>NC_056626.2:189522526-189843776 GCF_002870075.4 Lactuca sativa
CACTAAGTAATTACCAAAAAATTTCAGTTTTCCTAGGTTTTCCGGTTCTACACCCACTTTTCCAGTTCCATCCGACCCACTTTGATGTTTTTCGGTTTTTCGATTCTGGTCCCACTTTACTCGGTACCTTATCCGGAACCGAACCGGAACCGTTTCTTATATGCCGGTCAGGTTTTCGGTCCTACAAAATCTCGATAACCGGTTCTCGAGTTTCCGGGTCCGGGTCTACCAATCCGGGTTTGGACCGACTTTCATCCCTAGTCCAATGTACAAGTATACATTCATTCCTTTGGTCGTTGATCATTATGATTTCCGACACTCACGATTGGTTTCTTGGTTCTTTGCTAATAATGGTTATCTATTGAATCTTTCAATATATATATATATATATATATATATATATATATATATATATATATATATATATATATATATATATATATATATACCTATTGTAATAAAAGAATTGTTTTTTTGCAACGTGTCACTCATTTAGACCTACTAATTAATAATATGTCACTTGTCAATCTTTTGTTTCTCCTAATTAATATTTTGCCAAGTATCATTATACTATTTCTTCATTTTACATATATAACCACTAATTAGATATATAACCACTAAATTTATGAATACTAAACTCAAGGATTCTGGTTTTTTTTTTTTTTTTGTAATTATACCCACTTACATAAAGAAAATTCTTGCACCTTTATCTTCAAAATAAATTTCACATATTCATTTAAATCAACGATTATAATTCATGACAGCTGCAGTTTTGGGTTAGCAAAAGTCAAACAAGTCAACAAAATTCAATGGGTTAGGACATAAATCGTGATTTATACCTTACTTTTAGGGTTCTCAGCTTAGGACCCAAAACACTGTGCTTTCGGTTGGTACTTGGACCGAAATCACCATGTGATCTCGGTTGGTACATGGACTAAAATCACCTTGTGAACTCGGTAGTACCTGGACCGAAATCACCTGGTGATCTCGGTGGTACTAGACCGAAATCACCATTTGATTTCGGTAGCTTTATGAGGTTATCGGTTGAAAAGAAAGAGAAAAGGAGTTGACTTCGTGACATGAGATTTCATCTTTTCCAACACAAAATATTACCCAACATGTATCAAGGCTATTATCCAACAAATAACAATGCAAACATCACCTCACCTCTCCCTCTTTATCTACGGCCGAGAGCTCCCCAAACCCCCACCATTTTCAAACTCCTTCACTTTCTTCTCAAGACACAAGTTCAAATCCTCCCAAGATCAATAACTCCAAGTTAGTTCTTAGGATTTTTCGTAAGTATTCTTGTTAATCTAGTGTTTCTACATATTTTCATGGTAGATTCATCTCATTTAAATGCATTATTATGTGTTAAACCCATAGGATAAGACCATTTTCAAGGAGTTCTTCAACCACCTTCAAAGTGCTCTAAGCTTGAAGATCTTCACCATCATTTCTTTATCCAACCACAACCACACTCAAGGTGAGTTCCTACCCCCATATTTTTGAGGTTTTCATGTTTTAGGGGGAATACAATAAATCTTTGGAACACTTACATAAATGTTTGCATGTTTCATTCCTATGTCAAATATAAAGCATAATTTGCATGAAATATGATTATCACTAGTTTTTAGAACATTTATCTGTGGTAAGTTAGTTTTGAGATGTAACACTAAGAAAAACAAAACATAAACTATGTTATATATTCTTAAGGAAAAGTTATAATTACAAAACTACAAAGACTAAGCTTTTCTTTGGACAAAATATGTTATTTCTAGCAAAAATGGTTATAACCTATTTATTATACCATTTTTGTGGGGATAAAACCCAAAAATATGTTGTTTTGGTCATGCATCTTGAAACTAGACAAAATATCCTAGAGTTAGTTTTACAAAAAGAAAACTCAACAATTTATCATTTTATGAAAAGATGGATTTTTAAACAAAAATGGACTTTTTCATATTTTTGGGTCGTGTTTTGTGTTATGTATTGCGTCTATTGGGCTCGTTAGCTAGTCCATTATGTATCTCCGGTATGGTCCTGTCCATCCGTGAGTTTAGTAGGGTTTAGTTTATATATAAGTGCTTGCATGCTCCTAGATAGTAACGATAGAATAGAACGATCAGAGAGTTATTATTCAGCAAGTTTATTGTTATCGTTCTAGTAACCCTAGAATCCTCTACAACGGAAGTTCTTAGTCGAGCTCTGCTGAGGATTGTTTGGTCTAATCATTCAACACATCTTGATCTATACTTGTGTTATTTACTGTTTTTACTTCATCGCATTACCTGTTAAGAAGATCTAATCGATCATTAAGTTTGTTTTTTAACTTGTCATTTGGTATCAAAGCAGGAGGCTGTGTAATTCATACACATCTTTTCTGTGAAAAAGGTTGCAATTAGGGTTATTCCGCATTAACTAATATTTATTGAGCCGTCATCCCATAATTGACGTAACTCAGCATTTATTTATTTTTCCCTAATCTTATATATTACAAGTTTGATCTTTCAAACAGGTTATACGATCAAGCATGGACGAGTCACAATCAAATCCCATAAACATCTCAAACAGCATTGGATCAACGACGAAGATTCCCATCCTTTACACCCAGGATTACGAAGTCTGGGCACATCACTTTGAAGATTATGTCATTGGATCTGAAGACAATGGATATCTTATTTGGGAAGCAATCGTGTCTGGACCATTTGCTCATTCAGCAACGTCTAAAATCATTAAAACTCAGAAAGAGTATAATGATCTGTTGAAGGACGTAAAAGATATTGCTCAAGACGAAAAGGATAAGTTTCAGTGCAATATTAAAGCATTGAGACTAATCAGATTCGCTCTTGAATCGGATACTTTCAGGCTAGTAAGTTCATGCAGCACTGCCAAAGAAATATGGGATAGGCTGCGAGAGTTATATTCCACAGACGAAGATCTGTAGCATTCCATTCAGACCTTACTTTTATCTGAGTTTGGCGAATTTAAGCAGAATCCCGAGGAAACTGTTACTCAGACATTCGATCGCTTCAATCATCTTCTCAGTAAGATGATTAAACACGATATTGAAAGGAAGTTTATTGAACAAAAAGTTATGTTTTTGAATGGTCTTAGATCTGAGTGGAGAGCGGTTGTGTCCACTGTTAAAGCTCATGAGCAATTCAAATCATATTCATTGGCTAAACTGGTAGGGATTTTGAAATCCCAAGAAAAGATTATCTTGCAGGAGAAAAATGTGGTTTCAAGCTTGGGTTCCTTGGCCCTTCTGTCTAAAAGCAAAAGTGTGGTAGAAGATGAAGATCTTAACTTAGAAGACTATGACCTTACCTCTGAAGATTATGCAATGATGGTGTCAAATCCAAAGAGGTTTATTAAGAAAAGGTTTCCTACCAATAAGAACAGAAATTGGCAGGGAAGCTATAGTTCTGAAAAAGTGAGGGAGGAACCGAAGGCAGAAGAACCAAAGAAAGAGCCGAAAGCTGAAGGAGATTCAGATGTGAACTATTATGGAGGAAAGAACCACTATGCCAAAGACCGTGTCCTAAAGAAAATGGCAGAAAAGGATGAAGAAGTTGTGTTGATGAAAAAGTTGGAAGAGATCAAGAGAAAGAAAACTACTACTAACCCTTCTATGAATGCTTTAATTGTGCAGGGTTCGGTAGCGGATGATGAGTTCGGTGGCGTGGAGGTCTGGTCAACCGACTCTGAGGATGATGAAGTCAGAAAGCCATCTCATGGAAAGGCTTACGTTGCGAAAGGTGAAGGAAGCGGTGGAAAGTGTTTGATGGTGTCGGATGTATCTCAAATGAGGGGATACAACACAGACGGTGGGAATGAAGACACGAAGGAGCGAGAGGACTTGTGCTTCACAGCAAAACCTCTCAGCGTGCAGTTTAATGAGCTTGATGAATTAATCAAGAAGGTACAATCCATTTTTGTTTCATTCAAAGTCCCACAAAATTCATATGAAAAAGAATTAAAAAATGTAAATTCAAGAATCTCTCATCTAGACAACAGTTTAACTCAAACACGGGTCACCAATTCTAACCTAACTGACTAAATAAGCAGGGTGTCTTCAAAGAGTGAGGAACGGAGGATGTGGATAGAGCTGAAGGAGTCGGAGTTGATCAAATCCAAAGACGAAAACATTTATTTACAAAGAGACAATTTAAAATTTTTGAAACAAAGAAATGTGTTTTGTTTGATTGCTAAGCATCTTTATTCTAACATCACTCAACTTCATCTTAACTGTGAAATAGGACAGAAAATTCATCGCATGATTTTGCCCTTCCTTGAGTTTAAGGAAGATGAAATTGACTCTGAAGCATATAATTGCGAAAGTGTAGTTTCGTCTGAGGATGTAAATCCGACTTATATGTATGGTCTAGACAAAATCGAATCTTTCATAAAGTCCAAGGACCATAAGGACATGCTGAAAAATCTTTTGGATGAAAATGATAAACTGAAACTAAGGACCGAAACCATACAAAAGTTTGACTCATTGAATGCCAACTTGAGCTCAGAAAATAAAATTGATGTTGAAAATGCATCTGAGCTTAATGAGGATGATGATATGAGTGAAATTTCTGTAGAGGATGAAGTTGATTGTTTTGAGTTTGTCAAGAGCGAACCCGAAAACCACAAAAATCTTATTTCAGAAAATTCTGTGGAGTTTGCTCGTCTGTCCCAACAAAAGTCCCCGATCCTTGAAGAAAAAGTTGTTGTATACCAAAAGGTAAGGATGACTCCAAATCAGGTATATAAGGTCACAGGAGTAACCGAACATCAGACAGCCGAACTCACAGCCATTGTAAATGAAGATAATGTTGATGGTTGTGATGAGTTCTTCTGGTCCACCCCTATCGATAATGCTGACGAAAGCGTTGGTCTGTCGGAGCGGACGTCCTGGAAAACCAAAGGCAGATATGTGCCAGAGCCACTAAACAAGCCTGACAACTTCGACGTGCTAAGTACTAGTGGTACAAAAGAAGTTCCTGAAGAAAAAGGAGTTCCTGCAGAAGAAGTCACGCCTTCAAGCGAAACATCATCAGTTCAAAGTGAACCGGCTGACAAGAAGCAAAAGCAAAAAGCCAATATCCATCGACAGCCGAAGCAAGTGAAGGATCAAAAACAGCAAAGGAATCAGAGATACAAGAAAAATCTCTCTGAACGAAAACATTTTTGGCGATCTCAAAACGCCCATTTCTCTTATCATGACAGAAATTCAAAGTCAGAGAAAAGTGCTGTTAGGCAGCAAGAAAGTAATAATAACCGAAAGGAAAGGTTCGGTTCTGAGGATCATAACAACCGAAGGGAAAGGTTCGGTTCAGAGAACACCAGCTACCGAAAGCATAAGTTCGGTTCCAAGAGCAAAAGCGACCAAAGTTCGAGATTTGGTCCCACAAATGACCAAAAACAAAAGTGTCACTCAGGACCTCAAGTCAATAAAACTTCTCAGTCTAACTTCTCTCGTTCTAATTCTTCTAATTCCTCTCAACCTCATTCTAAATCCAATTCTGTTCATACTCAAAATCCAAAATCTTCAACAGATTTGAAAGGAAAATCGAAGGTTTCCTCAGTCAAGACTGATCAAAATCATTCCAAAGTCCAAATGCCTAAACATGAATCCAAACCGACTGTAACAAATCTCAACAAAATTAAGGTTTTCACCATTAAAAAGAAAGATGAAACAACTTTAATAAAAAGAACATATCTTGTTGACATCTCTCTTACTATTCCTGTTCCTGTGAAAGGCTCACGTGGACCCAAGAAACTTTGGGTTCCTAAATATGCTTAATTTTGCAGGTTATCAGTGACGAGCAGTTTGACGAAGAATGGTATATTGACAGTGGCTGCTCATGTCACATGACAGGAAGGAAGGAAGAGCTGAGGGAATTTCGGTCTCTTTCAAACGGGGGAAATGTCAAGTTCGGGAACAACTCATTCGACACGATAAAAAGGTTATGGAATGATAACAAATGGAGATTTCACAATTAGAAAGGTTGCATACGTTGAGGGACTACAACACAACCTCATCAGTGTATCTCAGCTCGTTGGAGGTACCGGTCTCAAGGTCTCATTCGACGATGAGGGTTCGGAAATAATAGAGAAGAAAACAAAAAGAGTGATTCTCAAATCGGAGCGCAAAGGTGAAATGTTTCCTCTTAATCTCAGACCTATCAAAGGAAATCCAGCTATCTGCCTTTTGTCCAAAGCACAATCTGACAAAAGTTGGCTGTGGCACCGAAGGCTCTCTCATCTCAACTTCAAGGATATCAACAAACTTGTCACAGGAGGTCATGTTAGAGGTCTTCCGTTGCTCAAGTTCGATCGCGAACATTTATGTGCTGCGTGTGAAATGGGGAAGCAGAGTCGTCAAAGTCACCCATCGATTGTAAACACTAAAGTTGTTGAACCACTAGAGTTAATTCACATTGACTTGTGTGGTCCATTATCTATCGAAAGCATCGGCGGCAGCAACAGGTTGAAGTGCAGCTGAGGAAATTCGTTCGCAACATCAGGAGCGACAATGGGCTGGAGTTCAAAAATAAAGAATTCGAAGACTTCTTGGCAGAAAAAGGAACCAGTCACAACTTCTCAGCTCCCTACACCCCTCAACAAAACAGGATTGTCGAAAGACGAAACCGATCTTTGTGTGAGGCGGCCCGAACCATGCTAAGTTTTGCTTCTTTACCTTTATACTTTTGGGCTGATGCTATTGCTGCAGCATGTTTTACGCAGAACAGGTCCTATCTCAATAAACGCTTTAATCTCACTCCTTATGAGATCATCAACAACAGGAAGCCAAATGTCAAATTCTTCCAAGTATTCGGCTCACGGTGTTTCATCTTCAACCCTAAAGAACATCGTAACAAGTTCGACGTCAAAGCCGATGAAGGGATTTTCCTGGGATATTCTCTCACTTAGAAAGCCTATCGAGTATTAAACAAGCGTTCGAGGAAGATAGAAGAAACTTATTATGTGACTTTTGATGATAGCTATGTCAAAAAGCTGAAGGCTAGTGAAGACACAGTTGGAGAAATTTTTTCTCAAACAGGCCAAGTCACAGCCTCGATTGCAATTCTGTTTGAGAAGTTTGTTGAGTTATTCGATGAACCAGAGAAGGCTACTCTCTGGGAAGCTAGTGCAGCAGACAACAAAGTAGATCATCTGAAGCAACTCATCGAAGATGCTGCCAAGCAAATGAATGAAGGAGGATCAAGTCCAAACGACCCGCCACAACACGGTGCTTCAGTTGAGGGGGAGGATCCACCTTCTTCAACACAGCCAGGCTCACATGTTGAGGGGAAGAACTGTTCTTCAGTTGCTCCCGAAAGCCAATCTGCACCCGAAAGTCCTGTGGTACCCGAAAGCTCAAAAACACCCAAAGGTACTGCAACACCCGAAAGCTCAGCACCACCCGAAACTCCTGTAGCTCCGGAAAGTCAAGATACACCTGAAAGCTCATCTGTCGAGGGGTAGAATGCCGATATGTCTTATGACGATGATAGTCAATCTGAACTAGAAGAGATGGTAAATGTTGAATTGGATCCATCCTATGATCCAAATTACCTTCCTCTTGTCAAATGGACCAGAGATCATCCTGTTTCACAGGTTGTCGGTAATGTCTCTGAAAAGGTCCTGACCCGATCTCAACTAAAGGCAAAGCAAACTTCCTTATTTTCAAAAGTAGAGTTCTGTATGTTTAACTCATTCGTCTCAAAAGTTGAACCAAAGACAGTTAACACTGCTCTTGATCACTCCGATTGGGTTCAAGCTATGCAAGACGAACTTAATGAATTCGAAAGAAATAAATTTTGGCGCCTCATTACAACTCCTCAAGATGCCTCGGTTGTTGGTCTCAAATGGGTCTTTAGAAATAAGATGGACAAGGAAGGCAATGTGGTAAGAAACAAAGCTCGTCTAGTGGTGAAAGGATACTGCTAGGAGGAAGGAATCGACTATGAGGAAACTTTTGCTCCTGTGGCTAAGCTGGAATTTGTTCGAATATTTCTTGCCTATGTTGCACACAAGAACTTTGAGGTCTACCAAATGGACGTAAAGTGTGCATTTCTAAATGGAGAACTCGAAGAAACGGTGTACGTGGAGCAACCTCCTGGATTCGTCAATGAAAAATATCCCAATCACTGTTATATTCTGGACAAAGCGGTATATGGACTGAAACAAGCACCGAGGGCCTGGTATGAAACGCTAACCAAGTTTTTAAAGATGTCCAAATTCAAACAAGGTTCGGTTGACCCAACCTTCTTTCGTAAGAAGGAAGGTAACCACCTTATGATTGTTCAAATCTATGTCGATGATATCATCTTTGGCTCAACGAATCCTAGCTTAACGGCTGAATTCAGAAAGTTGATGGAGACTAAATTTGAAATGAGCTCAATGGGTCCGATTAACTTTTTTCTTGGTTTAAATATTAGACAGGGACCCGAAGGCATCTTTATTAACCAGGAAGCTTACACCAAGACTCTCCTTGCGAAATTCGGCATGATGGGAGACTCAAAGGTTAAAGTTCCAATGGCGTTCGGCACCAAGCTCACTCCATCCTTGGATAAGCCAGCAGTCGATATTACGCTATATCGCCAAATGATCGGTTCTTTAATGTACCTTACTGCTAGCAGGCCTGATATAATGTTTTCTGTTTGTTACTGTGCTAGATTTCAGGCAAATCCTCATGAACCTCACATGCTTGCAGTGAAGAACATACTCCGGTATTTCAAGCGAACTACCTCTCTCGGCTTATGGTATCCATCCAACTCAGGTTTCTTCGTTCAAGCCTATTCAGATGCAGACCTTGGAGGTTATGGACTAGAAAGGAAAAGCACCACTGGAGGCTGCCAATTCCTTGACGGGAAGTTGGTTAGTTGGCAATCAAAGAAACAGACCTGTGTATCTCTGTCTACCGCTGAAGCAGAATACATCGCAGCTGCCTCCTATACATCTCAAATGATTTGGATCCAAAGCCAGCTCCGGGACTATGGACTCAATATGAAAAAGATCCCACTATATTGCGACTCTGAAAGTGCAATTAGGATCTGTCATAACCCAGTGCAACACTCGAAGACTAAGCACATAGCACTGAGGTATCACTTCATTAAGGATCATGTGGAAGATGGGAATGTCGAAATTCACTTTGTTCGAACCACTGATCAACTGGCTGACATCTTCACCAAAGCTCTTCCTGAAGCATCTTTTAACAAAATACTACAAGGGCTAGGTATGATGGAATCGGAGTCAGTACCAAAAATTACCTCTCAAGATCAAAAGTAAGAAGCGAAATAGACCGAACGTTCGGGTTCGGCTCTTGTGCTCATGTATCGAAATGAACCGAACGCTCGGGTTCGGTTGTATCATCTGATCTTTGCTTATCACTCAAAGGTAATTTTTTTTTGGTTGTAGATCTTATGTATAATTTTTCCAAATTCATTTATCTTATTGTCAAAGTTATTTTCTTTTTCAAACCTATTTTCTTTGGCAACCGAAATAAACCGAACATTCGGGTTCGGTTCCAAAATTTTTCTCACCCGAAATAGACCGAACGCTCGTGTTCGGTTCCAAAGTTTTTCTCAACCTAAATAGAACGAACGCTCGGGTTCGGTTCCAACATTTTTTTGTATTCTTTTTTTATGCCTTGTTTTTTTTATTATCAAACATTCCAAAAATATTTTTTCTCGTAAATTCAAAAACTCCAAAAATATTTTAATTTTTTTATTTTTTATTTTGGCTTTTATTTTTTTTTTGTCTACTTGTGGGTAAATCATTTCACTAGCTAAATGTCCCTAGAAGCATGCTGCTGTATGTGTCCAAAGCCTCACTTGATTCTGAATAATAGCCTTACTGACCTGGTATAAACAAACCTTGTCTTCCCAATTAGGCTATCATATTTATTCTAATCATAAGCTACCTAACTCTCTTCTCACATGAGATAAGAGTTTTCTGCTTGGTCTTATTTTTACAGCAGAGGTACTTTGGTTTCTTTACACCATCTACATTGCATTTCTCCATCACATTCGATTCACAAATGTAACCCTTGAGACTATCATAAATTACCACTGAAGTTTATGGTTACACAATTTCTGCGTTTATGATCTTAGTGTTGTGCCACTACGCGCTAAGTGAAACCCAAAATTCAATACCCAATACGAATTGATGGTGAACAATTAATTTGCTCAAGCTTTCACTAATGAATTGACGAACGTACAACATGAAATCTCTATTTTTCTTTTGAGTGATTCCTATGAAATTGTTAACACCCATAACATTTCTTCCCTTGGGATCCAGTTTTAATTTTTGTTGAGATTTTATACATTTCCTAGCTAAATTAAATTATCTTCAACCTACTTGTTCAACAGACTACCCCGGTCTCACAAGTACTTCGTTCGATTTCTGTCTTATATCAAGCTTAGGAATTTTGAATCGAAGCGAAAGCCACCCTCATAAGCCTAAATTAAAAGAAGCCTTTCAACACTTCTTAATAAGTGTCTGATCGTTATTCAACGGGAAACCACACAAACACTTTAAAGTCTCTCTTGACTTTGAAGGAAGAGATTCGTGCCCGGGATCTTTTGTTTCGTGTCATTATTGACATCACAAAATCCCTCAAAAAGTGTTGTTTTATTTCTTTTTATTTATTACACACTCAGCATGAAAATCTTTTTGATTTTCCAAAATTCTGGTTTCATTCATTTCAAGGAGTTTTAATTGGCTTGGTTGTTATAAAAGATTGTGGTGAATTTTAATCCACGTGGGTTCATACTGACGCACCAAAATCCACCCCCAGCACCCGAAACCACCCCAGCACCCGAACCCACACCTACACCCGAACAAACAACACAACATGAACCTACCCATACTACCGAACCACCAGCTTCACCACCATCATCTTCTCCTGGTCACGCATCAGAGGAAGAAGAACCACTCCTTGGCGAGGAGAATATGACTTTTGACTCGGTCTACTATAGCCCGTTTCAAGTGCAAAGTGATGACGATGATGACGCTCCTGTCACCAAAAGGCATCTCTAAGAGCTCCATGACAAAATTGACTCACTCATCGCCTCCTCTTCCACTTCTCAGTCATCCCTATCTGAAGCTGCAGTTCAGAAAATTGTTGACGCTTTCTCCAAAGCTCAGCAAGCTTCACTTGATTCAGCCACCACCGCCATAGATGCCTCCACCAAAGCCTGTCAAGTTGCGACCGAAAAAGTCGATAAACTATTTACTGATGCTTCTTCCCTGTTGAAGTCTTTACAGGAGAGTGCCAACGCCTCCAAGACTATGCTGGAACCTATTGTCCACCAGCTGGCAACATCAGTCGCAACTGAGTTGAAGTCCTTCGCTTCTCTTCATCAAACAATTTCTGATGACAACTCAGCTTTCCGAACAACCATCGAAGAGCGTCTCTCCAAGCTTCAAGAAGATTTGGCTGCCGAGAACACTCTCATGGATGTTCTTGCAAGGAAGACTACCGCTCTGAAGGTCAAGAGCATTCAACTCTCCAACTCTCAACAGGAGATTGAATCTCTTCGATCTGAAAGAGAGGTGATAAAATCATGTGTTTCGGATGTCCACTCTGCTATCTCAAACATCCTAGAAGAACATGATCCAATTCTCAACTACACTGTGAGGCGTGACCTTGCAGAGAAGCTCGCTCCCGCCCTCGCCCTACTCAGCAAAATCGAAGGGCTCCTTGATTTCGTGTCCATTCCGAAACAAGGGGGAGAGAAGGAAACAATGTCTCAACCACCTCCTACTTCCACAACAACACACACAACCGAACCTCCTCCAGTAGGCCAAGCCTCCGGTTCCGGTGTGAAAGACAAAGGCAAAAAGATTGCTGAGGAGAGTGAAGATGATGATAAAGAAACAATTGCCGACATTCTGAAGCGGAAAAGTCGAAACAATGAGGCTGACATCAGTGCTCGTGTGTCAAGAGAGGCTGAAGAAGCCGAACATAAACAGAAGGAAGCCCACGACCTTCTTGAGAGCAGGAAAACTTTGTTTCCTTCCTGGACTCTTGAGAGGATGATTAAAGAAGCCATCGACACACCAAGTATCTTGTGGCTGGAACCTGTGATCTCTTTAGATCGTTCCAACACTGTCGACTCACAGTTCGACATGCCACTGACCCGAAAGGCGTTTATCTTTCATGCCTTTTCGAACGTTGCAGAGTTCCCTCATCCTCATCCACAGGTTGATCGGAACTTAATCAATTTCTATCTGAAGGCTTCTCAACCCCAATATCAGACTTGGAGCGCTCAGAAAATTGTCAACGTTCGGGTCTTGAAGCCGTACAGTAAAGGTAACTTCATCAACGTTCGGTTCAAGGTACTTCGGGGATCTGCCAAAACCAAACATGCTATTTCCCTTGCAGATCTTCCCAACCTTAATCCCCATGATTGGATTATCTTGCACAACATCCTCCTCACCAACGAAGTTGAATATGGTCCGATCATCGACCATTTCAAGAGGATGCTCGTGTGCTACATCATGGAAGTTGCATTGATGGATCAGGAGATTGCGAGCATATTTAAGAAGAAACCTACAATATCTCCTGTTGGCTCTGCCAGTGATCTCAACCTGATGCAGATGGGGAAGATTGACTCGAAGAGGAACTCGGTCATGTTTACCAGGAACAAAGGATAGAAATGTCTTTTCGCCTTGGCAGACAAACATCTATACACCACTGCCTGTTTGCAGCACGTTTTGGGGATCATCCACAGATGCAAGCAGAACACAGCGGATGATGTCAAGTACTTTGATGATATGATTCAATGGTACATTCGGTTCAGATAGACTATCCTGGCGCTAATCTCTCGTCTGTTTGATACTACGAAGAAAGTTCCCGTTGCTGGTCCAAGCAAGAAGAAGAAGTAGTCTCGCTCCAATTTGACGCAAAGTGGGAGATTGTTGGGTCGTGTTTTGTGTTATGTATTGCGTCTATTGGGCTCATTAGCTAGTCCATTATGTATCTCCGGTATGGGCCTGTCCATCCGTGAGTTTAGTAGGGTTTAGTTTATATATAGGTGCTTGCATGCTCCTAGATAGTAACGATAGAAAAGGACGATCAGAGAGTTATTATTCAGCAAGTTTATTGTTATCGTTCTAGTAACCCTAGAATCCTCTACAGCGGAAGTTCTTAGTCGAGCTCTGCTGAGGATTGTTTGGTCTAATCATTCGACACATCTTGATCTATATTTGTGTTATTTACTGTTTTTACTTCATCGCATTACCTGTTAAGAAGATCTAATCGATCATTAAGTTTGTTTTTTTACTTGTCACATATCAATTTCTATACATGTGTTAGATGTAAATTTTTTATGATATAATCTTTTAAAAACATCTAGACAAGATAACTATTACGTATTTATATAAATGATTATATAAATGGATTTAACAAAAAAATAATAATAAACTATAATTGGTATAGTTTGGGAATCATAGATGCTACACTATCATTTTGGATGAATTATGTACTTACTTTAAGGTATCAATATTTTTACACTATATGGCTCCTATGGAAGAGAAATACTTTCATTGAGAGTTTCATTACACTCGACGTAAACTGGTTAATACAAATTTGTGAGACAAGCCTTCACAGTACCTACTAGAGTACACACTAAAGTCCTGAATTATAACCAGAGTCTTAGTAAGAGAGCGTGACACTTGTGTATAGATCTATACAAGATTGACAACCTTGCAGCTAAACTGTTAGCTATAGTCAGACCGGCAGGTCTAGGGTGACAAATGTCTAACACTCCGACGCTAGAAGAACATCGTAGCTGGCCACTAGTCGCTAGCATGGTTATGATAACTCACATGAGGTATTAACAATACATTTGGTTTATAGGGTTAACATACATTCAATTATTTTTATATAAAGATAAAACTTCAAAATAATATTTTCCAATACAACACTACTAGCATTTTAGTCTTTGGAATTAAGACTTACAGCTCATTTTAAAGAAAAATATTGGATTTTCTTGAAGTAAACTCCATCATTTTTACAAGGAAAAGTTATCAATTCTTCTCATACCAAACTCTTAAGAACTCACCAACTTAATTGTTGACACTTTTTCAAAACCGCTTGTATTCTCAGGATCAGTAAACAGGCAACCAAAAGGGTTTTGAGGATGGGGTGTCGCCGCGTCACATTATTTATTTTCGGACATATTGTATTTAATATCAAGTAAACAAAGTTTTATGTATAATGTAACATTTTTAATTATCAATGCAATGGTTGTATGGCTTTGATCACTATTATTCATTTGTTATGACAGTGTACATGAAGTCATCCACCCCCAAACGTTTCCATTGTTCTGGTTTGGGGGTCTGACAGATTGGTATCAGAGCATTGTTTATAGTGAACTAAGTATATCAAACCTTGTAAGATATACAACTATAAATATAATGGGGCTAAAACACTCTGACTAAGAAGTATACTTTTAATATATAATAATATTTTTATAAAAGTATACATACATGCATACATACTAGAACAGTATCCTAATAAGAACCATATAAAATGTATTAAGATAAGTTTGATGCTACGACTAAGCCTAGATAGTTATGTAATCATAACTGGGATAAAGATGACCTGATCAACCATATTTATGTGAGATATGACTAACATGTGTTTGGGAATGGTCGTGGTAAACAATGAATCTATAACATACCAACCCTACATACCAAGGAAACTCTAGAATCAAACATAAAGTTTAAAAATACTATAGGAGTATTTTAGAATGCTATGGGGTCAAACACTAAAACCCTTATTTTATTTCTCATATCATTATTCTTGCACATACGTCATGGTAGGATTCCATATGCCTCGATACCCCTACTTCCCTAACCAGGGAAATGGCAGTTGGATCAAAGAGGATCCTGAGGAGATAATGGAGGAAGACCCCGAAGAGGATCCAGAGGAGAAAGAAGATGAGGAGGAGTTAGAGGAGGACTCGGATGCAGAGTCTAAGGTCATTAATCCCCCCTATGTCGCCTGAGATCCCATATTCATCTAGTCTACCAGGGGCCCACGCCCCGTTAGGCGGAGGACCTGGAAAGGTGGAGCAGACAGCAACACTAGCGTTCCCCATACGGCATGGAGCGAGGTTTCTATAACCTCAGTCATGGAGGTCCAGAAGACACGGCCCTCCTTGTCATGGTTTAGCGGATCGCACATCTCGAGGATCGGACCAGGGCATCAGCGAGTCGAATCTTGGAGTTGGGGGCTACCGTGGAGGCCTTTGACGCACGAGCTCGGCGACTGGAGAGGGACTACCCCCGAACATGTAGTATAATTGACTGCCTCTAGGAGGACCTCACTACTGCTCGAGCGGAAACGAGGGAGTACCAGTATAGACACTCGACTCTTGAGGAGAGGGTGATCGTGGCTGAGCGTCGGATAGCGGAGATGCAGGCCTCCACGACTCCATCCCATGACCCACAAGAGACCACACGTTGCGAGTAGGGCTTGTACAACTCGCATTTTGTTATAAACTAGGAGCTACTCTTCCCTATGTGTAGGTTCGACCCTACGAATAAGTGATTACACTATTTGAGGGGTCGTTATGCTGTCAAAATTTTCCTTTTCTTATCTCTTGATGTATTGTAGACCTTATTAAAGGTTAATTTTCACGAAACTATGTACTAAAAATATATTATCAATGAAATGGGCATGCATTTTATTTCATTGAGTGTGGTTGTTAAATTCATAAATCGCCATGCAAATTGTTTACTTGTTATGGTAGATTCCTGTTTATAAATTGCCTACAAGTTACGATAAAAACGGAACATAGTACATGCATAAATAAAATACTCTATAACGCCCGACTTATACTCACTACTGAAGACTTATCATCATTCCATCATTGAACTTTATGGAAGAAGAATGCCACCATGGAAATCTAACAGGCACTGCAACAATACATCAGCAGCACCACCACCACCTCCTCCTCCACTGATGGACTTTGTCGTGTTCTAGGCTGCTGTAACAGCCGCTATGGCTGCCTCCATGTCCCAAATTAGCAGTAACGGCACAAATGGGAACTTGAACGGAAATGACAATGGAAGTGGGAACGGGTTCAACAGTTCCAATCTGGGTGAAAGCTAAGGGGACCCACGACTGTTCTCCTATAAAGAATTCATGAACTGCAAACCCAAGACCTATCATGGCGACGACGGTGTCGTCACTTTGACAAGATGGTTTGAGAAAACCTAGTCCGTGTTCGAAATTTGTGCATGCCCAGAGGAATTCAAAGTCAAATATGTGGCATGCACATTCGCGGACTCGACCTTGTCGTGTTGGAACGGCCACGTTAAAACTTTGACTCTAGCTGTAGCCAACACTATGAGTTGGGAGGACCTGAAAGTTATGATGCTTGAGGAATATCGTCCAAGGAGTGAGATGAAAGAAACTGGAACAAGAACTGTGTGATCACACCATGAATGGCTATGATATTGCAACCTACACGGCCCGCTTTAACGAACTGGCAACTCTGTGCCTTGGAATGGTCACCCTAAAGGCCAAGAAAGTAGAGCGTTGCATTTGGGGACTATTCCCTCAGATCCAGAGAATGTTCATATCTGCCAACCTAAGTACCTTCAACAGTGCCAAGCGTTTGGCACAAACTCTTGTTGACCAGGGAGTCCGTCAAGGCATTATAACCCCCACGCCTAAACAACCAAGAAAGGGAGACAACAAGCGGAAGTTCGAGAATAAGAAAAGGAGCCAACCCGATCAAAAAACATCAAACGGTAAACGTCCATGCCATCACCGGCCCTACCGCCCCTGCACCAGCCAAGCAATATGATGGGACTCTTCCAAAATGCAACAAGTGCAACTACCATCACCATGGAGCCTGCCGAGAGATACAATGTAATAATTACAACAGGAAGGGCATACCACCTATTTTCGTAAAGTGCCAACATAACAAACCATCCAAGCCACTAATTTTGGGGTGAGTCGGGCATGCTACGGATGCGGTGAGATGGGACATTTCAAGAAGGAGTGCCCAAAGGCACATAATAGAAATGGCGGAGGCATGGGAAGGGTTTTAGCAATGGGGTATGAGGAGGCCATGAGGCATCCCACCATGGTTATTGGTACGTTTCTCCTAAATAACTCATATGCATGCATACTTTTTGATAGTGGTGCGAAGAAAATTCTCGTGAGCCACCAGTTTAAACACTTACTCAAACAGAAACCCCAATCGCTAAATGAAGCATTCACCGTAGATATGGCAAACAGTAAAACAAAAAGCACTAAAGATATATACATAGGAAGCACCCTAACTCTAAACAACCATTCCTTCCAAATTGACCTAATTCCAGTCACCGTAAGGAGTTTTGACATTATCATAGGCATGGATTGGTTAAGTCCTCACCATGCTAATATTCTATGTTACAAAAGGTCGTTTGCCTTAACCTACCAAGTAGTGAAACCCTTGTCATTTATGGCGACAAACCCGACGTGAATCTACAAATCATCTCTTGCATCAAGGTTGAAAGTATCTACGCAAGGAATACCACGCCTTCTTAGCCCACGTTGTCGATGGGAAACAAGAAGTGAAAGACATCAAGGATATTCCACAGGTCTATAACTTTCCCGATGTATTCCCAGAATACCTTCCAGGAATACCACCTGTACGCCAAGTCGAGTTCATAATCGACTTGATCCCTAGAGCCACCCCCATAACCAAATCCCCATACCGTTTAGCACCGGATGAAATGTAGGAATTGTCCAGTCAACTGAATGAACTGCTAAGCAAAGGATTCATCAAACCAAGCTTCTCACCTTGGTGAGCTCCAGTCTTATTCGTAAAAAAGAAGGACAGATCATTCTACATGTACATAGATTATCGATAACTGAAAAAACTCACTATTAAACACCGTTATCCCCTACCTCAAATCGATGACCTATTTGATCAACTGCAAGGATTGAGCTACATCTCAAAGATTGATCTAAGGTCAGGGTACCACCAGCTGCGAATTCAAGTAGGATATATTCCTAAGACGGCATTTAGAACTCGCTATGGTCACTACGAGTTTGTAGTGATGCCCTTCGGTTTAACTAATGCGCCAGCAGTTTTCATCGACCTGATGAACCATGTATGCTGAACTTACCTGGATAAATTAGTGATAGTATTCATCGATGACATATTAATCTATTCACGAAGCAAGGAAGAACATACTCAACACTTACGACAGTCTTGGACACGTTAAGGGCAGAGAACTGTATGCGAAATTCTCAAAATGCGAATTTTAGATTTGAAGGGTAAACTTCTTGGGACACGTAGTCAGCGAGGAAGGGTTACATGTGGACCCTTCCAAAGTCAAGGCGATTGAAAACTGGGAAACACCAAGAAAACCGATAGTGATACGCCAATTTTTGGGCCTTGGTGGCTACTACTGAAGGTTTATACAAAAATTTTCCAAAATCGCAAAGCCGCTCACTACCTTGATCCAGAAGGGAGTGAATTTCAACTGGGAGGATAAACAAGAAACTGCCTTCCAAATGTTTAAACATGCCCTATGCAGTTCTCCAATCTTGTCTCTCCCAGAAGGGACCGAAGACTTTGTGGTCTACTGCGATGCATTCAAGTAGGCCCTAGGATGCGTGCTTATGCAAAGAGGGAAGGTCATTGCCTATGCCTCAAGACAACTTAATACTCATGAGTTCAATTATACCACGCACGACCTCGAATTAGGAGCAGTGGTATATGCCCCTGGAGATCTAGAGACACTACCTTTATGACACAAAATGCACCATCTTCACAGATCATAAGAGTCTTCAGCACATTCTCAATCAAAAAGAGCTCAACACGAGACAACGACGATGGGTAGAACTGCTAAATGACTACGAATGCGAAATTCGTTATCATCCCGGCAAGGCCAACATATTAGCAAACGCCCTAAGTCGAAAAGAATACTCAGACCGCCGAGTAAAATCATTAACCATGACCATCTGTTCACACACGTCCACATAGATCAAGGAAGCGCAACTAGAAGCCTTGAAACCCAAGAACGTCGCAGGTGAGGCCTTGCGGGGAATGGGCAAAAACCTTGAAGCCAAGGAGGACGGAGCTTACTATCTCATGAACCGAATCTGGACATCGAAATTTGGAGGGTATAGAGATGTGGTCATGAAAGAGGCTCACAAAACCAAATACTCTGTTCATCCCGGTTCAAAAAAGATGTATCTTGAGCTCAAGAAACTTTATTGGTGGCCAAACACGAAGGCAGAAATCACTACCTATGTGGGCAAGTGCCTGACTTGTGTCAAGGTCAAGGTAGAATACCAAAAAAGCCCTCGGGTTTGCTTCAGCAACCGGATATACCTGAGTGGAAGTGGGAGCGGATAACCATGACTTCATAACCAAGTTTCCCAAGACAACGGGCGGACTTGAGACCATTTGGGTGATCGTTGACAGGTTAACCAAATCCGCACACTTCCTACCAATAAAAGAGACCGACAAGATGGAGAAGCTAACAAGGATGTACATTAAAGAAATTGTATGACTACATAGGGTGCCAGTATCCATCATCTCCGGCAAAGATAATAGATTCACCTCACAGTTCTGGCAGTCACTACAAAAGTCCTTGGGGACCAAACTCGGCATGAGTACAGCTTATCATCCTCAAACTAACAGGCAAAGCGAGAGAACCATTCAGACACTGGAAGACATGTTGAGAGCATGTGTGATAGACTTTGGTAAATCTTGGGATACCTATTTACCACTCCTCGAATTCTCATACAATAACATCTGTCACACTAGCATCAAAGCCGCGCCATTCGAAGCCCTCTATGGGTGCAAGTGCAAATCACCTTAGTGCTGGGCTGAAGTGGGTGACATGCAGCTAGCAAGAGGACAAATGCCTAATAGCACACTCACTAGCCGTGGGATTATATGGGAAACTATAGAGAAGATGGTGCAGGTCCGTGAATGATTAAAGGCATCCCAGGATCTGCAAAAAGAGCTATGCAGATAAACGACACAAACTGTTGTAATTCCAGGTTGGTGACCATGTTCTGTTGAAGTTCTCACCCTGGAAGGGAATGATACGATTTGGAAAACATGGGAAGCTGAATCCAAGGTATATCAATCCATTCGAGATCCTTGCTAGAATTGACCTGGTGGCTTACAAACTTCGGCTACCACAAGAACTCAGTAATGTATAACCCATCTTCCACGTGTCCAACCTGAAGAAGTGTCTGTCCGACGAGACTCTTGTAATCCCAATCTACGAAATTGAGGTAAGCGAGAGTCTACACTTCATATAGGAACCTGTGGAAATCATGGTCAGGGAGGTCAAAAGGACGAAAAAAAGCCGCATACCCATAGTGAAGGTCTGTTGGAAAGCCAAGCGAGGGCTTGAGTTCACCTGGGAATGAGAAGATCAAATAAAACAGAAGTACCCACATCTTTTCCCTAGCTCATGAGTACCCACTCAAGAACTAATTTCGGGACAAAATTCCCTCTAATGGGGGGATAATGTGACAACTGGCAATTCTGGGTCAGCAAAAGTCAAACAATTCAACGAAAGTCAACGGGTTAGGACATAAATTATGATTTATACCTTGATTTTAGGGTTCTCGGCTTAGGACCCAAAACATTGTGATTTCGGTTGGTACTTAGACCAAAATCACCATGTGATCTCGGTTGGTACATGGACCGAAATCACCTTGTGAACTTGGTGGTACCTAGACCTAAATCACCAGGTGATCTCGGTGGTACTAGATCGAAATCACCATGTGATTTCTATGGCTTTATGACGTTATCCGTTGAAAAGAAAGAGAAAAGGAGTTGACTTCGTGACATGAGATTTCATCTTTTCCAACACAAAATATTACCCAACATGTATCAAGGCTATTATCCAACAAATAACAATGCACACATCACCTCACCTCTCCCTCTTTATCTACGGCCGAGAGCTCCCCAAACCCCCACCATTTTCAAACTCCTTCACTTTCTTCTCAAGACACAAGTTCAAATCCTCCCAAGATCAATACCTCCAAGTTAGTTCTTAGGATTTTTCGTAAGTATTCTTGTTAATCTAGTGTTTCTACATATTTTCATGGTAGATTCATCTCATTTAAATGCATTATTATGTGTTAAACCCATAGGATCATAAGATAATTTTCAAGGAGTTCTTCAACCACCTTCAAAGTGCTCTATGCTTGAAGATCTTCACCATCACCTCTTTATCCAACCTCAACCACACTCAAGGTGAGTTGGTACCCCCATATTTTCGAGCTTTTCATGTTTTAGGGGGAATACAAGAAATATTTGGAACACTTACATAAATGTTTGCTTGTTTCATTCCTATGTCAAATATCAAGCATAATTTGCATGAAATATGGTTATCACTAGTTTTTAGAACATTTATTTGTGGTAAGTTAGTTTTGAGATGTAAAACTAAGAAAAACAAAACATAAAATATGTTATATATTCTTAAGGAAAAGTTATAATTACAAAACTACAAAGACTAAGATTTTCTTTGGACAAAATATGGAATTTCCAGCAAAAAATGGTTATAACCTAGTTATTATAACATTTTTGTGGGGATAAAACCCAAAAATATGTTGTTTTGGTTATGCATTTTGAAACTAGACAAAATATCAAGGAGTTAGTTTTACAAAAGAAAACTCAAATATTTATCATTTTATGAAAAGATGGATTTTTAAACAAAAATGGACTTTTTCATATCAATTTCTCATACATGTGTTAGATGTAAAGTTTTTATGATATAATCTTTTAAAAACATCTAGACAAGATAACTATTACGTATTTATATAAATGATTATATAAATGGATTTAACAAAACATTTATAATAAACTATAATTGGTATAGTTTGGGAATCACAGATACTACACTATCATTTTGGACAAATTATATACTTACTTTAAGGTATCAATATTTTTACACTATATAGCTCCTATGGAAGAGTAATACTTTCATTGAGGGTTTCATTACACTAGACGTAAACTCGTTAATACAAATTTGTGAGACAAACCTTCATCGTACCTACCAGAGTATACACTAAAGTCCTAAATTATAACCAGAGTCTCGGTAAGAGCGCGTAACACTTGTGTATTGATCTATAAAGGATTGACAACCCCGCACCTAAATTGTTAGCTATTATCAGACTGGCAGGTCTAAGGTCACAAATGTCTAACATTCTGACGCCTGAAGAACGTCGTAGCAGGCCACTAGTCACTAGCATGGTTATGATAACTCACATGGGGTATTAATTATACATTTGGTTTACGGGGTAAACATACATTCAATTAGTTTTATATAAAGATAAAACTTCAAAATACTATTTCCCAGTACAACACTACTTATATTTTAGTCTTTGGATTTAAGACTTACAGTTCATTTTAAAAAAAAATATTGGATTTTCTGGAAGTACACTCTATCATTTTTACAAGAAAAAGTTACCAATTGTTCTCATAA
Source organism: Lactuca sativa (assembly GCF_002870075.4). NCBI lineage: Eukaryota > Viridiplantae > Streptophyta > Magnoliopsida > Asterales > Asteraceae > Lactuca > Lactuca sativa. The sequence continues at coordinate 189,545,003 of NC_056626.2, forward strand.
AAAACTCTTATGAACTCACCAACTTAATTGTTGATACTTTTTCAAAACCACTTGTATTCTCATGAAATCAGTAAACAGGTAACCAAAAGGGTTTTGAGGATGGGGTGTCGTCGCGTCACGTTATTTATTTCCAGACATATTGTTTTTAACATCAAGTAAACAATGTTTTGTGTACAATGTAACCTTTTTAATTATCAATTCAATGGTTGTATGACTTTGATCACTATTATTCATTTGTTATGATACTGATATGAAGTTATCCACCCTCAGACGTTTCTACCGTTCTGATTTGGGAGTGTGACATAATTTTACATAACATATATATATATATATATATATATATATATATATATATATATATATATATATATATATATATATATATAACTTATAATTTATTTAAAATAATTTCTTAGTAATTATTGGTGTTTCTATGAAAGTTAGTTCTTTTTGTAACCGTCATTTCTATGGGTAATATATATATATATATATATATATATATATATATATATATATATATATATATATATATATATATATATATATATATATATATATATATATATATATATATATATATATATATATATATATGAAAAATGACAAACAAGTGCTATAGGTTTACTAACGTAAAAACACAATTATGCATATAGTTTAAAATTTTTATTCAAAAATCATATTAAACACTTATAAAATCATTAAAAAAAAATACATATGCTTAATATATTTGATATATTTAGAAACATTATAAAACTCTTACTTTTTAAGCAACAAAACATATTCCTTTGACTCTTTATATCTCTTCAACTTTTTGTATGTGAATTAAAAAACCACTTCAAGTATATGAATGATTTTTGTAGCAAAATCTTATTTCTGTACTACTAATATAGTTAGAAGTATATAAATGTGGAGAAATTTAAAAAATCATTAGTAAATGACATTAATTTTAGAAACATAAAAATTAATTTACTTGAGTAATTATTAGATATAAATTAAAAACTTTTGAAGTTGTTATTAATTGATTGAAAATTAAGAAGCTGTAGTTTTAAATGAATATGATACATAGTTTTATAAGATTTATAAAAACAAAGATTTAAAATATAATAACGACAATTCCATACCAAAAAAAAAAGTTTGAAAAGGATACAGGCATGCCACCACCGCCATCTTTAATGGGCCAGCTGGTTGTTAATGGGCTGGACTTGAATCCGTACAGAGAAGACAGCGATGGGCTTTAATATATATTTGTTTTCTTTTTCAGCTTTTTGTTGGATTCGATTCGACATACCACACGACACAAATACATAAATGAATGTTACAAAACTGATAAAATTCCAAAAACATTGTTCTCTAGGCCATACCTATCTTTTGCTACATCATATTAAATACTTTTCAGAAAGAGACTTATAGAACTCAAAGTATCAAAAAGAAATTTGATGAATGAATTAAGTGAACAAAATGGGTTAGTCGGAAGTATAAATTGACACCTTAATAACAAATAAACGAAATATCATTACAAAAATTAAACATTAGAAGATCATTTAAGCTGTGTTTTAATGAATCAATTATAGATGTTATAACTCAAATTTAACATATATGACTTGAAATTGTCACATTTAGACAAAACATGACCTCTGCATCTTTGTTTATACTCATTGTGTTTATATTCTAATTATGAAGGTAAATAAATAAATAGTTGTTAGAAGAATGTCTTCCCAATTATATAATTGAATGATATTAGAAGAAAATAAATAAAATAATTGAGGGTAAGAAGGGAACAACTGGGATCCGATGATTTATAGAAACCAAAACTAAGGAATAAAAAACAAAAGGGATAACGTGGTGGTTGCCATCATATTCAGATACTTGAGTCTTATTCTGAGACGTTGTTTTCTTTCTTCTTTAACCACATAACTCAAGACACACGTCTTATAGTATGTACTATGATGAACTTTGAAACTTATACTAAAACTGTTTTTGTCTCATCTTCTATTTTTTAATATTAAATTTTTTTTTGTCTGTGTATTTATTGTTCCAAGATCCGTTGCAATTTTATTGTGTTTATCAAAGGAACAGAAACCATAAAAATGTTAGAAATAATGAGGAAAAATTATTTATAGTTTATTATTGAAAATATAATAAACATATTAAAATTAATAATTCTTTTTAACAAAATATTGATGTATTTTAAAGACAAAAAAATGTTATAGTATTAAACTGTTAATTTCGTTTAATTGTGAACGTTATAAAATAATTGTTCGTCTTTAAAAATATATTGTAATTGAGTTTTACTTGTAGAAAGTTATTTATTTAATATGTTTTCAACTGAAAATCTTTAGAAAAGTTATAAATATTTTAGTCCAATTTATAAAAAAATCTCAAACTAAATTTTGTTTATAGAAAAATCACAAAATATCGTCTAAATCTTCGAAAAAACCTTTTTCAGCTGGTTTCATAGATTTAGGGGGTGTTTGGCCTATCTTTTAAGAGACCAAAAGTCCTTTTAGGAAAAGATAAAAGGTAAAATATGTTTGGTAAAAGCACTTTTAAAAGCTACTTTTGGATTTTGGATATACGAAAAATGAAATTTTTGGAAAAGTCAGAAAAACCTAACTTTTTGCAACTTTTCCTAAAATGATTTTTGGCCTCTCAAAAGACAAGTCAAACACCCTCTTAGTTGGTATCATGCCCTTTTTCATTAATTTGGTCAAAAGATTGAGATTTTTTTGAAAGATTACTCAATACCAATATATTGAGACTTTTCTAAAAATTACCATGAAATTAATTGATATTATTATTAACAAATCATTTATAAACATATCAAATATTTTTTATTATAAACAAAGAAAATACATTTGATACTAATTTCTAGAAATAGAATAATGGACTAAGTAATCTTCTATTGTTTTTTGAGTGTTGACCGTTTCAAACTCTCTCTGTTACTCTTATGTATCGTTGTGAATGTCATGGAGAGATGTACTCTATACATTTCTCCAATTAAATACATGAGTTGATAATATTTATTAATAATCAAATTACTTAATAAACAACCAATAAGTGTCTAATTGTTATAAGGTGTGACGTTATAGGATCACATGTTCTTAGAAAATATAATTACACAATGATACTTGAATATATAGATCTTTCATTATGTTTTTTTTAACCTAACTACCACCTAACTTCCATACATTATGCGGTAAGAACCATTGATTTACACACATCTATTGTTGCTACGTGAAATCTCGGATGCGTATCTGGCCACCCCGATGTAGGCTTCCTACAATGAACATTTCAGATGTCGTGTTGCATAGAATTTACAAAGCTAGGTTAGAAAGCCATACCGGGGATGAGACCTTGGTATTGCTCTCCGATACCTAAGTTAGATGTCATATTTTGGATTAGGGTTTGAGTAAAATTACTAAAGATTGATTACCCCTTCCGGAGAGATTGAGGTTCGTTTTATGGTTGAGGTTTTACCCAGTCCACGGTTTTCTCTTTCGGGCCTTGCTTTGGTCCCAAGGTTGTAAGGGTAAGACCCTTACAATAAAATAAGGTTGCCTTTTTCATGTTTCCTAGGATATTACTTTATAGGTTATGTACAGGAGGTAGGATGATTCCTGGTATGCTTGGTCAGTACATCTTTTTTTTACAGACAACCGACCCGCACTTATTTGTTGTTTATGGCTTTTCATCATATTGGATTCTTTGGCTGGCCTGATTTTACGTAGGCAGGCGCCCAAACCCCATTAAGCCCCCAACCTAATTGTTGTAAACTGTTATCAAATGGTTTATAATAATTGGGCTTTAAAAGGTGTTGTCAAGTCTGCTTGTTTAATCAAACATCGAGCATAGTAGTTCAAGCACCTAGGCTTACGTGCTTTTATCTACTTGATCGTTTTTTTTGCAGCAGTTGGCTTTCCTGCTTCTTCTTCCATAAATGCTTGTCACATCCATCTATCAATTTTTTCTTTTGATACCTTCATCCTTTTTTCTCGTTTGTTCTTCATTGCCCCGATTCTATTTTGAAAGTTGTTTGTTTCGAGATCCTTTGTCATGCCTCTCTCGTTGTTCCTACTGTCGATTTGTTTCAGTACTTCTTTAGCATCTATAACAATGACGCTTGGTATTACCATCGTTGTATGTGCAAAGTTTAATTGAGAGCCTTCCCGAGTCTATCAAGAAGTGGAAGAATGAATTTATTTTGGTTAAATGCATCTCGCTTTCCTTATCATAATGAATTTCATGCTCCTGGTATGATTATTGATCAGAAACCTGATATGACTCTTGGTTTAAGTCAAGACATAGATAAGATCTCTTGTCTGAATGTTATGATGAAAAAATTCCTTCAAGCTGTGTTGCGTCAGGATGGTATGAGCCCATATTGGTTGCATATGGGTGTGGTTCCTTCATTGTTTGTTTGCGGACCATGTACTCCTTTATTTTGTTGTTACTCGTGTATCAACGTTTGCACTAATCGTTTATTTGTTTACTTTTGTAGATAGAACTCGGTTACCCTTCCTTTTATCTGAATTTGTTGAGGGTAAGATTTCAGATCGTGATCTTAGTTCGAATGATTTTTATCTTCCCATTGTTGATGACCGCTTTGATGGTAGCGGGAGTATGGGTAGTAAACTAGTAATTCACAAAATCAGGAGGAGGATGAGGAGGAATCATAGTCTTCAGTCAGAGTTCATGATTCATATGATGATTGAGGGTGCGAAGTGTTTTGCTTTTCTTGCATGTTTGTATACGGATGGCGCCCTTCACATTTTTCCATATAAACTGTCATTCATGGTTCACTTTTCACATTCGATAGATGTGTGTTACTCGATGGTTGTTACCAACTGAGGTATGTATGTTGGGTGGTATTTAGGTTAAAGAACATAAAAGTAACACCGACATTAGCGGAACACTGACATAGTACATCTCATCAAGACACCTATAACGATGAATAGGAGGAACGTAAAGAGTTTGAAGTGGTCAGCATGCAATAGATGAGTACCTAGTCCACCATTATATTCCTAGAAATTAGCAACAAATGCATTTCCTTTGTTTATAAAAAAAATATTTGTTATGTTTATAAATGATTTGTTAATAATAATATTCATTTATTCCATGACCATTTTCAGAAAAGTGCTAATATTTTTTTATTGGGTAATTTTCAAAAAAGTCTTAATGTTTTGACCAAACTAATGAAAATGGACAGAACACCGGCTAAATTTACGAAACCAGCCAAAAAATGTTTTTTTTTTTTTTTTTTTTTTTTTTTTTTTTTTTTTTAAGTTTTAGCTAGTTTTCTGTGATTTTATTTAAGGATTGGATTTTCAAGCCAAACATTCCAATTGATCCTAACCTTCGAGTTTCGATAAGAAAACCAACAATATGAATGCTGAAAAATGCTATCAAAAATAAATTGCTTCCTAAACTTAGAAGGGCAAAATAAAACCGCAAAACACCCAAATAATTATAATAAAAACCGAATCCACAATCTCCTTTCCATTCTAACTATTGGGTGAGCATCAATCGAAGCAGGGACCGCCAAATCGAGGCACAAAGCAAAACAAATCCAAATTTGGCTTGACACAGAACATTGAAAAAACAAGTGAGAAGTATCCTCCGACTCGGATTGACAAACAGGACAAAGAACAAAATCCAAATCCACCCTTCTCTCCACCATATTGGACTTGAGCGGAAGCCTATATAACAAAAAAATGCAACATAAATACATTAAATTTTATCGGAGAAAACCTTTTCGTCTAGTAAAACTCTCTCCAACAGGTAAATGGTGCCCATCAATATGTATTCTAGCATAATTGACTGAGAAAGCTCCAAAAGAATCCAGCTCCAACTCCATTTATCTAGGTTCTAAACCAACTTCACTAACCTCAAAAGCTCCATTAAATTATCAAATTGCAAAGACTCTATTCTACCCCTAATAGGTTAACACCAAGAAAACCTCCGAGCATCATTAGACCAAAAATCTAACACATGAGCATTCTTCAATAGAGATAAAGCAAAAAAGCATGTGAAATTACACAATGAAAGTGTAACATCCTTATTCTTGGAGGTATTTAAATTTAACGCAATTTGGATTTGGACAGTACCACATCGTGGTTGTAACATCCCAAAATTCATGACCAAAAATTTCATTTTTAATTACGTAATTATAAAAACAGTAGTCTGAAAACATCAATAGTGTTATCCCATAACATAATCAAAACCAATATCTCAATAATCAAAACATGTCATAAGAAAACAACACCAGAGTATAATCTACCAAAGATCTCATGTGCGGAAAATCATCGTGTGATGTGCTGCGATCATGCTGACTCCTTTCCTTTCGAAGTAGAAGTACCTGAAACCAAAATTGTAAACTATAAGCACAAAACTTAGTAAGTTCCCCCATCATACCACATATCATACAATAAACATACTGCCTAGCATATCCGGGTGCTGGCCTACCCCTTCGGTCTCTTTCAACCGGTTACCATTGAGCATAACTGGGTGCCGGCTTACCCCTTCGGTCTCTTTCAACTGGTTACCGTCGAGCATACCTAGGTGTTGGCCTACCCCTTTGGTCTTTTTCATCCGGTTACCGTCGAGCATACCAGTGTGCTGGCCTAACCCTTCGGTCTCTTTCAGTCGGATACGTGGTCTATTTCAACCCTACCACTACCACATTATATCCTAGCATATAAGCACATAAATCACATACTTCCTAGCAAATATGGGTGCTGTCCTACCCTTTCAATCTCTTTCAAATGGTTACAAGGTCTACTTCACCCCTACCACTACCACATAATAACATAGCATACAAGCACATAAACCTCAACAGATAGTGGCATACCAGAAAATTAGCACAAAGACAATCATCTCTATTGTATACAACTATTAGTGGGTGAGTTTCCATAACTCATAGAATCGCGATATCCCGGGTCGACTCGTTGAGTTTTCCCCCAACTCACCGAGTTCGTCCTTTACAACAAAATCGGGACATTTCTAATCAACTCGTCGAGTTCCTTTATGAACTCGTCGAGTTCTTCAGTCTGTTAACCCTTCTTAATGCATTAAGCCATTATTCTTCAGATCTACACCCTATACTCTAGATCTAGACTGGAAATGCCTCTAGGAGGGTAATTCCAACTTTACCCATCAATACCCTTCCTAATGAGATTAAGCTCAAACCCTAACCTAAAAAGGCCAAAGTCTTCATCCAAAGACCACCAAAACTACAAGATAGACCATAAGGTCATAGATCTAGACTCTAGGGACTGAAAGATCACGTAAAGTCCTAGCTTTCTCTACATTCATGGCCATTAGAATCTCCAAAATGCCAAAATGATGGTCTAAAAATTGCATGGGACTTCCATGGCCATAAATTTGGCACCATTATGCCATGAAAACCCCTCAAGACCCTAGATCTGAAGTGTTAACATTTGGGACATCCAACTCCTAAGGACCATGATATTTGGGCCAAAACCAGGCAAAATAACTTGAAAAGGAGATCTACTTAACTACAATGCAAGGCTCAAGCTTTATACCAGAAAAGTGTCGTGGATGAGGCAAGGATTCTGGATCTATAAGCTCCTTCTTGATTCTTCAAGCTTTTCCTTCTTCAAATGGCTTCAACACACACCAAAACACCCAAAATGGCTCACAATCACTCAAAGTAGCTTTAGGGTTTCGAGATTTAGGGTTAGGACAGTGGAGGCTATGAAATACGACCAGAATGAGAGGTTTATGGTGTTTAAATAGGGTGAAAAACCCTATAATTATGGTTTCATTTTACCAAGCCAACTCGTCGAGTTGAGGTCTTCCAACTCATCGAGTTGGGTTCTTGAAATCCGCGGTCCATAAAATCTCTACCTGACGAGTCTGGGGCTTCCGACTCATCGACTTACTCTATGAAAATGAATAGATTATAAGTTTAAATACATACCAGGAACCAGGCGTTACAATTCTCCCTCACTTGACTTAGACTTCATTCTCGAAGTTCGTTGTCTCAAATAATCCTGGATAGTGCTCCCTCATCTCCTCCTCGGGTTCCTACATCCATTCCGACCCCTTGCAGTGCAGCTACTGCACCTTCACTAACTGCACAACCTTGTTCCTCAAGGTTTTTGTCTTCTGATCCAGAATCACCATTGGCTTCTCAAAGTTGTTCAGACGGTTGTCCACCATAATATCCTCTAGGGGCACAACTGTGGAGTCATCCACTAAGCACTTCCGCAGTTGGGAGACGTGAAAAGTGATGTGGATCTGACTAAGCTCGGCTAGCAGATCTAATCGATACGCATTCTGACCCACCCGAGCCAAAACCCTGAACAGACCAATGTACCAGGGGCCCAACTTGCCCTGCTTCCTGAACCGGATGACACCTTTCCAAGGTGACACCTTCAGGAGGACCATATCTCCTTCCTGAAACTCTAGGTCTGACCGGAGCTTATCGGCATAGCTGTTATGCCGACTATGAGCAGTCTGGAGCCTCCTCTAAACCTGTTGGATCTTTTCCGTAGTCTGGATTACCACTTCGGTACTCCCCATGACTCTCTGACCGACCTCGCCCTAACAAATTGGGGTCCTATATTTCCTCCCGTAGAGCATCTCGAAGGGAGGTCGGTCTATGCTAGTGTGATAAATGTTGTTATACGAAAATTCTGCTAACGGAAGATACATATCCCAACTCCCACCAAAGTCTAATATGCACGCACGCAACATGAACTCTAGAGTCTGAATCGTCCTCTCACTCTGTCCATCCGTCTGCGGGTGGAAAGTTGTACTGAAGTAGAGATGATTACCCATCTCATCATGGAACTGCTTCCAAAATTTGGAAGTAAAGCGAGCATCTCAGTCTGACACAACTAAAACCGGCACCCCATGTCGAGCCACCAACTTGTGGATGTAAATCTCAGCTAGCTTCTCTGCCGATATACTCTCCTGGACCGGGATAAAATGTGCAATCTTGGTCAACCGATCTACAATGAACCAGATAGAATCTACTCCTCGTGCGGTCGTGGGAAGCCTTGTGATGAAATCCATAGTGATGTCTTCCTATTTCCACACAGGAATCTCCAACGGCTGCGTCTTGTCATGAGGGCGCTGATGCTTGGCCTTTACTTTCTTGCAAGTCAAGCACCGCTCCACAAACCAGGCTATATCCCACTTTATACAGGGCCACCAATAATCAGGGTAAAGGTCCCGATACATCTTCTTCGACCCGGGATGAATGGAGAATCTCGACTTGTGAGCCTCCTCCATCAGAACCTACCACACACCTCCCCAGTAAGGAACCCAGACCCTACGATGCAGGGTCAAAAATCCATGACTATCATAGTCAAATGAAGCCACCTGCCCTATGATCCGCTCACACTTTCGGTGCTCCTCCTTTATACCCTCGACATTAGCGTCCCAAATCTGCTCCAGCAGCGGAGTAATCATTGTCATCCTTAGGCATATATCCCAAATTAGAGTCGCGACCACCTTGCGACTAAGAGCATCAGCCACCACATTGGCCTTTCTCCGCTGATAAAGGATCTCACAGTCATAATCCTTCACCACATTCAACCAACGTCGTTGCCTCATGTTCAGATTTGGCTGATCCATCAAGGACCTCAAGCTCTTATGGTCCATGTAGATAGTACAATGGACCCCATAGAGGTAGTGCCACCAAATCTTGAAGGCAAAAACAACTGCTCCCAACTCCAGGTTGTCTGTCGGGTAATTTGCCTCATGAGGCTTCAGCTGCCTCGAGGCGTAAGCGATGACGCGCCCTATCTACATCAATAATGTACCTAATCCCATGATAGATGCATCACAATACACTATGAAATCCTCAACGGCCTCTGGCAGAGTCAATATCGGTGCGTCACACAACTTCTGCCTCAAAGTCTCGAAATCCGCCTGCTGCTCAGGCCCCCAGCGGAATGTCATCGACTTCTTGGTCATTCGGGTCAGTGGAACAACGATCTTTGAGAAATCCTGGATGAATCTACGATAATAACCCGCCAGACCAAGAAAACTCCAAATATCAGATGGAGACCCCAGAACCTCCCATCTCATCACGACCTCTACCTTGGCCGAATCGACCAGTATACCGTTCTAGTTGACGAGGTATCCCAGAAACTGCACCTCGCGCAACCAAAACTCACACTTGGAGAACTTTGCAAAAATTTTCTCCCTCCTCAGTGTCTCCAACACCTCCCTTAGGTGCTCCTCGTGCTGCTCCTGAGTCTTGGAATACACCAAGATGTCATCGATAAAAACTATCACAAACCGATCCAACATCGGTCTGCACATGCTGTTCATGAGATCCATGAATGCGGCAGGAGCATTGGTGAGCCCAAACGGTATCACCACGAACTCATAGTGACCATAGCGAGTCTGAAAGACTGTCTTCTGCACATCATCGTCCCTGAATCGCATATGGTGGTAGCCTGATCGCAGATCAATCTTGGAGAGCAGAGATGCACCTTGAAGCTGGTCAAATAAGTCATCAATCCTTGGGAGGGATAACGATTCTTCACTGTTACCGCATTCAGTTCCCGGTAGTCTATACACATTCGATGTGACCCGTCCATCATCTTCACAAACAGGATCGAGGCTCCCCATGGCGAACTGCTCGGCCTGATAAATCCCTTGTCTAACAGCTCCTGTAGCTGTGTAGACTAGGGATGAAAGTGGGTCCAAACCCGAACCGGATGGACCGGACCTGGAAAACCCAGAACCTTTTAACGAGATTTTTTAGAACCGGAAACCGGACCGGTATATAGGAACCGGTTCCAGTTCGGTTTCGGGTACGGTACGGGTAAAGTGGGTCTAGAACCGAAAAACCCGGAAATAGGAAAGTAGGTAAGACGGAACCGGGTAAAATGGGTTTAGAACCGGAAAACCCGGATTTTTTTTCTTTTTTGTAATTACCTCAATCACATAATCTTTCAACCGTTATAAAAAAATTAATAAACAAAAAATTATATTTAGGTTATTGATGACATTGATTTTTTTTAAAAGCAACATGATATAACAAAGTTGGGTTAAAAAAAATTACATTTAACATTTATCTGAAACAAAAAAAAATTTATGTATTTGACTATTGGATAATTGTTGGTAATTATTATGTTTCTAACAGACAAACAATCAGATTAATCCTTCCTAGTTGTTTTGGATAGAACCTATCCCTCCTTTTGTTGCTGTAAACAACTTGAAAATATTATATACATACAATCAACCATTTGAGCTTAGTTATATGAAGCAATATTGATGATTTTAGAATAAGGGTATTTTGGTAAATTGGAGAAAAGAATAATCTGCAAAAGGGGTTTAGAAGCTGCAAATTGACAGAAGATACAATGTAAATTACCAACCAAATTAAACAACCCATTAAAACAACCAACTAATGGCTTAGTGTTTTTATCTAAAATCAAACCAATTCTCCAGAAGTTCTCACAGGAGGAGAAAAACAGTTAAAAGAAAAAAAGAAAACAACATTTTTGGGAATGAAAAATAAGAACCGATAGTAAGCTTCCAAAAATACCCCTGCTGTTATTTGCAATTTCTACAACGTTACATTATTACTTCTTAAAAATTGTTCAGAATCTTGATTGAGTATTGAATATGTATAAACATGTAATTGCTACATCAAGAAGAGTGAACGTAACTTTAATATACATGTAATTGTTCATAATGAGATTGCTTATCAACTTTAAATTTAATATACATGTAATTGCTACATCAAGAAGAGTGAACATAAAGGATTTGTTGACAAACTTCATAACACATGAAATCATAACACTGTGATTCCCGCATGTTAACATAAATCTTGAAACACACTAAAAAACACAAACTTCATAACACATGAAATCAAAATTCTTGACAACTTACTTGTGTATCTTCATTGTTATCTACCCAATTGTCCACCATTGCTCTTTAATTGAGTGTAGGAGATTGATTTGAAGTTCAGTTGGGAATGAATGGAAGAAAAATTAAATCGAGTCGTTGAATGGAAGTTCAATTGAGATTGATTTGAAGCACAAGACGAGAATAAATGGAAGAAAAATCGAATCGAGTTGTTGATTGTTGTCGTCGATCGCAGAGAAGGCGAAAAAACGATTTGCTGATGTTTTGATGATTGTCGTCATCGCGCAAGTACAACACGGAAAAGAAAAGCAAGACCAGTCGTATTTCAGTTCTTGATTCTCTACCAGTTCCTTGGATATTAAACCTAACCGATTCTTTGGCCCACTAAACCTGGACCCGGTCCATTAAGCCCGGTTCCCGTTTTTTAAACAAAACCGGTTCAAAAACCCGGATTAACCAGACCCGTTGGACCCATATCCCAAATCCCCGGAACCCGGATAAGATTAATTTTGAAACCCAATACCCGGACCGTTTAAGCATTTTCCGGTTATACCGTTTCCGGTTTCGGTTCGATTCCGGTTCCGGTCCGGTTTTCCGGTTTTATAACTCATCCCTAGTGTAGAAAAATCCTGTATCTCAGGAGGAGCCAACCGATATGGTGCCTTGGCTATTAGAGCCGCACCAAGAACTAGGTCAATCCCGAACTCTACCTGCCTCTCCGGAGGTACACCAGGAAAATCCTCTGGGAACACGTCCGGATACTCCCGTACAATCGGTACATCGTGTACGGTCGCCTTACCCTTCTCCTGGGTATCCATGACATAGGTTTTAGGCGTTTCAAACCCAACAAATAAAGGGGTACGATATACTCCAAAAGAACACTACTATATTGCACTAAAAGAGTAGTACAAGGCAAGCAGGGTCGATCCACATAGACACGCGACAATTAGTCTTTACCTCTTTGTGCAAGGTACCTTAGTCACCAAAAGTAAGAGGGGGAGTTTTGAATGCAAAGATTAAAACAAACAATTAAAGACACAAGTAATCAGCTAAAAGAGTGAAATAAATTTATAATTTGTAAGGACTTCAACTCTATGTATGATAACTTAGCAATGCGATTCAAAGAAGACAAAATATTTGTTCAATTCTATCTAAATTGGTACTTGAAAGTGTTAACAAGCTCTAACACTTCCTATTCATGGCATTAATTAACCAAAACAAGCTCTTTGATTAATCCTAACCTTACTAGCCTAATCTAAACAGGCTTTTAGAATTAGATCAAAAGATTACATTAAACTCTATGTGAATGTTCCCAACAACACCTAATAATCCTCACAAGCTTGGGAGAAGTATTGTGTGTGAATAAGATTTACACTAAATTCATTCAGTGGAAATCAATTCAGTGCTTGTTACTTAGTCCAATTCACAAAACAATTATGGATTTTGCGATTAGATACCTTGAATGACCTAAACCTAATTCAAATGGCCAATTAGAATCACAATTAAAATCAAACATTTGATTAAAGCAAAATCGAATTCACTAGATAGAAACTAAAAGCAAACATCAGGTCATATGATTGAAATCACAACCAAGAAGTCAAAACATAAAGTTGGAGAAACTAGGGTTTTAGCCACACATGGCTAGAATAAAATCACAAGTCAAAAGATGGAAATAGTATGCAATTACAACTTACAAATAAGAGAAATAATGTTTCTAAATGACAAACAATCAGATCCTTGCAAAAACATTCGAAATCCTCCCACCAATAGTGCTCTGATATCATGTGTGTGTGTAAAAATGACCCAATTCCCGTGATATGAAAAATAGGAAAAACTGCTGAAAGTTGGTTTTAGGGTCGAACATGGCCCGTGTCAAAATAGAGTAAATCAACACGGGTCGTGTTGAGTGGAAAAATGGCCTTCAATCCTCGATTTTCATTCCAAAGTACAATGCTCAAAGTTGCTTAGTTGGGCCAACACGGCTCATGTGAAAATAGGCAAAACTGACACGAGTCGTGTTCAGGAAGGTCAACGTTTTCTTATCTGGTTAAACATGCCCCATACCCACTTTGTAGAGTAAAACTAACACGACCCGTGTACTCCTCTAACTTCGAATCCAAACTTCATTTCTTAAACATTTCCGTTCTTCGCCCGCTCATCCTGAAATCCTCACCAGTGCTTCCCGGCACCTCCCAAAGCGCGTTCCAACTTCCGATTCACCTGAAAAGAACATGAAAGTGTGCAAATAAGGTTGTTCTAGAGACTACCTTGAATATGATGAAATGCAAGAAAAATGAAGAACAACTATGTTAAATAGATTCATAAAAAGGGACCAAAAGGTGTGCAGAAAGATGCACAAAATGCAGCTAACAAATCTCCCCAAGCTTAGACCTTTCTTGTCCTCAAGAAAGAACAAGAATGGGAAGAACAGGACGATTTCTAGATAGAAAAAAGCAAAATAGAGCAAAAGGGACAGATGGATCCTAAAAGCTAAGAATGAATGCATGAAATGAAAACTATGAAAAAGAAACACATGTACAAAAGATACTTAAGAAACAAAATGAACCAAAGGAAAAAAAATTATGAACACTAGTAATTTATCTATTTTTATAAATATATTTATATAAATACGATTAGACTTTACATCAATGGGACTCCAATCATTAATACCTAGGCGACCATCATGGTACCTTCCACATATCACAGACTCCCAAAGTGAGGAAGACGACGAAACGGTGTAACCCAATAAGCCAACCATAGTTGTATTAAAACTTCATACCTTAATTAGCTTTTGCGAGCGAAAATAACATGGTTCGGGATCTCATATCCTTAAGACTAGATGGTCAAGAATCAGAATCGATGCATCCTTAAGAACTCGTCACGATGAATCAGTTTTCGCTGAAACAGTGAGCCCATCCGAAGGGGCCCAAGTCCTATGCTTTCACTTTTTCGAGAGCCACAAGCATCATATCACACAGTTCTTCATTCTCCAGATTTGACTTTGAGATGGCTTTTGATTTCGATTGAACTTGGATTTGTATCTTCGTTTTGAGCTTGAGTTCTTCAATCAACTTTTTGAATTTCTAAAAATTTCTTCGTTTGAGTACTTGAAAATTTTGATTTGGGTACCGGATATAACAGTTGTACCTGTTCTTCTTTCTTGACTGTGTGGATCCAGAGTTGCCGATAAAGATTCTTTTTAAACATTTAGATGAAAATCATCCTAAAGCTGTTATTACTGTCGGGATCCGAAGTGTTGCGTCTGTGGCTCGCTCCTTAGCCCAGTTTTGTTACCGGTTTGGGCCTGATCAACCGTGTTTAATTTTATTAGGGTTTTAGTATTTAAGGTGCGTGCATGCATCCTTCGTAATTATCGTTTTCATTTATTATTTTCATATATTGTACTAAAAATCCTAGCTCGCATCTACAGTGGAAGTTCTTCATCGAGCTCTGCTGAGGCGTGACTATTCTTGAATCATTAAGCTATACTTTGATTTCATCTTGTGTTCTCTGTGTTTTTTTGTTTTTTTGTTTTTAAATGTTGATGATCTAATCGATCTAAGAGTTTTCAACTCATCAATTGGCATCAGAGCCAGGTTATCAGAGCAGGAGACTGTGTAATCCATACACATCTCTTCTATTGAAGAAGATCTTAGGGTTTTTCCTCTTTGATTGATATTGTTAGAGCCGTCATTTGCTATTGACGTAGTTCTTTAATAGTCGATCTTACCCTAACGTTATTTACAAGTCTGATCTTAAGCAGGTTTTTGAACAAACATCATCATGTCCATGGAAGATTCTCAGACAAACCCAATCAATGTCTCCAACAGTATAGGATCAACGACAAGGATTCCTATATTATACACTCAAGATTATGAGGTCTGGACGCATCACTTCGAAGACTACGTGATTGGTTCAGAAGACAATGGATACTTGATCTAGGAGGCGATTACTGTAGGTACATTTGCTCACTCAAGCACTTCAAGAATTGTTAAAACTCAAAAGGAGTACAATCAACTCGTTAATAATATGAAAGACATACCCCAAGATGAGTAGGAAAAGTGTCAGTGCAACATCAAAGCTTTAAGGATGATAAGGTTTGCCTTACAGTCGGACACGTTTCGGTTGGTAAGCTCATGTACAACGACAAAAGAAATTTGAGGTAGGTTGAAGGAACTGTATTCTACGGATGAAGATCTTGAGAATTCAATCCAAACATTGTTGCTCTTAAAATTTGGTGACTTCAATCAGAATCCCGAAGAAAAGCTTATTCAAGCCTTCGATCGCTTTAATCATCTTCTTAGTAAGATGATAAAGCATGGGATTGAAAGGAAAGTCATTGAACAGAAGGTCACATTTATGAATGGCCTTAGACCCGAATGGCTGGCTGTGGTGTCTACTGTGATGGCACACAAACAATTCAAGGCTTATTCTCTGGTAAAACTAGTGGGAATATTAAAGTCACATGAGAGTGCAATGACTAAAGAAACAAATGTGGTTTCTAGTGTGGGGTCCTTGGCTCTAATCTCCAAAGGAAAGAATGTTGTTGTAACGACCCAATTTTCAATACCAAAAATTTCTTTTTAATTAACTGACTCATAAAAACATTCATAAGAAAATACTGTGAAATCACATCATCTCGTAAAACAATGTATCATGTCTGAGAACACAAGTCATAAAATAAGAACATGTCAGAGTGCAATCCCAGAATATCCATAGTGCGGAAACCAAAGAGTGTGTGTATGATGTGCCGCTACCGCGTCAGCTCCTTCCCCTTCGCTGAAGAGGCACCTGAAACCAAAACTATAAACTAAAAGCACAAAGCTTAGTGAGTTCCCCCATCGTACCACATACCATACAATCACATAGCATACATACTGACGAGCAATTCTGGGGAGCCCGACCTACCCGGTTCGGCCATTCTAGGGTGCCGACCTACCCGTACGGCCATTCTGGGGTGCCAACCTACCCGTACGATTGTTCTGGGGTGTCAAACTACCCGTGTCAAGCCATTCTGGCGTGTTCACCTACCCGTCAGTCCTAACAACCAACCCTCGGGGACTATTCCACGCCCTACTACTACTATCACATATATATCATAACATAAACGTACTATCAGACATATCTGGGGTGTCCGAACTACCCTTCGGTCCTAACAACCGAACTTGGGGATTATTCCCCTTCTACTACCACTATCACGTATAACATATCATGGCAACATATAAACATGTCAGGTAGTAGCAAACCTAGATGATATCACAAAGACAATCATCTAATTATACAACTCCTATTGGTGGGCCGGCATTGTGGCCGTAGACCCACCGCTATCGGAAGGCAACTCACCTCGAGCAAGTAGCTACTGATAATTCGTATGGGAAGCCTTTGTCTGCTGCTGCTCCAGAAATTATCCGGCTACAATCCTTACAAAACACTTAGTCAGAAACTGACATCTACTCTTAGGGTAAAATGACTATTTTACCCCCAATCCAGTCCAAGTCAAAGTTAACTTCAAGTTGACCCGATTCACCGAGTTGATCCGTCAACTCGTCGAGTCCCTAACCCTTTACATGTCCTCATACCTGACTTAACTCGTCGAGTTTGGCGATGACTCGATGATTTCCTCTTCTATAAGAACATCGAATGATCCTTCATCCGACTCGCCGAGTTGTATGAACAACTCGTCGAGTTCACCTTCATCTGATGAACAAGTCTGACCTCGACTCGCCGAGTTGTATGAACAACTCGTCGAGTTCATCTTCAATCTAAAGGAGATTGCCTTGGACTCGCTGAGTCTGTTCTAGCACTCGTCGAGTCCCATGAACTCCAGGTCTAAAACTAAGTCCAACGCGTTGGGTCACTATTTATGTCCTGCTGCAACCCTTCTAACTCCCTACTGAGTTCTTTTGACCCTCAATAGATATGGGACTCAAAGCCTTGGACTCGTGGAGTCCCAAGAATGGACTCGCCGAGTCAGTAATGTCCACACTGTAAATCCTCGACTTCTGATGTACAACCTTTGATCAAAAGATAGATCCAAGCTCCTACAATCGTTCTAGCACATAAAGTTACAAACTTTACATGCATGCATGGGACTTTGAGCTCAAAAGGACATAAAATAAGCTCTTATGATGCATGGGACCTTTCATGGGTGAAAAAGCAGCCCCTAACTTCCTTGTGACTACCTAAATGACTTGATTCAGAAGCCCCAACCCCCAACCATGTTTGCAATCATGGTTGGTCATCAAAATGGCTTATAAAAGCCCTAAATCTCCCCAAAAAGGGATCTAACAAATGAAAGAGCAAGGTTACAGATATTTACCTTCAATGAACTGTAGAAGGTGCACAAAATCAGGTTCCCTTGGTCTTTACTCGCTTCCTCAAGCTTTTCTCCTTCCTTCTTAAGACCACAAGCACCAAAATCCACTGACAAGGCTTAGATTGCTTCAATGAGGGCTAGGGTTTCAATGAGAGGTGTTCTGGGAGCATAAGGGATGTTGTGGCCGACATAACATTGTTTAAATAGGGTGCAAACCCTCGGATTAGGGTTTTTGTCCAGACAGGGTCTACTCATCTAGTCCGGGACCCGACTCGCCGAGTCCACCGCTTAAATCCTGCGTCCCGTCCTGCTTCTACTCGATGAGTTGGTCCTTCAAATTGCTGATTCCAAGGCCAAAAATGAAAAATACTTAGATAAACGTAAAAGAAATACGTACCAAGAACCAGGTGCTACAAATCTCCCCCACTTATTTTAGACTTCGTCCTCGAAGTCTGCTGCTCGCTCCAGGAACAGCTCTGGGTAGTGTTCCATCATCTCGTCCACCGGCTCCCAAGTCCATTCCGAGCCCTTCCGGTGGTGCCATTCCACCTTCACGAGTTCCACTCTCTTGTTCTTTAGATCCATCGACTTCTGGTCGAGGATCGCCATAGGTCGCTCGATGTAATTCAGGTTGTCATCAACCTGAATGTCCTCCAAGGGTACCACTGTTGAGTCGTCCACCAGGCACTTTTGCAGATGAGAAACATGGAAAGTGCTGTGTATCTGACTGAGTTCGGCTGGTAGATCCAGCCTATATGCCACCCTGCCCACCCGGGCTATAACCCTGAACGGTCCAATGTACCTGGGGCCCAACTTTCCCCGTTTCCTGAATCGGATAACGCCCTTCCATGGCGACACCTTCAGGAGAACCATATCCCCGACCTGGAATTCAAGGTCTGATCGGCGCTTATCGGCGTAAATTTTTTACTGATTCTGAGCAGTCTGAAGCCTGCTCCGGACCTGCTGAATCCTCTCTGTCGTCTTGAGCACTACTTCAGTGCTCCTCATTACCCTCTGGCCAACCTCGCCCCAACATATCGGGGTCCTGCACCTCCTCCCATACAACATCTCGAAGGGAGGGCGGTCAATGCTCGCATGATAACTATTGTTGTAGGAGAACTCTGCCAATGGAAGGTAGGTATCCCAACTACCTCCGAAGTCTAACACGCATGCTTGTAGCATATCCTCCAGAGTCTGGATGGTCCGCTCGCTCTGGCCATCCGTCTGTGGGTGAAAGGCGGTGCTAAAGTGCAGACGAGTACCCAGCTCATCATAAAACTTCTTCCAAAATATGGAAGTGAACCGCACATCCCTATTTGAAATCACAGAAACTGGCACCCCGTGTCATGCCACCACCTCCCTTATGTAGATGTCGGTTAACTTCTCGGTCGAGATGCTCTCCTGAATCGGAATACAATGGGCGCTCTTGGTCAATCGATCGATAATGACCCAAATCGAATCCACTCCTCACGCGGTCCTGGGAAGCTTTGTTATAAAATCCATCGTGATTTCTTCCCATTTCCATAACGGAATAGCTAACGGCTGCATCTTGCCGTGAGGTCTCTGATGCTCGACTTTGACCTTCTTGCAGGTCAAGCACCGCTCCACGTACTATGCCACATCCCGCTTCATGCAGGGCCACCAATAGTCCAGACGAAGGTCCCTATACATCTTTGTCGCCCCGGGATGAATGGAAAATCGGGATTTGTGTGCCTCCTCCATCAGAACCTGGCGCACACCCCCGAGGTATGGCACCCACACCCTATGGTGTAGTGTCAGTAATCTTCGACTATCACAGTCAAAGGAGAAGACCTACCCCACTATCCGCTCACTCTTCCGATGTTCCTCCTTCATAGCCTCCTGTTGGGCCTCCCGAATCCGCTCCAACAACGAAGTCACCACTGTCATCCTCAGACAGATATCCCTAATCGGCGCTGCCTTGCGGCTAAGCGCGTCGGCCACCACATTGGCCTTCCCCGGATGGTAAAGGATCTCGCAATCGTAATCCTTCACCACGTCCAACCACCGACGCTGCCTCATGTTTAGATTCGGTTGATCCATGAGGTACCTCAAACTCTTGTGGTCCGTGTAGACAGTACACCGAACCCCATAGAGGTAGTGATGCCAAATTTTGAGGGCGAATACAACAGCCCCCAGCTCCAAATCATGCGTCGGGTAATTCTCCTCGTGAGGCTTCAGCTGCCTCGACGCGTAGGCGATGACATGCCCTCTCTGCATCAGCAATGCGCCCAATCCCAAGATGGACGCATTGCAGTACACCACAAAATCCTCCATGCCCTCCGGCAGGGCTAAGATCGGCGCCTCACACAATCTCTGCCTCAGTGTATCGAATGCGTCCTGCTGCTTAGACCCCCAACGAAAGACCACAACCTTTCCTTGATAGCCTGGTCAGGGGTACGACTATCTTGGAGAAATCTTGTATGAATCTCCGATAGTAGCCGGCTAATCCTAGGAAACTCCGAATCTCAGATGGAGACTTGGGAACCTCCAATATCATCACGGCCTCCACCTTGGCCGGGTCCACTGAAATCCCGTTCTGGTTGACGAGGTACCCAAGGAACTGCACCTTGTGCAACCAAAACTCACACTTGGAGAACTTAGCATACAAGTTCTCCCTCCTCAAAGTCTCCAACACCTCCCGCAGGTGCTCCTCGTGCTCCTCCTGCGTCTTGGAATAAACCAAGATATCATCAATAAACACTATCACCGACTGGTCTAACATCGGTCTACACACGCGATTCATGAGGTCCATGAATGCGGCAGGAGCATTGGTGAGCCCGAATGGCATCACCACAAACTCGTAATGGCCATAGCGCGTCCGGAATGCAGTCTTCTATACATCCTCCTCTCTAACCCTCATTTGACGATATCTTGAATGTAGATCAATCTTGGAGAACCTAGATGCTCATTGCAGCTGGTCAATGAGGTCGTCAATCCTCGGGAGTGGGTAACGGTTCTTCACCGTTACCTTGTTCAGCTCCCGATAATCTATACACATCCGATACGACCCATCCTTTTTCTTCACAAACAAAATCGAGGCTCCCCAGGGAGAACTACTCGGTCTAATGAATCTTTTATCTAACAGCTCCTGCAGCTGTGTAGACAACTCCTGCATCTCAGGAGGAGCCAACCGATACGGTGCCTTGGCTATCGGAGCCGCACCAGGGACTAGGTCGATCCGGAACTCCACCTGCCTCTCCAGAGGTATCCCAGGCAAATCCTCGGGGAATACGTCCGTAAACTCTCGTACCACGGGCACATCGCCCACTGTCACCTTACCCGTCTCCCGGGTGTCCATGAAATAAGTGACATATCCTGCACAACCCTACTAAAGGTAACGCCTCACTCTCGCTGCTGAACATACTGCTGGTCCTCGTTGTGGCCTCTCGCCCTGAACTACCAACTCTCCCCCACTTGGGGTCCTGATCCGCACCAACTGCTATGCGCAATCTATCACTGCCCCATTGGAGCTCAACCAATCCATGCCTATAATTACCTTATTCCCTCTCAGCGGAATAGGAACCAGGTCTACCAGGTAACGCTCCTCGAATAATCTCAGCACATAATCTCGGAATATCGTCGATGCTCGCACCGATCGGTCATCAGCAATCTCTACCTCTAAAGGGCAATCCAACATGACCGAAGACTCATGAAACTTCTTGCTAAGCGCAAGAGAGACAAATGATCGGGTAGCCTCCGAATCAAACAATACCTGAACTGGGATAGCATTCACATGGAACGATGCTAAACAGAGCACATACATAATGCATCAAAATCACAACAGTGTATCATAAAAGCATAAATAAGAAGTCATACCCGTCAGTACATCGGGTGCAACGCGTGCCTCCTCGGCAGTCAACTGGAACGCCCGACTCCTCACCACTGGAGCCTCTGCCTTGCCCTACTGGCCATCAGTAATCCGCAGGGTCACTAGAACTGGCGCCTTTACTGGCACTGTTGCTATCAACTGGGGGCAGTTGGCCTTCTTGTGGCCCCTCTGGTTGCAGTGGAAACACAGCAACTCAGACGTCTGAATAACCAGTGCAGGGGCGGTACAATCCCTGCTAAAGTGCCCCGTCTTGCTGCATTTGTAGCAGACCGACGATCCCAATCTACACACCCTCTCATGTGGCCTACCGCATTTCCTACAGCGGCCCGGTCCTGACTGGCCTTTCGGCCTACCATCTGATCCCTTGGGCTTCTTCCCCGGAGCCCCAGTCGTCTGCCCCTCCTCTATCTTCCTCTTCCAAACATGCTCCAGATTGATCTCTCTCTCCCTTGCCCTGGCAATCATGGAATCTAGGGTAAGGCAAGCTGAAAAACTAACATGCTCCCGAATGTCGGCTCGTAGCATGTCATGGTAGCGGGTCCTCCTCATATCCGCATCCCCTGCATACTGGGGCACCAGTAATGCCCTCTAACGGAACTTGGCGGTGATCTCCGCCACAGTCTCTACAGTCTGTATCATGTCCAAAAACTCCCTGGCTAGCTGCTGAAGCTCTACAGCTGGAGTAAACTCTGCCCTGAATCTGGTTACAAAGTCTAACCAGGTCATAGCCTCCACAGCCGAGGCTCCTAATGAGTCACCAATAAACTCCCACCAGTCTCTAGCTCTGTTTTTCAGACACCCTGCTGCATATCTCACCTTCGACCCCTCGGGGCAGAAGCTGGTCAACTGTGCAGACTCAATGTCCGCAATCCATTGTCTGGCAACAATGAGGTCCTTCGCCCCATGGAAATCTGGCACACCACTGCCCCTGAAGTCCATAAAGGACAGTGTGCGGGACCCCGAATGGTTGGTCACCATGTCACTCCTGAATGCCCTAAGGCGATCCTCCATCAGCTCAACAATCCTTTCCTTGATCGACCCAAATATGATCAGGGTCGCATCAAGGATGCCTCTGGTGATGTCAGACACGATGCACTCACGTATCCTCTCATCCACAGGTTCGGAGCCTGAACCTGAACCCGATCCCTCTCCCCAGCTACCAACTACTGGCCTCTGTCATAGTACCACCATTCTAAAATAAATAGAGACATCTGTTAGTGATACTGATACATCAAGAGGTATCACACCTACTACAAGTTCCTTGGTCTTGCCTCAGCCTTCCCCAATTCGAGTACGGGTCCTCTGCTTTCAGTTGTACGGGCCCATACTACCTTCCACATATATCCGTACTTTCCTCGAGGATTGCCTTGACTCCACCATGTCCCTTTTACCACTGCTGATCTCTGCTACTCTCATCCTAGGCTTACCCTAGGGAAAATCTCTGACTCCACCCAAACCGGTCCTCAGCTGCTGAAGGCCTCCTTGTGGTGCCAATTAGCCATCACCTGAAGACCATCACATGTAATGAGGCTTAGATAATCCTTCAAGTAAAAGACTCGTCCCTACAACAGTTAGACTCAAACGAGAGCTGCGCAATAGGGCCAAATCCAACACTCTGAGATTATTCAATCCTAATCACATGTGAAGCGAAGTACTCACCTAATGGCTAACTCCCATCATTTAGAGTACCACAAGCACGGAGCAAGCAGCATTTGGACACATGAAACTACTCAAACAACTCTATTCTCTTAACGAGAAACTGTACCAGCATACAATGCTGAGCTCATACTATCAGGCATAACCTAAACAGGCTATCCTATTATTGTCTACTCAATACTAGCATACAATTCTCATAAGCTGGAGCACATAAAGCAGGCACATAAGGCATCACTCCTAGATCCTTAGTCCTATTCTAGCATGCTGTTCTACTGATATTGATAAATATAATATAAACTTATATGGGTACTTTGGGGAATACTTACTTGAGCTCTGCCGATCGCACACATCACACACTTTGTTCTTTCCCAAAACTCTTTTATCTTATCTTTTAGGAAACCATTTTTCTTGTAAAAATCTTTTAATCCCTCGATTTGAGTTTAGACACTCCCAAGGGTGTGTCCGAATCCCTCAAACCAGGGCTCTGATACAAACTTGTAACGACCCAATTTTCAAGGCCAAAAATTTCTTTTTAATTAACTGACTCATAAAAACATTCATAAGAAAATACTGTGAAATCACATCATCTCATAAAACAATATATCATGTCTACAAACACAAGTCATAAAATAAGAACATGTCAGAGTACATTTCCCAAAATATCCATAGTGTGGAAACCAAAGAGTGTGTGTATGATGTGTCGCTACCGCGCCAGCTCCTTCCCCTTCGCTGAAGAGGTACCTAAAACCAAAACTGTAAACTGTAAGCACGAAGCTTACTGAGTTCCCCCATCGTACCACATACCATACAATCACATAGCATACATATTGCCGAGCAATTCTGGGGTACCCGACCTACCCGTTTCGGCCATTCTGGGGTGCCGACCTACCCGTACGGCCGTTCTGGGGTGCCGACCTACCCGTGTCAAGCCATTCTGGGGTGCTGACCTACCCGTCAGTCCTAACAACCGACCGTCGAGGGCTATTCAACCCCTACTACTACTATCACATATATCATAACATAAACGTACTATCAAACATATTTGGGGTGTCCGAACTACCCTTCGGTCCTAACAACCGAACTTGGGGACTATTCCCCTCCTACTACCACTATCACGTATAACATATCATGCCAACATATAAACATGTCAGGTAGTAGCAAACCTAGATGATATCACAAAGACAATCATCTAATCATACAACTCCAACTGGTGGGCCGACATTATGGCCGTAGACCCACCGCTACCAGAAGGTAACTTACCGAGTTGTATAAGAACATCGAATGATCCTTCATCCGACTCGCCGAGTTGTATGAACAACTCGTCGAGTTCACCTTCATCTGATGAACAAGTCTGACCTTGACTCGCTGATTTGTATGAACAACTCGTCGAGTTCATCTTCAATCTTAAGGAGATTGCCTTGGACTCGCCGAGTCTGTTCTTGCACTCGTCGAGTCCCATGAACTCCAGGTCTAAAACTATGTCCAATGTGTTGGGTCACTCTTTTTGTCCTGCTACAATCCTTCTAACTCCCAACTGAGTTCTTTTGACCCTCAATAGATATGGGACTCAAAGCCTTGGACTTGTCGAGTTCCAGGAACGGACTCGCCGAGTCAGTAATGTCCACACTCTAAATCCTCGACTTCTGATGTACAACCTTTGATCAAAAGATAGATCCAAGCTCCTATAATCATTCTAGCACGTAAAGTTACAAACTTTACGTGCATGCATGGGACTTTGAGCTCAAAAGGACATAAAATAATCTCTTATGATGCATGGGACCTTTCATGGGTGCAAAAGCAGCCCCCAACTGCCTTGTGACTCCCTAAATGACTTGAATCAGAAGCCCCAACCCCCAACCATGTTTGCAATCATGGTTGGTCATCAAAATGGCTTATGAAAACCCTAAATCTCCCCAAAAAGGGATCTAACAAATGAAAGAGCAAGGTTACAACTTTTTACCTTCAATGAATTGTAGAAGGTGCACAAACTCGGGTTCCCTTGGTCTTTACTCGCTTCCTCAAGCTTTTCTCATTCCTTATTAAGACCACAAGCACCAAAATCCACCAACAAGGATTAGATTGCTTCAATGAGGGCTAGGGTTTCAATGAGAAGTGTTCTGGGAGCATAAGGGACGTTGTGGCCGACATAACATTGTTTAAATAGGGTGCAAACCCTCAAATTAGGGTTTTTGTCCAGACAGGATCTACTCGTCGAGTCCGGGACCCGAATCGCCGAGTCCGCCGCTTAAATCCCGCGTCCCATCTCACTTCTACTCGGCGAGTTGGTCCTTCAACTCGCCGAGTCCAAGGCCAAAAATGCAAAATACTTAGATAAACATAAAAGAAATACGTACCAAGAACCAGGTGCTACAGTTGCTAAAGAAGAAGAAGATTTAGATCTTTCTGAATATGATCTGACAAGTGAAGATTACACTTTAATGGTGTCAAATCCCAAGAAGTTCATCAGAAGAAGGTTCCCAGCTAATAAGAACCAAAACTAGCAGGGAAGCTACAATGCAGAGAAAGCAAAGGAGGAACCGAAGAGTGTCTCTCAGACTGAAGAACCAAAGAAGGAAGTAAAACTTGGTTGGGACTCAGGTTTTAATTGTCACTACCGTGGAGGCAAAAATCACTTCGCCAAACATTGTATGTTGAGAGATACGTTAGAAAAGAACGACGATGATGACGAGGAAGCGAACCTCATACGGCGATTGGAGGAAATCAAGAAGAAGAAAGATGGATCTAATAACACTATGAATGCTCTTATTGTGCAGGGAAATACTGTTGACGATGAGTTTGGCGGTGTTGAAGTTTGGTCCGCAGATTCTGAAGATGAAGAAGTGAGAAAGCCCACTCATGGCAGAGCTTTGTTGGTGAAAGAAGAGGAAGTTTCATGGAAGTGTCTAATGGTGACCTTTGGGGTGTCACAAATGAGAGGTTATACCACTGATGGGGGACTAGACGAAGCAAAAGAGCGAGAAGACAGGTGTTTTGCAGCGAAACCTGTCAGTGTACAGATCAACGAATGCGATGAGTTGATCAAGAAGGTACAATCTATTCTTGTTTCTTTACAATCCCCGTCACAAACTATGAAAAAGAACTAAATGGATCTAAATTTTCTAGTATAAGTAGTAGTTTAACTCAAACTCGCGTCACAAACTCTAACCTAACTGATCAAATCCGCAGGGTATCATCGAAGAGTGAGGAGAGGCGTATGTGGAAAGAGCAAAAGGAGAAGGAGTTGATTAGGTCTAGGGATGAAACAATTTATTTGCAAAGAGATAATTTAAAGCTTTTAAAACAACAGAATGTTTTTTGTTTGAATGCTAAATGATTATATTCCAACATTACTCAATTGCATCTTGATTGTGATATAGGGAAGAGGATACATCGTATGATTTTACCTTTCCTTGAGTTAAAGGAGGATGAAATCGAGGTCGATGCAAATAACTGTGAAAACGTTGTTTCCTCTGATGATATCTCTCCCACTTACAAAATTGGTCTAGATAAAATAGATTCCTTCATAAAGTCAAAAGCCCATAAGGACATGCTCAAAAATTTGTTGGATGAAAATGACAGATTAAAAATCAAAACCGAAACTGTACAGAAATTTTACTCTTTGAATGCCAAGTGGAATTTAGAAAATAAAATTGATATTTAAAACACTTCTGAATTCAATGAGGATGATGATATGAGTGTAATATCTGTAGAAGATGAGGTGGACTGTTCCGAATTTGTCAAGGGCGAACCCTAAACCAAAAAAAATATTATTTCTGAAAATTCTGTTGAGTTTGCTCGTTCGTCAAAAGACAAGACCAAAGTCCTCAAGGAAAAGGCTATTGTATATCAAAAGTTCCAAACAACTCCAAATCAAGTTTATACGGTTAAAGGAGTTACTCGGCAATAGACAATCGAACTGACAACATTTGTAGAAGAAGATAATGCTGATGGCTGTGATGAGTTTTTCTGGTCAACACCGATTGATAACGCCGATGAAATAGAAGGTCTATCTCATAAAACATCATGGAGAGTGAAAGGTAGGTATGTGGCAGAACCACTTAATGAACCTACACGCTTTGATGTGCCAAGAACAAGTGGTACCAAAACGCCTTCAGGCGAACCGATCATGGTGTCAAGCGAAACCTCTTCACTAAAGAGTGAAACTCATGCTCAAAGACCAAAGAAAAAGGCTAACATCCACAAAAATCCAAAACAGGTGTTAGAAAGAAAGCATCAACGAAATTTGAGATATAAGTAGAATCTCTCTGAAAGGAAATAGTTTTGGTGATCACAAAACCCTAATTACGTTCTCTATGAAAAGACCTTTAAGTCAAAGGAAGAAGCAAAAGCAAACTCAACTTCTCGCGCTCAACATAATGAAAACAATTGAAAGAAGAGTTTCGGTCCCTAGAATCAAGACAACCAAAAACAGAGTTTCGGTCCACAAAGGCATAGCAACCAAAAGAGAAGTTTCGGTCCTCATACGGACGACAACCGAAAAAGAAGTTTCGGTCCTCATGATGAGAGAAACCGAAAGGATGGTTTCGGTCCTAGACCAACCAATGAGAAGAACCGAAAGGAAAGTAGTTTCGGATCTCAATCAAGTAAGAGCAATGACTAAAAGCTCAATTCTGCTCCCAAGTCTCATCTTTCTCATTCTCACTCTCACTCACATAATGATCGAAAGGGAAAAGGAAAACTATTTCCAGAAAACGAAAAGAAAAAATCGTTTGAACCCAAAGTGGAGAACCAAAACACTGCTAACGTCAATTCAAAAACTGAACCTAAAGTACTGAAATCTAATAAAATCAAGGTTTTCACCATAAAAAGAAAAATGAAACAAACTTAATAAAAAGACCCTTTTTAGTTGATGTTTCTCTTACAACTCCCTGTTCTGTAAAAGGCTCACAAGGACCCAAGAAACTTTGGGTTCCTAAATCTGCTTAATTTTTTGCAAGTAATGCATGATGAGCAGTTCGACGATGAATGGTACATAGGCAGTGGCTGCTCGCGTCACATGACAGGGAGAAAGGAGGAGCTGAGGGAATTTCGTCCCTTCAAGACGGTGGAAGTGTCAAGTATGGTAATAATTCTTTTGGCACGATCAAAGGTTATGGTATGATCACCAATGGTGATTTCTCAATAAGAAAAGTGGCGTACATTGAAGGTATACAACACAACCTTATCAGTGTTTCTCAACTGGTGGTTGGTACCGGGTTAAAAGTTTTGTTCGATGACGATGGCTCATGGATTATTGAAAAGAAGACGAACAATATTCTGCTGAAATCGAAGTTAAAAGGAGAGATGTACCCTCTGAATCTCAATCCTATACGAGGGAAACCAGCAGTTTGCTTGCTAACAAAGGCTCATTCAAACGAAAGTTGGCTTTGGCACTGAAGACTCTCCCATCTCATTTTCAAAGACATCAACAAGCTAGTGCTTGGGGATCATGTTCGAGGTCTTCCTGTTCTGAAGTTCGATAAAGAACACTTATGTGCTGCGTCTGAAATGGGAAAACAAATTCGACAGAGTCATCCTTCTTGAGTCAATACAAAAACTATTGAACCACTAGAATTACTTCATGTTGATTTATGTGGTCCATCTTCAATCGAGAGCATTGGTGGTAACCCGTATATACTTGTAATAGCCGATGAATTCTCTCGGTTTACCTGGGTGTTCTTTTTGAGAAAGAAATCAAAGGACACTCCCAAGCTTAGACTCTTTATCAAGCAGGTAGAAGTTCAACTACGAAAGGTAGTTCGAAACATCAAAAGTGACAACGGGTTGGAGTTCAAGAACAAAGACTTTGAACATTTTCTTGCAGAGAAGGGGACAACTCACAACTTCTCGGCTCCATATACTCCACAATAGAATGGAATTGTCGAAAGGCGAAACTGTTCTTTGTGTGAAGCAGCCCGAACCATGCTTAGCTTTGCTTCTCTACCTCTATATTTCTGGGTAGATGCCATTGCTGCTGCTTGCTACACGTAGAACATATCTTATCTCAACAAACGTTTCTCCATTACTCCTTGAACAACCGAAAGCCTAATGTAAATTTTTTTCATGTGTTCGGTTCAAGATGCTTCATCTTCAATTCAAAAGAGCACCAAAACAAGTTTGATGTCAAAGCAGATGAAGGAATTTTTTTGGGTTATTCGTTACACTCCAAAGCATACAGGGTCTTGAACAAGCGTTCAAAAAAATTGAAGAGACTTATTATGTCATCCTCAATGATAACTACGTCAAGAAACTGAAGACAACCGAAGGTTCGGTGGAGGAAATATTTCCAAAATCTGGTCAAGCTATGGTACCAATATCAAACCTCTTTGAGCGATACATGCTGTTGTTTGATGAACCAGAAAAGGCTATTCACTCTGAATCCAAAGTTGCAAAAAACAAGGTAGACAACTTGAAGAATATAATCGATGTTGCTGCAAAGAAAATGGCAGATGAACAACCGATAACAACCGAACCGCCTGACTCAAGTGAACCTCCAAAAGATAGTTCTTACATTTAGGGGGAGGGTTCGTCTTTTCCAAATAACCAAGATTCACCATTCCAGAGGGAGAGCCCATCATCATCAATACCAACCGAAAGTCATGTCCAAAGAGAGAATTCTGAGCCTGATGCTGAGGAAGTGTCATCATTCAAAGGGGAGAATGCAAATACATACGATGATGAAACTCAGTCAGAATTCAAAGAAGAAGTGAATGCTGAACTGGATCCCTCATATGATCCTAATTACCCTCCTCTCACTAAATAGACCAAAGATCATCCACAAACACAAATTATTGGTAAATCAACAGAAAAAGTTCTCACACGATCTCAACTAAAAGCGAAACAAACTACATTATTCTCTAAAGTGGAATTTTGCATGTTTAATTCGTTCGTCTCCAAGGTTGAACCGAAGACAATCAACACTGCACTCGATCATTCTGATTGGGTACAGGCGATGCAGGACAAACTCAATGAGTTCAAGCAAAATACAGTGTGGAGGCTAATTCCGATACCAAAGGCTGCTTTTGTGGTTGGACTAAAGTGGGTTTTCAGGAACAAAATGGACAATGAAGGAAATGTGATTCACAACAAGGCGAGATTGGTTGTTAAAGCTTACTGTCAAGAAGAAGCCATAGATTACGAAGCGAACTTCGCTCCAGTAGCAAGGCCAGAATCGGTTCGTATTTTTCTCGCCTATGCTGCACACAAGAGCTTTGAAGTATACCAAATGGATGTGAAGTGTGCCTTCTTAAATGGAGAACTGGAAGAGACGGTTTGTGTAGAGCAACCACCGGGGTTCTTGAACGAGAAGTATCCAGATCACTGCTACATTCTGGACAAGGCAGTCTATGGTCTCAAGCAAGCACCAAGCGCATGGTATGAAACTCTAACTAGATTTCTCAAAATGTCAAAGTTTAAACGAGGTTCGGTTGACCCAACCTTCTTTCATAAGAAAGAGGGTGGCCACCTTATGACCGTTCAAATTTACATTGATGATATCATCTCCGGTTCCACAAATCCTGGCTTAGCAGCTGAATTTAGGAAGTTGATGGAAACTAAATTTGAAATGAGCTCAATAGGTCCTATTAACTTTTTCCTTGGCTTCAATATTAGACAGGGACCCGAAGGCATTTTCATTAATCAAGAAGCCTACACAAAAACCTTGCTTTCCAAGTTTGGAATGATGGGAGATTTGAAAGTAAAGGTTACTATGGCGTTTGGCACAAAGTTAACACCTTCTCTGGACAAACCGGCTACTGACATGGCCCTATATCGTCAAATGATAGGGTCCCTAATGTATCTAATAGCAAGTCGACCATACATAATGTTATCTGTTTGTTATTGTGCTAGGTTTCAAGCTAATCCACGCGAAACTCACTTGCTTGCTGTGAAGAATATCTTCCGATACCTGAAGCGAACCTCCTCTCTCGGTCTATGGTACCTAGCCAAGTCAGGGTTCTTTGTCCAAGAATTCTCAGATGCCGATCTCGGAGGATGTGGACTGTAACACCCAAATTTTGAAAATAATTTTTCACATTTTATAAAACACATTTTCAGTCATAATCATTATAAAAACGCCATTGTATCACATATTCAAAACAAAACATCACATCCCAAGATCAAAATATAAAAACTCCTCGTGTGTGTAACGATCAAGTTGGTGCCTTCCGGTGATCCTCATTGGTACCTAAAACACATAACATAACACTGTAAGCATAAATGCTTAGTGAGTTCCCCAAAATACCACACATAACACATATTAGCCACTCGAGGCTATAACTTTGTTTGACCCTCTGTTCAATGTGTCTCAGTGGGACCCTCCAGTCCCATAACTCTGTGGGCCCTCTGGCTCTAACTCTGTGGACCTTCCGGTCCTAACTCTGTAAACTCTGTAACATACATAGCGTAAAGCACATAGAAATCACATAATGCAAGAACATACAAATACTCTGTCTCATAACTCTAATTACCACTCTAGGTAAAGTATATTGAGAAGTCTCACCTCGGGTAACTTGGTAAACCTTGAACTCTGAAATACTGCACTAGCCTTCGGCTATTCACAAAATAGTTACTCTAATTAATTCAACTTCTAAAGGCTAGGCCAACCCCTCTCTATAAATCCTCTAAGAAGTGTAAAAGACCATCTTACCCCGTTAGTGACTCATAAGTCCAACCACTGACTAAACCCTATTAGTCAACAAAGTCAACGGTCAGCATTGACCGGACTCGCCGAGTGCACTAGAGTGACTCGGCGAGTACACGCCAGCCCTCTTCGCCCTTGGTCCTCTCTTGACTCGCTGAGTCAACCCTATGCCCCCGGGTAGTCACAGGTCACGAGTCTCGGGGCAACCCGACTCTACTCGCCGAGTCTCTTATGGACTCGGCGAGTTTCTCCCATGAAAACTCTCAAAAGATCTCTTGAGGCTAGATCTGCTTCACCAAACAGTAGATCCATCCTTCTAACACTTAAAAGTCATGTATTGGTGCAACCTTTACGTGCATGCAACCCATATCAAGCCTCAAATGGAGAAATAACTCTAGAAATGGCAACCTAGTCTCCAATTGCTTACTTGCTTGCAAAAAGCTAGAGGGTAGTGACTCTATGGACCTCTCAAGGCCCAGATCTGATATCATGAACACAAAGGAGACGTCATACTCCCTAGATCTCATAAAAAGGGGAGATAAAAACCCTAAAATATGGAATCTATCATATCAACACGAAATAGAAGGAATTATACCTCCAAAGGTGAACTCTCAAGATGAACAACTCCAATCCAAGCTCCCTTCTCGCTTTAGATGGATCCTCTCTTCTTTCTCTAGCAAAATCACTCCAAAAATGAAGATTATAAGCCCTTTCTTGCACTCAAGCCTTGCCTCTCTCTCTCTCTCTCTCTCTCTCCCTCTAAGGTTTCTCTGGAACAAGGTGGCCGTAAATGACGGCCATAAGGGCCTTTAAATAGGGCACAAGCCCCGAAAACTAGGGCTTCATTTAACAGTGCGGACTCGCCAAGTCCACACATGCTCTCTACGAGTCCACTCATTAATCCAGGCTGGCAATGCATGATTCCAGTCGGCGAGTCTGAGCGCCTACTCGCCGAGTCCCTCTATAAAATTTAACTAAAATACTTAAAACAAGATACCTGGGAATCCGGATGTTACAATTCTCCCCACTAGAATCAGACTTCTCCCTCGAAGTCTTGTTCGATAAACGATTCCGGATGCTACTCCCGCACCTCTAACTCCGGCTCCCATGTCAGCTCGGACCCCTTCCGGTGCTGCCACTGGACCTGAACTAGTGACACCTCCTTGTTCCTCAGAATCTTGACCTTTCGGTCCAAGATCGCGATCGGCCTCTCAATATAATTAAGACCCGCATCCACCTGGATATCCTCCAATGGTACCACTGCCGACTCGTCGGCTATGCACTTCCTCAACTGAGACACGTGGAAGGTATCATGAATCTGGCTCAACTCCGCAGGTAGCTCCAATCGATATGCTACCTTGCCCACCCTCGTAGTAACCCTGAACGGTCTAATGTACCGAGGTCCCAACTTGCCCCTTTTCCTGAATCGGATCAATCCTTTTGAAGGAGACACTTTCAGGAGTACAAAATCTCCAACCTGGAACTCGAGCTCGGATCGACGCCTATCCGCGTAACTCTTCTGGCGACTCTGGGCCATCACCTACTGTATCTGCTTGGAAGTCTGGAGCACTATCTCAGTGTTGCCCATCAATCGTTGCCCTACCTCTTCCCAACAAATGGGAGTCCGACACCTCCTCCCATACAATAACTCAAAGGGAGGCATACCAATGCTCGAATGGTGGCTATTTTTATAAGAAAACTCGGCCAAAGGCAGATACGTATCCCAACTCCCTCCGAAGTCCAACACACATGCTCGAAGCATGTCCTTGAGCGTCTGAATCGTCCGCTCACTCTGACCGTCCATCTGTGGGTGGTATGCGGTACTGAAATGCAGCCTAGTACCCATCTCTTCATGGAATTTCTTCCAGAACCTGGAAGTAAAACACACATCTCAATCCGACACAATCGAGATTGGCACACCATGCCGCGATACCACCTCTCTCACATACACTTCTACCAGCCTCTCTACGGAAGAGCTCTCACTGATAGCAAGAAAATGAGTGCTCTTCGTCAGCCGGTCGACTATCACCCAAATTGCATCGACGCCTCTCGCGGTCCTCGGCAATTTGGTGATAAAATCCATGGAAATCTGTTCCCACTTCCATTGGGGAACCTCAAGCGGCTACAACTTGCCATGCGGAAACTGGTGTTCAGCCTTAACCCTGTGACAGATCAAGCACCTCTCTACAAACCAAGCCACATCCCTCTTCATACAGGGCCACCAATAATCTCTTTTCAGGTCCAAATACATCTTAGTGGCCCCGGAATGGATCGAAAACTTCGAACTGTGCGCCTCCTCCATCAAAATAGCACGTGCCCCACCCTTAAATGGCACCCGAATCCGGCCCTGGAAGGTCATAAGCCCCCGGCTATCGGCAATAAACTATGATATCTGCCCAATCACCCGCTGTCGCTTGCGGTTCTCCGGTCTCATGGCCTCCACCTGGGCCTCCCGAATGGTGTCCAACACCGAAGTCATCACTGTCAACCTCATACATACATCTCGCAAAGGGGCACTCTCTGCCCTGTGACTCAAAGCATCGGCTACCACGTTAGCCTTGCCCGGGTGGTACAGGATCTCACACTCATAATCCTTTACCACGTCCAACCATCTCTTCTGACGCATGTTCAGGTTGAACTGGTCCATTAGATACTTCAAGCTCTTGTGGTCCGTGTATATGATACACCGAACCCCATACAAATAGTGAAGCCAGATCTTGAAGGCGAACACCACAGCCCCCAACTCCAGATCGTGCGTAGGATACCTAGTCTCATGAGGCTTCAGCTGCCTCGATGCGTATGCTATCACATGCCCCCTCTGCATTAGCACTGCACCCAGTCCCGATATCGACGCGTCACAATATACCAAAAAGTCCTCCATTCCTTCCGTAAGGGCCAACACTGGGGCTTCACACAATCTCTGGCGAAGTGTCTCGAATGAGGCCTACCGCTCCGGGCCCCAACTAAAAGCCATGCCCTTCCAGGTTAGCCTGGTGAGAGGAACCACAATCCTGGAGAAATCCTGAATGAATCTCCGATAATATCTGGCCAACCCCAGGAAACTCCTGAACTCCGAAGGGGATCTCGGCACTTCCCAACTCATCACCTCCTCAATCTTGGCCGGATCGACCAATATCCCATTTTGGTTGACGAGGTGCCCTAGAAACTGGACCTCTCGTTACCAGAAATCACACTTGGAGAATTTGGCGTAAAGCCTCTCCGATCTCAGAACTCCGAGGATCTCCCTCAAATGCTCCTCGTGCTGCTCTCTGGACCTCGAATACAACAATATATCATCAATGAATACGATCACCGAACGATCAAACATCGGCCTGCACACCCTGTTCATGAGATCCATGGACGCCGCCGGTGCATTAGTGAGCCTAAAAGGCATCACCACGAACTCGTAATGCCCATAACGAGTCCTGAACGCTGTCTTCTGGATATCCTCATCACGCACCCTCATTTGATGATATCCAGACCTCAAATCAATCTTAGAGAACCAAGACGCTCCCTGCAACTGATCGAAAAAATCGTCGATCCTCGGTAAGGGGTAATGGTTCTTGACCGTCAGCTTGTTCAACTCCCGGTAATCAATGCACATCCGGTGTGAACCATACTTTTTCTTGACAAAAAGGATCGGTGCTCCCCACAGCGAGCTACTCGGCCGTATAAACCCCTTTCCCAGCAGCTCCTGGAGCTACAAGGATAACTCCTGCATCTCTGGAGGTGCAAGGCGATAGGGAGCCTTGGCGATAGGCGCCGCCCTTGGAACCAAATCGATACGGAATTCCACTTGCCTCTCGGGAGGCACACCCGACAACTCCTTAGGGAAAACATCTGGGAACTCACGCACTATCAGGACCCTATAGACCGACCTCGGTCTCTCTACACCTACCCTCGTATCCATCACATAAGCCACATACCCACTACAGCCCTGCTGTAGACTCTGCCTCGCCCTTGCGGCTGAACAAAACGCCGACCTAGGACGGGTACCCTCGCCATAAACCGTAAGAACTCCCCCACTAAGGTCTCGTATGGTCACCAGCTGCCGCTCGCAGTCGATAACCGCTCCAAATCTACTCAACCAATCCATGCCCACGATGACACAGACATCTCCTATAGCAATCGGGACCAAATCAATCGGAAACCCCACACCGAATATCTCGAGTACACATCCTTGAATCACATCAGTGGCATACACTGCTCTCTCGTCAGCTATGGAAACTCGCAAAGGTCGACTCAACGCCTCACGAAAAATACTGATGTGCTGACTAAAGGCTATCGACACAAAAGACCGACTCGCACCCGAGTCAAATAACACCAAAGCGGGCACAGAACACACAAGAAACATACCTACACATATCACAATATAAGCATAACACCACAAACTCAGAATAAACGTAAGAAAGAATACACACCAGCCACAACATCGAGTGCTGCGCGAACCTCCTCCACTGTCAACTGGAAGGCTCTCATACGAGCCTTCGGCGCCTTGATCTTCATTGGACGACTCTCTGTAGCTCGAATAGTAGCAGGGACAGACCCTTGAGAAGCTCCCTGAGCTGACCCTCTCAACTGCAGACACTCGGCCTTCCGGTGTCCAGTCTGGTTGTAGTGAAAACACATTGCAGACCTCTTGGGGCAATCCTTAGCCGTATGCCCTTCCTTACCACACTTGTAGCAAGACCCTGCTCTGCACACCCCCTCATGACTCTTGCCGCACTTGCCACAAGTGCGGCCCTTCTGGTTCCCAGATCTCGAATCGGCGGGCTTAGGCCGCTTGGCAGCCGGCTGGGACTGCGCCGGTCGTCGATCCCTCCCTTGAGACTCCGCCTCCTCCCTGGCCTGAGTCTCTAGCTCAATCTCCCTCTTCCGGGCATTGTCCTGAAGCTCGGAAAATGTCCGATATGTCGAGTTCGCCATGAAATCGCGGATATCTCTCCTCAAAATGCTCAAATACCGGCCCATATGTGCCTGCTCAGAAGACACGTTCTCAGGGCAGAACATCGCCCTCTAATGAAACATCTTGGTAATCACAGTAACAGACTCCGTACCCTGCTTGAGGGTCAAGAACTCCTGGGCCAATCGCTCCCTTTCCACCAGGGGAACATACTCATCACAAAACATAGCGGTGAACCTCTCCCAGGTCACCGCAGCAAGCTCTGCAGAAGAATGGTGCGCTGTCATAGACTTCCACCATTCCTTCGCCCCCAAGCAAAGTTGGTTTAGCGTGAACTGAACCCTCAGATGCTCCAGACATGAACATGTGTAAAAGCACCCCTCAATGTCAGAGATCCACCTCATCGCAGCTATCGGATCCTGAGTCCCATCTAACTCTGGTGGCTTCGTGTTGCTGAACTCCTAGTACAGCAACGCGTCACCCCCTGCGGCCTGGCAGCAACAACGGCCGCAGTGGCTGCAGCAACAACAACATCATTAAGAGCAACATAACGCTCATCAAAAGTTTCGATCAGGGTGGTATTGATAGACTTGAACATCTTTGGAATCTCAGCGCAGATGGCAACAGCCACCTCATCATGAATCATCTGGCGAAGCTCCTCATCGCTCACACCCCCTCATTAGACCCTGGTCTATGGCGTGTCCCCACCATGATGTCTCTCTGAAATACAGCACAAAATATCAGATACTCGCTTGAGTGTACACACACTCGATATCCCAATCCTACTTGATCCCTGGTACCCTAAGGATTCTTACTTGGGCTGCGCACTGATCCGGTGCTTTCGGTAGTACGGGCCCAATACTACCGTCCACACCACATCAATATTCACTTCAAGTGCTCATCCTAGGATCCCAAATCCCAAGTACTCTACTCTCTCTCTCTATGCACAGTCTACTCTCAAGAAGATCTCTCATAAGCTCCTCGTTGCTATCTATTCACTCTCAAGCATCTCCTAGCAGCAAAATCCCTAAGCTAAGGCATCACAAATCAGGCCACTCTAGTCCTAACAAGAATACCTAGCCTACTCTATCACGCATATCATATCATAACATATCTCATAACTCATAATGTAAGGGTATTTTGGGAAATCACCGTTCAGGCGTTGGCTGATCGTACACACTGCTCTACTCTGCTCTTTCAAAAACTTTTTACTCTTGAGAAAATTTTGTAAATTTTATTTTGAAAATCTCCCAAATCCTTAGTTTGAGTTCAAATACGCCCGAAGGTGTACCCGAATCACATATTCAAAACATAACATCACATCCCCAGATCAAAATACAAAAACTCCTCGTGTGTGTAACGATCAAGCTGGCGCCTTCCCGTGACCCTCACTGGTACCTGAAACACATAACACAACACTGTAAGCATAAATGCTTAGTGAGTTCCCCAAAATACCACACACAACACATATTAGCCACTCGAGGCTATAACTCTGTTTGACCCTCTGGTCATGTGTCTCAGTGGGACCCTCCAGTCCCATAACTCTGTGGGCCCTCTGGACCTAACTCTGTGGACCTTCCGGTCCTAACTCTATAAACTCTGTAACATACATAGCGTAAAGCACATAGAAATCACATCATGCAAGAACATACAAATACTTTGTCTCATAACTCTAATTACCACTCTAGGTAAAGTATAGTGAGAAGACTCACCTCGGGTAACTCGGTAAACCTCGAACTCTGAAATACTACACTAGCCTTCGCGTATTCACAAAATAGTTACTATAATTAACACAACTTCTAAAGGCTAGGCCAACCCCTCTCTACAAATCCTGTAAGAAGGGTAAAAGACCATCTTACCCCGTTAGCGAGACACATAAGTCCAACCACTGACTAAACCCTATTAGTCAACAAAGTCAACGGTCAGCATTGACCGGACTCGTCGAGTGCACTAGGGTGACTCGGCGAGTACACGCCTGCCCTCTTCGCCCTTGGTCCTCTCTTAACTCGATGAGTCAACCCTATACTCCCCGGGTCGTCACAGGTCGCGAGTCTCGGGGCAACCCGACTCAAGTCGTCGAGTCTCTTATGGACTCGACGAGTTTCTCCCATGAAAACTCTCAAAGGATCTCTTGAGGCTAGATCTGCTTCACCAAATAGTAACTGCATCCTTCTAACACTCAAAAGTCACGTAAAGGTGCAACCTTTACGTGCATGCAACCCATATCAACCCTCAAATGGAGAAATAACTCTAGAAATGGCAACCTAGTCTCTATTGCTTGCTTGCAAAAAGCTAGAGGGTAGTGACTCTATGGACCTCTCAAGGCCCAGATCTAATATCATCAACACAAAGGAGACCTCATACTCCCTAGATCTTATAAAAAGGGGAGATAAAAACCCTAAAATCATGGAATCTATCATATCAACACGAAATTGACGGAATTATACCTCCAAAGGTGAACTCTCAAGATGAACAGCTCCAATCCAAGCTCCCTTCTCGCTTTAGATGGATCCTCTATTCTTTCTCTAGAAAAATCACCCCAAAAATGAAGATTATAAGCCCTTTCTTGCACTCAAGCCTTTCCTCTCTCTCACTCTCTAGGGTTTCTCTGGAACAAGGTGGACACAAATGACGGCCATAAGGGCCTTTAAATAGGGCACAAGCCCCAAAAATACGGCCACGCATGGAATTGACGAGTCCACTCATTAATCCAGGCTGGCAATGCACGATTCCACTCGCCGAGTCTGAGCGCCTACTCGCCGAGTCCCTTTATAAAATTTAACGAAAATACTTAAAACAAGATACCTGGGAATCCGGATGTTACATGGACTGGACTGAAAGAGTACCACTGGAGGATGCCAATTTTTGGATGGCAAACTTGCTAGCTGGCAGTCGAAAAAACAAACCTGTCTCTCTCTCTCTCTCCACTGTCGAAGCAGAATATATAGTCGCAGCATCGTGCACATCTCAGATCATTTGGATACAAAGTCAACTTCGAGACAATGGCCTGAACATGAAGAAAATCCCTCTATATTGTGACTCAGAGAGTGCAATTAGTAGTTGTCATAACCTAGTGCAACACTCAAAGACGAAACACATAGCACTGAGGTATCACTTTATCAAGGATCATGTGGAAGATGGTAATGTAGAAATTCATTTCGTAAGAACCACTGATCAATTGGATGATATCTTTACTAAGGCCTTGCCTGAAGCAAGTTTTAATAAAATCCTACAAGGCTTTGGAATGATGGAAACTGAATATGTACCGAAATCACTTTCGCCTCAATAAAAGTTGGAAGCGAAATAGAGTGAACGCTCGGTCCATTTCAGGTTCGGTTCTTCCGGGAACCGAAATGAACCGAACGCTCGGTCTATCTCGGGTTCGGTCTTACTGGGTTCAGTTCGCTTCTCAGCTTCAAGTGATAATTTCGGTTTTATAGTATGTACACACTCTCTTTTTCTCGTAGTTTATTTTATGTTTTTCCTTTTATTTTCATAGAATCCAAAAATATTTTTCTTTTTGTTTTTTATTCTTTTTCATAAAATCTTTTAAAATCCAAAATAATTTTTCATTTCTGTTTTTATGCAAACCATAATTCAAAAATATTTTCTTTCATTTTATTTTACTTAATTCTTAATCTAATCCATGTATAAGGACTATTCTCAATGATGGAGCTGGGACAAGTATAATTCTTTATCTTTGTATTAGCTAAGTGTCCCTAGAAGCATGTTGCTGTATGTTGACCCAAGCCTCAAAATAATTTGAGTGAAGCCTTAATGAATTGATATGTACCAATCATGTCTTCCCAATTAGGCTGTCAAATTCACTCTAATCATGAGCTACCCTACTTTTCCCCAATTGAGTAAAGAGTTTTTCTGCTTGGTCCAATTTTATAGCAGAGGTACATTCGTTCTTTAACCACCTCAAATTTATTCTCCATTAATCAATCGTTTCATAATTGTAACCCTTGAGACTCTCAACACTACCACTATGGTTTATGGTTACACAACTTCTGTGTTAATGATCTTAGTTTCGTGTCACTACGTGCTAAGTGAAACCCAAAATTCAATACCTATAATGCATTGACGGTGAACATTTAAAAGTTCTAGCTTTCACCTTTAAATTAACGAAACCACTCATGTAGAAGTACCTTAAAATCTCCTTTTATTTTTGAGAGATTCTTATGAAAATGTCTTTCACCACGAATTTTCTTCCCATAGGATCCAATTTTTAATTTTTGTTGAGATTTCTAATTAACTATGGTCAACAAGTCACTGAATATGATCCACACCTACTTGTTTAACAGGCCACATCGGTCGCACAAGTACTTCGTTCTATTTTCGATCTTATATCAAGTACCGAAACCTGAATTGAGGCGGAAGCCACCCTTAATGGCCTTATATATAAAAGATGCCTTTCAATGCTTCTTAACAAGTATTCTATCGTAATTCAACGGGAATCCACCCAAGCACTTTGAAGTCTATCTTGACTTTGAAGGAAGAGATTCGTGCCCGGGATCCACTGCTTTATGTCTTAAATGACATCACAAAATCCCACAAATAGTTTGATTTATTTCTTTATCTTTGACACTATCTTGCACGAAAATCTTGGATTTTCCAAAAGTCTAGTTTGGTTATTCACAAGCTATTCATAAATATATAGCTTCGGTTCCTAATGATGTAATGCAATTATTTTCAAACGAAGGGATGGGTTAACATATTGCCTTGGATAGTTATGGCGATAAAGATTCAATTAAAGGTACAAGGGGTGAGTCAGCAGGAAGTTTAATCGAGTGTAAATTTGAAAAAGAGGATAAGTATGGAAAGGTGCGTGAATTTGAACCGTTGCCCAGTCATGCGTTATCGCCTACTTTATTGGGGCTGCTTATTGTCAAATCTCGCCTTTTTAGGCGTCGTTTCCCAAAAGGGTGGAATCATTGCTCCGGATTTTTCTCTCTCCACATAATCGTATATAAGAGATTTGGTTACCGTGATCTTATTCTTCACCACTCTTCAACTCTCTCAAGAAAAAGAAGGCGATTTACACTGTTCATCTTCCTCTTCATCAAGCTTCATTAATGGCAGACTCATCTTCAACTCAAGAAACCTCTGCCCGCTCAACTCTTCTCTCAATCAAGCTGTAACGACCATAAAATTCCAACCATTTTAAACTTTTCAAAAACAATGCAGTTTCATTAAGTTATTACAAAAAGGTTTTCAATACAATTATTATCAGAGTCTTCCCAGAATCACATCATAAAACATAATCATGAGGAGCGGTACGATCACGCCTTTGCCTTGCCACAGTCTCCTGAAGAACCTGAAAAACATTAAACCACAACTATAAGCCCGAAAGCTTAGTGAGATACCCCCAAAATACCAACCACATATACCATACACGCATAACATTTCATCACAACAGAACACAGAACAACCATGCACATCGGGTCTACTGTGTGACTGGTTCGCCGCACCAGCCTTCAGTCCACCTTGTCCACCCTCCGAGTCTAACCACATACATCGAGTCTACAGTGTGATTGGTTCGCCCGCACTGGGCCTTCAATCTACCTGGTCCACTCCCTAAGTCTACAGTATGACTGGTCCGCCCCCACTGGGCCTTCAGCCGGCCTGGTCCACTCTCCGAGCCTCGGCATGTATGGTCCGCCCTCTTGGGGCCTACAGCCTATCCGGACCGCTCGTTGGGCCTTCGGGATAACTGGTCCACCCTGGGTATGTTGGCCTACAGCACAAAGCAGGACCCGCCTCAACCCAACCCTAGTCCAACAACCATGTACACATAAACATTCAAACATATAACAATTTGCATCCAATCAAACCGATCTAGCAGGTCACATAGCATAACCTCATCCTAACCAGGATACCGACCTAACCGGTCACTAGCATAGCATCATCCTATATACCAGGATTCCGACCTTAACCAGGTCTCTAACACATACCATCCTAACTACCAAGATGCAAACATTGCAAGGCAATAACATAACAACGATACCCAAATCACAATCCGAAAAAGGGCCGGCGTTGGTGCCGTAGACCCTGTCGATATAGTGAGGATAACTCACCTCGCAACTGCCGGCTGAAAAGATAAGCCCAAGCTGCTCCGACCAATAACACGATCTCCACCACTAGCCAACACCAAAACACTGGAGTCAAAACAAAATCCAATAATTACCAAAATGCCCTTGGAAATCACTGGTTAACCCTTGGTCAAAGTCAAACTTAAAGTCATTCTCCTGACTGACTCTACTCGCCGAGTCAACCCGATGACTCGCCGAGTTCCCATGCACAGAACTTCCCCAAACCACGACTCAACTCGCCGAGTCACCCCGAGACTCGCCGAGTCCAACAACCCTGAGTCCTTTCTCACTCAACTCACCGAGTCATCCCTTGACTCACCGATTCATGGCTCAACCAAAAGAAGGTTAGGGCCTCACGACCAGAATCGCTGAGTCCAAGAACAGACTCGCCTAGTCCAAGTCTATCTTCAACCAACTCGCCGAGTTCCTGCCCATCTTCAAGCAACTCGCCGAGTACACCTTTGTGACTCGCCGAGTACCTCTAGATCTTAATCCATATAGAAGCTTTCCAGGCCATGCAGCTGATCCAAACAATAGATCTAACCTCCTACAACCCATCCATTACGTAAAGTGGCAAACTTTACGTGAATCCAAGG
This sequence comes from Lactuca sativa, assembly GCF_002870075.4. NCBI lineage: Eukaryota > Viridiplantae > Streptophyta > Magnoliopsida > Asterales > Asteraceae > Lactuca > Lactuca sativa. Next base: position 189,588,913 of record NC_056626.2, read on the forward strand.
AGATCTAGGCATTATACACTCTAGAGCTAGGGTTTGGGACAAAAGAACTTCACCAACAACTCTTGAGCATAGACTTTATGGCTTTTTTGGACCATTAACAACCTAGATCTGGGGTAGCAAACCCCAGCTCTTGCACCAAACTTGAGATGGACCTCATATGTGTCCCCAAAAACCCCACAATTGATAGATCTAGGTGTACAAAAGCTCAAACAGAAGATTATTACCTCAAATGAAAGCTCCAACTGAAGTATAAGCTGAATCTTTGCAAAGCCCCTTGCTCTAACCTCCTTGCTCTTCGATTTCTCCCCAAGATTCTCTCCACAATGGCTCCAATCTCTCACAAGGAAAGCACACACGAAACTAGGGCTTCTGGAACACAAGGGGGAGGTAAAGAGGCTGGGGGAGAGTGATGGGTTTGAGCCATAAGAACATTCCTATGTGCACATACAAACCCTAATGCTTGGATCTAGGTTTCTTTAATTGAACATGCAATGTATCCAAGACTTTGATTGATAGATCTAATGAAAACATTCACATCATAACATATGAAATCAGATATGAAAGATTACCTTGAATTGCTTGCTTGAATCTTCTTGTCCTTGGAGCTTAGAGTCACAAAATGTCACTCCTCTAATGGCTTACAAACACCAACTTAGCAAGAGGATGATTAGAGAGATGGAGAAGGGTAAGAAAAGTCGGCCATGGTTTCTTCAATCACAAGGATGCCGATTTTTTTAGCCTTAAGGGTCTATTTATACTAGTGAGCCTCCTAGGGTTTCACCCTTAAACCCTAATTGGATAACTTAGGCCCTAAGCAATCCAATCTCTTTATTTATAAGCCTTGGACGATTTCTAGGCCTTTCCTAACCCTAAAATCGTCCACCCCCTTATTCATAAGGAATCATAGCCCAAAGTACAACTATCATACAATTGACAGTTTATGCCCCTTTATTCAATTAATCACTTTAAGTCACCAAATTAATTCCCAATTAATTTATGACTTATATTAATCAAATAACAATATTATTATTCCTTATATTATTCTCATAATATATTAATAATATTTCTTCTCTCATTATAAATCATCTTGTCAAGTTGCTATGGTGAAGGCAACCCAAAAGGACCATGCACAATCGGGTCAAATACTTGCAAAATATAGTTGCAGCCTTAGACACTATTGCATCAGTCTCCCACTTGGATAAGTCTAGTAACTATATACACAAGCATAATCTGATTAGCAATCGTAGCTCTCAAAGACGCTGTCTAACTCTGATCTTATCAGTCCTGTCCTTTAGATAAGGGATTGTACAGTCCTCTGTTTATATATCATGCGGACAATTCTATGGAACCAATTGTCCAACAGTTGGTTTCTCGATCTCAGATTTATTCGACATAGAACTTAATCGAACACATCAATTTAGTTTTGACCGGTCCCGACACATAAGTCAAATCAAATCATCGAGCGGATGAGATATCGCTTTTACCCTCTTAGGATAAAAGTAACAGATAAACTTCGACTTATATGCATTTACTTATTCATTAATCAACTATACACAACAATGCGTTTTATAACATCAATTTACTGATGCGATTTCGCATTATCAATGTATAACCAGTTAACAAATAACAAACCATATATCTAGGTTTTAAGACCATATGATATTATCGTCTTGCGATCAACCTTTTTGTCACATTCCATAAGGTGATTCCAGCAAACGCGGGTTTGTTCCAATGCTCAAAACTAGTTCATAAGCACTCATGAACGTTGCAACAAACTTTTTCTATGTCTAATACCATTTAGACAATCTACACACCAATTCATGACAATCTTCATTCATACCTACTTCCAACATATGAACGATTGTGGATTGTTTGAATAATTTGATTATTCTTAATAAACTCAATTATTCTGGAAGTCAAAACATGCAAAGTGAAACAATAGTTAAACAATTAACATATGACAGTAACTTTACTCATAAATAATAATCCTTTATTTAATCATCAAATGTTAATTACATTTATCTATTACACGTTTCTAATACTATCTAATCTAAACTAATATCATCCTTCAGCCCAATACTCCTAGCATGCTGCAAGTGCTTAACCCTGCTCAGTCCCTTCGTAAACGGATCTGCTGGGTTATCTTCTGATGATATCCTCTTAACCACGAGTTGTCCTTCTTCTACTCGATGTTTAATAAAGTGATATTTTCTGTCGATATGTCGAGATCTACCATGATCCCTTGGTTCCTTGGTCAAGGCAACCGCTCCTTCATTATCACAGAAAATTTCCATAGGCTCCTTTATGGCAGGCACAACTCCAAGATTACCAATGAAGTTCTTCAACCATATTTCCTCCTTTGACGCTTCGCTCACTGCAATGTACTCTGATTCGCACGTTGAATCAACTACGGTTTCCTGCTTGGAACTTTTCCAAGTTACTGCTCCTCCATTCAGGGTAAAGACCCAGCCCGACTGCGAACGATAGTTGTCCCTGTCGGTTTGAAAGCTGGCGTCACTATACCCTCGCACCTTCAAGTCATCACTCCCTCCGAGGACTAAAAACCATTCCTTGGTCCTCCGAAGGTACTTAAGGATATTCTTGACCGCAATCCAATAGGCTCTGTCAGGGTTCCCTGGATATCTACTAACCATGCTCAAAGCAAAGGCTACATCAGGGCGAGTACAAGTCATGGCATACATGATTGAGCCAACTGCAGAAGTGTATGGTACTCGACTCATTTCTGCTATTTCAGCTTTGGTACTCGGACTTTGAGTCTTACTCAACTTGGCATTACTTTGTATCGGTAATTCTCCCTTATTTGAATTTTCCATACTAAAGCGTTTTCGTACTTTATCTAAGTAAGTGTTCTGACTAAGTCCTATTAGTCTCTTACTTCGTTCTCTCACTATCCTTATTCCTAAAATATAGGAAGCCTCTCCGAGGTCCTTCATAGCGAAGCACTTCCCGAGCCAGGACTTAACCTCCTGCAGTGTCGGGACGTCGTTTCCTATGAGTAGTATGTCATCGACATACAGAACGAGGAAGCTGACTATACTCCCACTGGCTTTGACATATACACATGATTCATCTTTGCTTCGTACAAATCCAAACTCTTTGAGTTTCTCATTGAAGCAAAGATTCCATCTGCGAGATGCTTGCTTAAGTCCATAAATGGACTTCTCAAGCTTACACACTCTATTTGGATGCTTCGGATCTACAAAACCCTCTGGCTGAGCCATGTAAACATTCTCAGCCAACTTCCCATTAAGGAAAGCAGTCTTGACATCCATTTTCCAAATCTCATAATCATGAAATGCGGCAATAGCTAGCATCACTCTAATAGACTTTATTTTCGCAACTGGTGAGAAGGTCTCATCATAGTCAACTTCGGGAGTTTGAGTAAAGCCCTTTGCAACCAATCGCGCCTTATATGTGTGTACGTTTCCATCCACATCGGTCTTCTTCTTGAAGATCCATTTGGACCCAACGGTCTTACGTCCGGGCACATTATCAACCAAATTCCAAACTTGGTTGTCATACATGGATTGAATCTCGTTGTCCATTGTCTCCTTCCATTTTGTAGACTCTGGGCCTGCCATGGCTTCCTTATAGCTATTAGGTTCGTCTAGATTTATTAGTGTACCATCACTAATATACGTGTCCCCTTTGGTAGAAATATGAAAACCATAAAATTGGGTTTGAAATCTAACTCTTTCAGAACGTCTAAGAGGTAAGGACTCGTCAATCGGTTCAACCGGAGTTTCCCCCTTGGGTTGAGCGCCAGCGGTAGAGGTTCCTTCATCATTCGATTCTTGAATCTCTTCAAGCTCGATTTCCCTCCCACTATCTCCTTGGCTTATGAGTTCTCGCTCTCGGAAAACCCCTATCCCCGTAACGAAGACAACATTGGCATTCGGTCTATAGAAGAGATATCCAAAGGATTTCTGCGGGTAGCCGATGAAAATACATCGCTCACTACGAGGTTCGAGCTTGTCTTGAGTATCTCTTCTTACGAAAGCCTCGCAACCCCAAACCTTGATATGTGCTAATGAGGGAGCTTTCCTTGTCCACATCTCGTGAGGTGTTTTGGCAACCTTCTTAGTAGGGACTTGGTTAAGGATATGGGCGGCAGTCTTTAAGGGATACCCCCAGAATGAGATAAGTAGTGAAGCATGACTCATCATAGAACGAACCATGTCTAAAAAGGTTCGATTACGCCTTTCTGCCACACCACTCAACTGCGTTGTCCTAGGTGGCGTCAATTGCGAAACTATTCCGCATTCTTTGAGATAGTCGTGGAATTCAAGACTTAGGTACTCTCCTCCTCGATCGGATCGAAGCATCTTGATTTTCCTGCCCAATTGATTCTCCACTTCATTTTTAAATTCTTTGAACTTTTCAAATGTTTCTGACTTTTGCTTGATTAAGTAAATATACCCATATCCACTATAGTCATCGGTAAAAGTCACATAGAAGCGGTTCCCATCCTTTGTGGTTGATCTAAAGGGTCCACATACATCGGTATGTATGAGTTCCAATAAACCCTCACTCCTTTGACATGTGCTAGTGAAGGGTGACTTGGTCATCTTTCCAAGTAAACAAGATTCGCATGTCTCATCTTCCCTAAGGTCGAATGACTCCAACACTCCATCCTTTTGGAGTTGGGCTATGCGCTTCTTGTTGACATGTCCAAGACGACAATGCCACAAGGATGGTCTATCCATACTATTGGAAGAATCCATGCACAAAACATCATTTTCTAGGTTATCTACAGTCATAACAGTTTCATAAATTCCATTACATGGCATTGCTTCAAAATATAAGAAACCATTTAGATAAGCATAAATTGAACCATTCTCATTCTCATTATTAAAAGAAAATCTAAATCCTTGTCTAAACAAACCATGAAACGAAATGATGTTTCTTGCCATTTCTGGCGAGTAGCAACAATTATTCAAATCTAAACATAATCCATTACTAAGAACTAGAGTATAAACTCCAATCTTGGTCACAGGGGACGATCTTCTATTCCCCATGATTAGATTTATTCTTCCACGCTCCACATCCCTATTTCTTCTTAGTCCCTACAATTCATAACAAATGTGGTAACCACACCTGGTATCTAGGACCCAAGAAATAGTATGAGATGAATCATTAGATTTAATTGTGTAAATACCTGCGAAAGACGGCTTGATCTTTCCTTCCCTGATGGCTTGCAGGTATTCTGGGCAGCTTCTCTTCCAATGCCCTATTTTGTGGCAGTGGTGGCACTCTGCCTCCTTTGGGTTAGGGTTGAGCTTAGCAGGATCAACTTTGGTCCCACTAGAAGAGGAACCATCTTGGGACTTTCCCTTGCGGTGGCTCTTAGACGGAGCCTTCCTCTTCTTACCCCTTCCTTGCCCAATTGGCAAAACAGGAGCAGCGGGTGGATTGGGAGTTAGTGCAACAGACTTGTCCTTGAGGTTGCTCTCAGCAACCCTTAGGAGACCTTGGAGCTTACTTAGGGTGACCTCTTCCTTGTTCATGTGGTAGGTCATCCTAAATTGATTGTAACACGGAGGCAGGGAATGAAGCACCATGTCGATAGCCAAATCTTCCCCAAAGTGGACATTCAACTTGCGAAGACGATCGACATACCTTTGCATCTTTTGTAGGTGCACGGTTAGAGATTCTCCATGTCCCATTTTAGCGGAGATCATGTTAGTGAAGATCTCGTAACGTTCCTGCCTCGCGTTTTGATGGTATCTCTCCAATAAGTCTTGATGCATCTCGTACAGGTACATGTCCTCATAGGACTTTTGGAATTCGACTTTCATTGTGGCTATCATGATGCAATGAACCTTCGTCGCATCACGTTCATGAGTCTCAAAAGCAGTCATTTAAGCCGGAGTAGCGATTTATGGATTGATCTTCTCGAGCTTCTCGTCAAGGACATACTCCTTGTCCTCGTAGCGAGCAATCGTGCGAATGTATCTTATCCATTTGCTAAAGTCCGTTCCATCGAAAGTCACCTTTTGGCAAAGGCTCATCAATGTGAATGAACTAGCAGCAGCGTTGTTCGCGTTCGACATATACAAATAGAAAGGACAAAGATAGATTAGAATTTGAATCCCTAGTTATCACCCAATAAGAAATATTAGGGCTAGGATCCAACAACAATATTTACATATTAGAAAAGGGATGCCGTAATCCAACATGCAAACAATTTGAAGGTAAGTGAATGACGACTCACTAATTCTCCACCATGAAAACATAACCTTAAGTTCTAAATGTATTGAGAATTCCTAGGTTTCGATGAGATTCATTGAACTTTTCAATGACATGTTTAAATCTCAATATGCCCCTCTCATTTGTGACTAGGATACCGAGGATCACAAAGTGGGTGTGAATAACCATGCAAATCTACACGGTGCCTTCATTGTAACAATCACCTATTCGATATGCCGGTAAACCACACACGCTCCACTAACTTCTTAGCAAGGGTGCAAAGTGTAATTTCATGGGATTGCATCAATTCACTTTTCCTAAAGTAACTAGGATTGGGAATTTGAAAAACATGTAGTTACTTTGTATTTCAATATTATACTTTTAATGAGGAGATGAGGTTGCCCTATCCTACCCGTTCGGCTAACGACCCTCCACCGATCAAGCAAGCGGTGGGTGTGAGTGTACACCCATTAAGCGCCATTTTATAGGCCGCAACCTTATACCCACCTTATAGACCGGCTTCGTGAATGAGGCCTACTAACGGTAAGACTAGCATTTTAATTATACATATATACATATTAATCTTGTAATATTATATTAGTATAGGGTTGAATTTTAAACTTGTAAAATTCTAGGGTTTGAAATTTAAATTGTCTAAATTAAAATTTTAATCACAAAACATAAATTTCAAAACTTGAGGACAAGTTTTAAACTTTTTAAAACATAAGGGATCAAATAACAAATAATTCAAATTAACCATTTAATCTCATAATTATCCATAGTTGATTTATTTAAATGTTTCTTGCAAAACAATTTACCAATTCAATTAAAATAATCAATCAATTATCACATAAGGAAATTATTGTTCAATTAATTGATAAATATCTTTAATTAGGTCAAGAATATACTATATATATATATATATATATATATATATATATATATATATATATATATATATATATATATATATATATATATATATATGTTAAAATCGAATTTATATTGACCCATTAAGATAAAGGCAAGTTTCCATAAGATAAACAACAAGAAATCCCAAAACTAGCTCCTTCTGACGCTCGAACTCGCCGAGTACCACAATGTACTCGCCGAGTTGAGGCTTACTAGCCGAGTACACTATGGTACTCACTGAGTTCATCAGGCAGAAGGACAAAAAACGATTTTGCAATCAACAATCAAGCGACCAATGCATCAATTCAATAGAAACCAATCAAGGCTCTGATACCACTGATGGGTTTGAGCCATAAGAACATTCCTATGTGCACATACAAACCCTAATGCTTGGATCTAGGTTTCTCTAATTGAACATGCAATGTATCCAAGACTTTGATTGATAGATCTAATGAAAACATTCACATCATAACACATGAAATCAGATCTGAAAGATTACTTTGAATTGCTTGCTTGAATCTTTTTGTCCTTGGAGCTTAGAGTCACAAATGTCACTCCTCTAATGGCTTACAAATACCAACTTAGTAAGAGGATGATTAGAGGGAGAGAGAAGGGTAAGAAAATTCGGCCAGGGTTTCTTCAATCAGAAGGATGCCAATTTTCTTAGCCTTAAGGGTCTATTTATACTAGTGAGCCTCCTAGGCTTTCACCCTTAAACCCTAATTGGATAACTTAGGACCTAAGCAATCCAATCTCCTTATTGATAAGCCTTGGATGATTTCTAGGCCTTTCCTAACCCTAAAATCGTCCACTCCCTTATTCATAAGGAATCATAACCCAAAGTACAACTATCATACAATTGATAGATTATGCCCCTTTATTCAATTAATCACTTTAAGTCACCAAATTAACTCCCAATTAATTTATGACTTATATTAATCAAATAAAAATATTATTATTCCTTATATTATTCTCATAATATATTAATAATATTTCTTCTCTCATTATAAATCATCCTGTCAAGTTGGTATGGTGAAGGCAACCCAAAAGGACCATGCACAATTGGGTCAAATACTTGCCAAATATAGTTGCAACCTTAGACACTATTCCAACAGAGGGGATATCATGTTCTTTATATAGGGTTCAACCCCCGAATTAGGGTTTCTCCACTCAGCACCAACTCATCGATTCCAGCCGCCGACTCACCGAGTTGGCCACTTAACACGCGACTAGAGTCGCGACCCTACTCGCCGAGTCCACTCGTGGACTCGCGGAGTTGCCCTTCGACAATTACGCTTTGCAACCTGAACTTGCACTCCTAGATCCGGGATGTTACAATTCTCCCCCACTTAAATTAGGCTTCGTCCTCGAAGCCTGCGGTAACATAACTCCAGAACTGCTCTCGCAATGCACCACCTGGCATTAACCAGACTAGGCTCCTCAAAATACAACCATCGAAACCCGAAATCCAACTTCCTTCCCGTGGTGTTCTGACCACCGCTTCAAGCCGGCCATCGGCCTCATCCTCTAATAACCACACTTATCAACCGAGTACCACTCCGTGATACGTCAGTCGCTCCAAATCAAAATAATCACATGACTCATACGAGCTAGAAATAACCCTGAACCACCGGAATCCCGATCGGAGTCCAACTTTATCCACTCCATGCTGACATAAGGACACACCCTTCAGTCTCAGAGTAATTCCCATGAGTTCTCCTGCGCAATCTCATACCCATGCTGAACTGGCTCTAGCATCCTCGGCTTGGGAAAACCCGATACACTGTCGACACCTCCAAACATCCTCCAGGATGAATTCCCACCACATACATAATTCCTTGATCAAAATCAAACTGGAAATCCAAGATTCCATCCGTGCATCCCTTCCGAGCCTCTTGGCTCTACACCCGCGGAATTCCTTCCGCGACAGCAGACATCCGACCTGGATGTGATCTCATACCACCGCCGCAACACACTGCTCCCAACCATAATTGGAACACTCCCATCAAAACTTTGCACTACGGCTTTCACTTCAGTGAACTCACACTCCCTCTCGGAGCTACATTCCTTTCCCTTCCCTTACCAAGGAAATCCACTTGGCTGCCTTGACACTACCACAAGTGCCACGGTGCTCACTCAATACTACACCATTTCCTTATAGCATAACCGCTATCCCATGCACCCCACGTGCTCTGGATCCGCTCGCAAGGACTCTCAAGTCCATGCACTACCTTCCACTCCCCACGATCAATACCCGGGGCCAGACCTTCTAATGCTAACACATCGCGACATACTGAATCCATTTCCTCATACCAATCAATCAACACATGCAGATTCTTCAGCATGACTGGACCGCCTTACCAGGCCTTCAGCCAATCTTGACCACTCTCAGAACCTTCAGCAGGTCTGGACCGCCCTCCCGGGTCTTCAGCCTATCTGGACCGTCCTCCAAGCCTTCGGCATGACTGGTACGCCCACTGGCCTTCAGTCTATCCGGACCGCTCAACTAGCATTCGTCATCCCGAATTATCCTTCCAGGGAAACTCTCCCTTGCATACTGTTCTAGCCCTCTAGGGGCTCCGAACTCTATCTCCATCCTACATACTCAATCTCGGCCCGATCCTAGGCCTTCCACAATCAATCATCCTCGGTATGTATCCCGCCCCATCTGTCTGACACTTGCTCATACCAGCCTATGCCCGGCTGACAGAACCACTGTTGAATCCCAACAGCCAAACAACCTCTCATACTTGTCGATCTTCCGGAGAATTCTCCAATTCTCCCCCACTTAGAGCACCAACTGCCAACCACCGGTCGCCATCACCGACCTTCCTCAACAACCCTACACAACACAACCCCTTACACGCGATTTGATTCCCACCAGAACGAGCAACCTTCACAAAATTTCATAACAATACTAATCATCTCGGGTTCGCAAGAAACCCGACCTTCAGCAACCACTCCTCAGACTGCAGATGCTACCCGACATTCAGACCAAAAGCCAGATTCCCACTAAAAACCCTCACGAATGATAACCAACAAAATTTCCAACACCAAACCCATAACCATACCGAGAATCACACAATGAGACTAGCAAAAAAAATACTCCAGAAAAAAAATAATCACAAGATAACAAGGCATCAAGAAAGAAACATACCCGCAGCTGCATCCGGCACAGCCCTGACCTCCTCTGCTGTAAGCTGAAAAGCACGACCCTGAGCCCTCGGGGGCTGGGCTCCACCCTGACCTCCACCCGCTATCCTCAAAGTGGCCGGTGCTGGAGCCTGCACCAGTCTTGCAGCAAGCTGTGGACAGTTGACCCTCAAGTGTCCAACCTGATGGCGATGATAACAAATCCTCAAATCCTGAACCGGGGCTGTCTGCCGACAATCCCTCTCATAGTTCCACTCCTTCCCGCACTTAAGGCATGCACCACCGGACCTACAAACTCCGATGTGACCCTTCCCACCCTTCCCACAAGTGTGGCTGCTCTGATCTCCCAATCTAGAATCAACGGTCTTGGACCGTTTCAACGCCGGCTACGACTACACCGGAGCCTGCCTCTGCTCTCGTAACTGCAACTCAATCTCCAACTCACGCCGCCTGGCGGCCTCTTGCAACTCCAACAAGGTCTCACACCTCTGTGTGGACACAAACTGCCTGATATCCCTCTTGAGCATACTCAGATATCGAGACATTTGAGCCTGCTCCGAAGCGAACTCAGGGCAAAACATCGCCTTCTCAGTGAACATCCTGGTGATCTCCGTCACCGACTCCGAATCCTGCTTCAGCTCCAGGAACTCCTGAGCTAGTCTTTCCCTCTCAACCCACGGAACATAACGAGTGCTAAACATCTCCCGAAACCGATCCCATGAAATCACAGCTCTCTGCGCATCTGAATACGACCCTGTGGTCAATCTCCACCAATCCTTCGCCCCGAGCCTCAACAGGTTTAGAGCACACCTCACCCTCTAATCAGCAGGGCATGAAGACGTGAAGAAACACCCCTCCACGTCCGAAAACCGTCTCATAGCAACAATCGGGTCCTGAACCCCATCGAAGTTAGTTGGCTTCGTATTATTGAAGTCCCGATACTGAAAACCTCGACCGGCTCCTCCTCCTGCCGCTGTAGCCGCCGCGGTAGCCGTCTCTGTGAGAGCCGCATAGCGCTCATCAAAATACTCAACCATGGTACTCTTGACCAACCCAAACAGTTCTGGCAACTCGGTCCGGAGCAATGCAGCAACCTCATCATGTAGGATCTCCCGAATCCTAGCATCTAAATTGTCTGTGCTCATCTGACCAATAACCTCGGGCGGTACTGACCCACCCTGACCGCCCTCTCCTACTCCCGATCCCGACTCGGATCCGCCCCCAGCATGCCTCGAAACCTCCATACTGAAAAACATCGCAAGATCTCAGATACTTCCCACTAACCCGGGAACCAACCCACAACCCATCCCTAGAGGTTATGGTTTCTTTGATACGCGTATGGGTCCTGTGCTTTCAGTAGTACGAGCCCATACTACCTTCCACACCTACCCATATTTGTATCAAGTATACGACAACACCCTAGTGAAGAACATACATAACAAGCACTCAACCCTCTCTTCTAGAGGAACATTGGAATTCTCCCACAGAAGAAACCCTAGGCTAGCAGGCATCATAAATCAGGCAACATTATCATGAAATCCTGAAGATCCCTAGCCTAGTACTAGCATGCTATTCTATCAAAGCTTAAAAACAAACATCATGTATGGTATTTTGGGGTTACTTACTGGCTCCGGCTGATCGTACCTCCGCGTCCTCCTTTACTCATTCTGAAAACCAACTTGTAACGACCATAAAATTCCAACCAATTTAAACTTTTCAAAAACAAACCAGTTTCATTAAGTTATTACAAAAAGGTTTTCAATACAATTATTATCAGAGTCTTCCCAGAACCACATCATAAAACATAATCATGAGGAGCGGTATGATCACGCCTTTGCCTTGCCACGGTCTCCTGAAGAACCTGAAAAACATTAAACCACAACTGTAAGCCCGAAAGCTTAGTGAGATATCCCCAAAATACCAACCACTTATACCATACACGCATAACATGTCATATCACAACAGAACATAGAACAACCATGCACTTTGGTTCTACTGTGTGACTGGTCCGCCGCACCGGCCTTCAGTCCACCTGGTCCACCCTCCGAGTCTAACCACATACATCGAGTCTACAGTGTTATTGGTCCGCCCGCACCGGGCCTTTAATCTACCTGGTCCACTCCCTGAGTCTACAATATGACTGGTCCGCCCGAACTGGGCCTTTAGCCGGCCTGGTCCACTCTCCGAGCCTCGACACGTCTGGTCCGCCCTCTTGGGGCCTACAGCCTATCCGGACCATTCGCTGGGCCTTCGGGATAACCGGTCCGCCCTGGGTATGTTGGCCTACAGCACAAAGCAGGACCCGCCTCAACCCAACCCCAGTCCAACAACCATGTGCACATAAACATTCAAACATATAACAATTCGCATCCAATAAAACCGATCTAGCAGATCACATAGCACAACCTCATCCTAACCAGGATACCGACCTAACCGGTCACTAGCACAGCATCATCCTATATACCAGGATTCCAACCTTAACCAGGTCTCTAACACATACCATCCTAACTACCAGGATGCAAACATTGCAAGACAATAACATAACAACGATACCCGAATCACAATCCAAAAAAGGGCCGGTCTTGGTGTCGTAGACCCTGTCGATATAGTGAGGATAACTCACCTCGCAACTGCCGACTGAAAAGATAAGCCCAAACTGCTCCGACCACTGACACGATCTCCACCACTAGCCAACACCAAAACACTGGACTCAAAACAAAAGCCAATAATTACCAAAATGCCCTTGGAAATCACTGGTTAACCCTTGGTCAAAGTCAAAGTCAAAGTCATTCTCCTGACTGAATCTACTCGCTGAGTCAACTCGATGACTCGCCGAGTTCCCATGCACAGAACTTCCCCAAACCGTGACTCAACTCGCCGAGTCACCCCGAGACTCGTCGAGTCCAACAACTCTGAGTCCTTTCTCACTCAACTCACCGAGTCATCTCTTGACTCACCGATTCACAGCTCAACCAGAAGAAGGTTAGGGCCTCACGATCAGACTCGCCGAGTCCAAGTCTATCTTCAACCAAATCGCCGAGTTGTTCTTCCAACTCGCCGAGTTCCTGCCCATCTTCAAGCAACTCGCCGAGTACACCTTTGTGACTCGTCGAGTACCTCTAGATCTTAATCCATACAGAAGCTTTCCAGGCCATGCAGCTGATCCAAACCATAGATCTAACCTCCTACAACCCATCCATCACATAAAGGGCCAAACTTTATGTGAATCCAAGGAGATCTAGGCATTATACACTCTAGAGCTAGGGTTTGGGACAAAAGAACTTCACCAACAATTCTTGAGCATAGACTTTATGGGTTTCAGGATCATTAACAACCTAGATCTGGGGTAGCAACCCTAGCTCTTGCACCAAACTTGAGATGGACCTCATATGTGTCCCCAAAAACCCTATAATTTATATATCTAGGTGCACAAAAGCTCAAACAGAAGATTATTACCTCAATTGAAAGTTCCAACTGAAGAATAAGCTGAATCTTTGCAAAGCCCCTTGCTTTAACCTCCTTGCTCTTCGATTTCTCCGCAAGATTCCCCCCATAAAGGCTCCAATCTCTCACAAGGAAAGCTCACACGAAACTAGGGCTTCTAGAACACAAGGAGGAGGTAAAGAGGCTGGGGCAGAGGATATCATGTTCTTTATATAGGGCTCAACCCCCGAATTAGGGTTTTCTCCACTCAGCACCAACTCGCTGAGTCCAGCCGCCGACTCGCCGAGTTGGCCACTTAACACGCGACCAGAGTCGCGACCCTACTCGCCGAGTCCACTCGTGGACTCGCCGAGTTGCCCTTCCACAATTACACTTTGCACCCTGAACTTGCACTCTTGGATCTGGGATGTTACACAAGCCTAATCAAAACTTGCTGATTGTTCTCACACCATTCCTCTACGATACTTACATGTATCAAGTGGTGGAATGTCTTAATTATTCCCCACTCGTCAACGCTCTATCAACGGTGGAAGTTGTACCCATGGCGTGCCTCTCAACAATATACTCCACTGCTACTTACGACAAACCTACAGAAAAGATTTACTTTGATATTCTCAACGAGAAGGCTTTAATTTCAAAGAACCGATTCTGCTAGCAACTAGGGCTTTCTTATGACGCATCCATGGTGAATCCTGATTCCATTTCCACAAGTCATCTCTTTTCGATGTTCTACAACATGGGGTACACGGAAACCCTAACTACTGTGACTAAGGTCAAGAAATTGTGCCTTCCTCCTCAATGGACTCTTCACCCTACTTTTCAAAGGTCTTTCATAACGAAGTGCAAGCTTAGATGGTGCTAGCAAGTCTTTCATGACTCTGCTTTATGGGTTGTACAATGGTATCAAACTTGATTATGGTTTGGTTTTATGGCTTCAACTGGTATAAAGCTTGTCATCTGCCTTTCGCCACATAGAAATTTCATGTGCCCGGTTCTGGACCATTGTCACTCAATGGACAATGGAGCGCTTTCATGTTCCTATCTTGTCAGATTCCTTGCTCTCCTCCATCGCTACATTTCACACCACGAAGATAATTATCACTGATCCCTCGAAGTATTTATTCATTGGCTCTATTCCTAAGTCAATGTACGCTTGTGTATCCGCTGAAAGCAAGATCATTCAGGAGTACAAGAAGCTCCCTCCATCTGGTCCAAGGGAACTCACTCCAGAAATGCTGAGGTCTATTGAAGAAGTAGATAAACTTGCTAAGAGGGGCAAAAAGAAAGAAGTGAAAAAGGGTGAAAAAGGTGTTAAAGTATCAAAGGTGCAGACTCCAACGAAGTGATAGTCTGAGAAGGCAGCACCTTCCCAGCCCAAGCAGAAGAAGGCCAAGAAAGCAGTCAGGAAGCTTATTCTCGCTTCATCAAGCGACTCAAACTCAGAGTATGTGCCTACTGGTCATCATCCTATCATTCAACCCAACGAAAGAGAATCAGAGAGCGAAAGCTCAGATTATGAAGGTTCGGTTCATGGTGATACATCACCTCGTTTGCCTACACCAGAGGTATCTATTTGCTCCAAAGCACCTTCTCATCCACCTGTTTCCATCCCTGTTTCCTTTCCTCCCATTTCCCCTATCATTACATCTCAACCTTCATCCACCATTCCCATTCCACCTCCTATTTTCTCCGAAGCTACGACCACAACCACTACTGGAGTTCAAACCAATGTATCTGATACGGGGGTTCGTACTTCAGCACCCGAAACCCCTGTTACTACCAAACCTCTATCCCCTACCCAATCCACAGAAACCAATATTGTTCTTGGTGGTGATGATGCTGATTTTGAAACCTTCTACTACAGCCCATTCAGGTTGCAGAGCGATGATGATGATGATGATGCTCCTATAACCAAGAGGCACCTCAAGGATTTGCACGTAAAACTTTAAAAGCTTGTGGCATCTTCCTCCTCTTCCCATGACTCTTTTTCAGAAGCCGCTGTAAAGGCTTTGATGACCACCTTTGTAAAAGAGCATGAAGCTTCAATTGCTAAGGCAACATCTGCTATAGATGCCTCCACCAAGTCCTGCAAAGAAGCGACCAAAAAAGTCAAAAAACTAATTCTTGATGTTAACATTTTTCTAGAGTCATTACAGGGTGCAACGGAGTTGAATGCAAACAAAGTGAACTCCACAGTGGAAAAGCTTGCTGTGTCTATTGAGACAGAAAAGCAGCACTTTGCCACCATGCGTCAGAATATCTAGAGAGATAACGTTGCATTGTGAACCTCTATCAATGAGCGTCTTCAAAAGCTTCAAGAACATTTTGGCCATGGAATGCAGGATCATGGATGAACTGGCTCTCACAACAAGTCAGTTAAAGAACAAGTCCCTCCAACTTACTCAGGCGAACAAGGAGATTGACAACCTTCGCTCTGAGAGGGCTGTCATCAAGAGTTGTGTCTCTGATGTTCATGTCGTTCTCTCCAATGTTCTGGAAGCTCACGACTCAACTCTCACTCTTTCTGTCAGACCTCATCTTGCAGAAAAGCTTGGCCCAACACTTGAAATACTAAGTCGCATAGAGGGTGTTTCGGAGACTATTTTCCTTCCGAAACAAGGGGGAGAAGGACTTACAAGCACTAATCAACCTCCTCCTACAAGAAGAAATGTTCCTCCAACAGTCACCACTGAATGACCGAATGGTAATGAAGCTTCGGGTTCTAGTGTGAAGGACAAGGGAAAATATGTTCTAGAAGATAGTAATAAAGAAGAAGAGACCATTGCTAGTGCTCTGAAGCGAAAGAAAAGGGAAAGGGAACATGATCTCAATGCTAAGGCTGCTAGGGAAGCCGAAGAGAAGGAGAGAAAAAGGAAAGAAGATCATGATCTTTTGGAAAGCAGGAAAACGCTTTTTCCACTTTGGTCGTTGGAAAAGCTGATTTAGGAAGCTATTGATTGTCCAAGCACACATTGGCTTGAGCCGGTAGTGTCACTAGATCGTGAGAACTCTAAGGATTCACAATTTGACATGCCTATAACCCGAAAGGCATTTGTCTTTCAATGCTTCCTTCCTAATGCTGAAGTTCCCCATCCTGATCCAGAAGTCGACAGGGATCTGATTGACTTTTATCTTGAGTTTGCTCAACCTCAGTATCTTAGCTGGAGCGCTCAGAATATAACTTCTGTCAGGTTTCTTAAACTGACTGTAGCAGGGAAATTCATCAACGTTAAATTCAAGGTGACCATAGGTTCAACAAACTCTAAGCATTCAATTTCTCGCGCTGATCTTCCAAATCTCAATCCTCATGACTGGATCTTGCTATACAACTTTTTGCTCTCCAATGCAGATGAATATGAGCCGATCATCTATCACATCAAGAGGATGTTGGTGTGCTACATTTTAGAAGTGGAAAATATGGATCAAGAAATTGCTTTGGTCCTTAAAAAGATGCCAACGGTGTTACCCATTGGTTCATCTAGCGACATCAACAAAATGATGATGGGGAAGATTGACCCGAAGCTTAACTCTGTGATGTTCACCAAAGGCGGAGGTCAAAAGTGTTTGTTCTCTCTAATTGACAGACATCTTTTCACCACAGCTTTCTTGGAACACGTTTTGGATATCATTCATAATTGCAAGCAAAACAGTGAAAGTGACAAGAAGTATTTCACTGACATGATTAGATGGTATATCAATTTTCGACAAGTACTGCTCACTATAATTCAAAAGCTATTCAAAGTGGTGAAGCGTTTGATAGTGAATCAACTGGAGTGATGTCTCACCCCAATTGACGCAAAGGGGGAGATCGTTGGGACCTGAAGTGTTGCGTCTGTGGCTCGCTCCTTAGCCCACTTTTGTTACCGGTTTGGGCCTGATCAACCGTATTTAATTTTATTAGGGTTTTAGTGTTTAAGGTGCATGCATGCATCCTTGGTAATTATCGTTTTCATTTATTATTCTCATATATTGTACTACAAACCCTAGCTCGCCTCTACAGTGGAAGTTCTTCATCGAGCTTTGCTGAGGTGTGTCAATTCTTGAATCTACACTTTGATTCCATCTTTTGTTCTCTGTGTTTGTTTGTTTTTACCTGTTGATGATCTAATCGATCTAAGAGTTTTCAACCCATCAATTACCACCAACAAAAATGTGTCAGTATGCCATTTTTTATAATCTAAGGTTGGGGTCTCGAATTACGGTGTTTGGGTTTCCTAGTCATGACAGCTGATTCTAAACTTCCGGTAACTATATGGTTGCTTCGGATTTTTTTTTTCATTTTGATCCACTTCATGGAGCTATCGTATGTAAAGATTGTCTTCATCTCATATTAAATTTATTTATTTATTTATTTATTTTTATTTTTATTTTTATTTTTTTATAAATGCATGAAAATGGGATGCAAAAACTTTAAAACTAGAACAAAGAGGAATAAATATTTTCGGGTTTTATGGATTTTAAAATGCAGGATGCAAGAGAAAAAAAATATGAAAATAAGAGGGTTAAAATCTTCTTTAGTTTTTTTAATGAATATAAACATGAAAATGCATGAAGTTAGATGCATGAGGATGAACCTAATATACAACTCTACCCCTCCCCAAGCTTAAAGATAAGCATTGTCCCCGATGCTTGGAGATGGTGGAACAACCTATTGAGCAAGAGGAGGAGGCGGGTGGTACCTAGTTGGGTAAGAGTCCAAAACAGTCACAAGTGCATACAAATTGAATTTTCAAGAAAAATATGGACGGTTAAAGAGATGGAAAGAATTTACCGAATCGTTCTTGGAGCATTGCAGTTAGTGGTGAGAACCTCCTCAAGCTTGCCTACATGAAGTATCAAGCCCAAAAAGCACAAAACAAATTGTGAAAGTTTCGGACCTAGGGATTCTTGGAAGAGATAAATTGTTTTGAGGGTGAGTTATGGGTGAATGGGGTGATAAAAACCGTATTTGACACTAAGCTCAATCTTTTTTTTTTGTTGCGTGAACATAACCCGTGTTGATTTGCACTAAAGCAAAAAAGGCTGAAAATGGCATTGGAATTTTAACACATCCCGTGTTGATTTCAAGCCAAAATGGGCACGACC
This sequence comes from Lactuca sativa, assembly GCF_002870075.4. NCBI lineage: Eukaryota > Viridiplantae > Streptophyta > Magnoliopsida > Asterales > Asteraceae > Lactuca > Lactuca sativa. The sequence goes on from NC_056626.2 coordinate 189,607,717, forward strand.
CGTGTTCGCCTCTGCATGCAAATGCCAAATTTTGAACCCCCGAAATCCCAAATCGTTCAGAAAAATGATTTTTCACCCCGAGATTCATTTTTAAGGTTTAAAAACACGTTGTGACACGTCTGGAACATTAAAAACTAAAAACTTCAAAGAAACAAAAATGTTTTGAAGGAAAAGACAAAAATACGCCCTTATTTGAAGTCGTTAACTCAACTTGGCCCGTGAGTGTGCTTCATTCTAAGTATGTGGGCCTTTCCAACACATCAACCATCTCGCCACCTCCTTCAATGGAACATTCAACCTTCATTTGGCTTTATTTTTGTACACAAACCAAAAAAGACTTAAACCCTTAATATCAGAGATTGTCCACTTAGTCCTTTTTTGGTATTTATTCAGCAGGTTTATCAACTCCTTCTCTTCCTTCTTCGATAGTTTATTTGAGTTGATGATCGGTTGGGTGCTCTCCTTCTCGATATGTATATTCTTTAAAGGGTCTGGTGGAGTTTTTGATCCCAAATCTTGTGATTGTCCCACTGATGGAAGGAGTTTGGCTTTAGCTGTAGGTGGCTTGGATTTCATTTCATCCATCCTCATTTGCTTCTTGTCATCAATAAACTCCAAAATCTCAAGAACCTCGTTATTTATATCAAATTCCTTTGCAAGTTCTTTGGCTTTGTTCCTGTCTAGTTTGCGTGACAAAACTAACTCTAGAAATTCATTGTTAGACAAGTTTAAACCTTTTTTAGTTGAGGGTTGGATCATATCAACAAAATTTACACAATAAACATAACTTGGATACCGCATTGCTTCATAGATATTGAAGTTGATGACCTCTCCATTAAATTCCATAAACAATGTACCATTGTAGACATTAATTTTTGTTTTTGCTATTTTTAAAAATGGTCTACCTAATAGTATAGAACTTGAGGTTTGATTTTCATCTCCCATATCAAGCACATAAAAATCAGCGGGAAATACAAGTTCATTGACTTGCACTAATACGTCCTCCAATACATCTTGTGGGTGTACTAAAGATCCATCGGCAAGTTGAATTACGACTCCTATTTTTGTCAAAGGTCCAACTCCCATTATTTTATAGCTTGAATAAGGTAGAAAATTAATTAATGCAACAAGATCAAGCATGACACGTTGCATAAAAAGGTTACCCCGTTTACAAAGAATCATGAATACACCCGGATCCTTGAATTTCTTTGGTAGTCATTTTTGTAACACGGCTAAAACGTTTTCCCCAACTTTTACCGTTTGATTTCCTTTAACCTTTTTCTTAGATGTGCAAAGTTCCTTAAGGAACTTGGCATATATAGGAATTTGTGTAATAGGATTTAAAAGGGGGATGTTAATTTCAACCTTCCGAAACATTGTCATGATACCGTCATCTTGTCGTTCTCTTTTTGTGCTTGTTAATCTTGAAGGAAATGGTGTGGGAGTTCCTTTCACTTTGGTATCTATTGCTTTCTTTGATTTTGAAGTATTTTCCTCTCCTCTTATTTGACAGTTTCTTCTACCTCAATCTCGTTTTCTTCCTCTTCTTCATCTAGAATCCTTGGGCCTTCATAGCTTTTTCCTCCTCTCAAAGTAATGGCATATGCATTATGTTTTGGGTTCTTCTCAGTTTGGGATGGTTCCTTGCCTTGTGATTCCCTTCTACTCATGGATTGAGAAGGTTGTGACACTTGTTGCTCCAAGCTTTTTATGCTAGCCTTGGTTTCTTTTTGGAAGCTTTGAGTGCTAGTGGCAAGGCTTTTAACAATATCCTCCAATGACATACTTGATGAACCCGTTTGTGGAGATGGTTGTCGTGGTGGCCTAGGTTGGAAATTTTGAGGTTGAAAAGGCACCCTTTGTTGATGTTGATGGAATGGTGGTCTTTGTTGATAACCTCTATGCTGATTTCCTCCCTAACCTTGATTTTTATTCCATCTTTGATCACCTTGTGGCTGCTCATATCCTCTTTGATTTTATCCGAAATACCCTCCCGAGGAATTTGCTTCTTCGTAATCCTCCTCTTGAAGTTGATGGCACATGTCGGTTGGATGCCCCACTTGAGTGCAAATACTGCAAGGGCGGGGTGTGGGTTGCACAACTTTGTCTTTAGCTAACATCATAACCAATTTTGTAAGCTCGGACAATTGAGCTTCAATTTGAGAAGTTTGGACTTCTTTTACACCTCGGGGTGCATCCATGTACCATTCTTCATCATGGCTTGAATGCTTAGAATCTTCATCCACGTTCTTGATTAGGTTGCGAATTTCAGTTGGAGTTTTGTCAGGTAAAGATCCACCACTCGAAGCATTAACAAGCCTTATTTCCTTTGGGGTCATTCCTTCAGTGAAATATTGGAGAAACTTGTATTCGGTGATTCCGTGTTTTGGACCAAGGGCGCAAAGTTTCTTGAATCTTTCACAATATGTGGAAAAGCCTCTCTCTTATGCTGCTTGATTCCAATGATTTCCCTCCGTAGGGCTGAAGCTTTCATCTCGAGAAAGTATTTATCCAAAAAAATTATGTAAGATCTACCCAAGTAGTCACCGTCCCCGGTGGGAGGTCATAAAGCCAATCTTTTGCTGCATCTTGCACCGCGAAGGGGAATGCCCTAAGCTTGATTTGATCCTCCATGACATTGTGTGGTTTCATGCCCACACATACAACATGGAACTCAGTGAGGAACTTGTGAGGATCTTCATTTTCCAGGCCTCTAAAGGTTGGGAGTAAGTGGATGAGCTCGGATTTTAGCTCTAAGTTGGTGGCTACTGGATATGTGATGCAAAGAGGTTGTTGAGTAACCTCTTGCCTCACCCATTGGCAAAGGGTTTACTCGGGTGATGGATTTGGAGGTGGATTTCCTCTATGGTTATCTCCCATGGTATGAGTAGTGGTTAAAGTGTTTATGGGTGTAGAGTTGGGGATGTTATGAGTAGGTGAAGAGAGTGGGGTGATACTTTTGGGTGAGGATGGTTGTGGTGAGAGTGAGAGCGTTTCTGTTTCGTATGCGAATACACTTGAGAGGGGTATATCCTCCCAAATTTTAATGACAGGAGGGGTGGATGATGAAGAAGTACCAGAACCCGGTCGCCTCTTACGAAGCTTGGCTTGCTTTCGTAACCTCTTTGTACTCTTCTTTATCTCCGAGTCAATTGGCAATGGTGTACCTGTACAGAAAGATCTAGGCATAAACAATTAGTAACACCGTGTCCTCGACAACAACGCCAATTTGTTAGGCGTGTCAAACCCAACAAATAAAGGGGTACGATATACTCCAAAATCACACTACTATATTTCACTAAAAGAGTCGTACAAGGCAAGCATGGTCGATCCACAGAGACACGTGACAATTAGTCTTTACCTCTTTACGCAAGGTACTTTAGTCACCAAACATAAGAGGGGGAGTTGTGAATGCAAAGATAAAAACAAACCATTAAAGACACAAGTAATCAGCTAAAAGAGTGAATTAAATTCAGAATTTGTAAGGACTCCAACTCTATGTATGACAACTTAGCAATACGATTCAAAGATGACAAGATATTTGTTCAATTCTATCTAAATTGGTACTTGAAAGTCTTAACAAGCTCTAGCACTTCCCATTCAACACATTAATTAACCAAAAGAAGCTTTTTGATTAATCCTAACCTTACTAACCTAATCTAAACAAGATCTTAAAATTAGATTAAAAGATTGCATTAAACTTTATATGAATGTTCCCAACAACACCCAATACTCCTCACAAGCTCGGGAGTGTAAGAGTGTATGAATAAGATTTACACTAAATTCATTCAATGAAAATCAATTTAGTGCTTGTTACTTAGTCCAATTCACAAAACAGTTACGGATTCTACAATTAGATAACTTGAATGACCTAACCCTAATTCAAATGGCCAATAAGAATCACAATTAGAATCAAACATTTGATTAAAGCAAAATCGAATTCACTAGATAGAAATTAAAAGCAAACATCATGTCATATGATTGAAATCACAACCAAAAAGTCAAAACATGAAGTTGGAGAAACTACAGTTCTAACCATACATGGCTAGAACAAAATCACAAGTCAAAAGATGGAAATGGTATGCAATTACGACTTACAAATTAGAGAGATAATGTTTCCAAATGACAAATGATTAATTCCTTGAAAAAAAATTTGAAATCCTCTCACGAATAGTGCTCTAATATCATGTGTGTGTGTAAAAATGACTCAATTCCCGTGATATGAAAAATAGGAAAAACTGCCAAAAGTTGGTTTTAGGGTCGAACACAGCCCGTGTGAAAATAGAGTAAATCAATATGGGTCATGTTGAGTGGAAAAATGGCCTTCAATCCTTGATTTTCATTCCAAAGTACAATGCTCAAAGTTGCTCAGTTGGGCCAACATGGCTCGTGTCAAAATTGGCTAAACTGACACGGGTCGTGTTCAGCAAGGTCAACGTTTTCTTTTCCGGTCAAACACGCCCTGTGCCCACTTTGTAGAGTAAAACTAACACGACCCATGTACTCCTCTGACTCCGAATCCAAACTTCACTTTTTCAACTTTTTCGTTCTTCGCCCGATCATCCCGAAATCCTCACCAATGCTTCCCGGTACCTCCCAAAGCACGTTCCAACCTCCGGTTTACCTGAAAAGAGCATGAAAGTGTGCCAATAAGTTTGTTCTAGAGACTAACTTGAATATGAAGAAATGCAAGAAAAATGAAGAACAACTATGCTAAATAGATGCATAAAAAGGGACTAAAAGATGTGCAAAAAGGTGCACTAAATGCACTTAACAATTGGCGACATAACCTGCGCAACCCTAATGAAGGTAGCGTCTCGCCCTCACTGTCGAACACAAAGTCAGTCCAACTTGCGGCCTCTCGCCCTGAATCACCAACCCTCCGCCACTTGGGGTCCTAACTCGCACTAGTTGCCGCTCACATTCGATCACTGCCTCATTGGGGCTCAACCAGTCCATAACCACGATAACCTTGTTCCCTCGCAGGGGAATAAGGACTAAATCCACGGAATACTACTCATCAAACAACTGCAGTGTACATCCCCGATGAACCCTTGTGACCCGAACAGTCCTGCCATCCGCAATCTCTACATCAAGGGTACAGTACTGCTCGTCTGGAGCTCCAACGAATCTCTTGTTAAGTGCGAGCGATACAACGGATCGGGTACCCACTTGATCTGCTTTTCATTTAATTATATACTTTTCTACAACTTCTCTTCCTTAACATTGTCTTCCTTCATTGCTTCCACATGATCTGCTTTAATCTGATCCTAAAGGGAGGATACTAACTCTATTATAAAGGACCTTCCTTTAATGCGGATTTCCAATGTCTTCCTGCTCAAAGAATCTGCTAACACATTACCTTGCCAACATGGTAAATTATTTCACAATCATAGTCATTGTTCAATTCAATCAATCTTCTATGTCCCATAGCCAAATCTACCTAAGTAAACACATACTAAATACTTTTATAATACGAGTACAATTTGGATTGAGTACCGTACTAGTAATGACTCCATATCTTCAATGCCAAAAACTACAGCCGCCAATTCTAGGTCGTGAGTCATGTATCTCATTTCAGCTTCTCTAAATTGTCAGGAAGCATAATCAATAACCTTTACATGTTACATCAACACACACCCACGAACTTTTGCTGAAGCATCACTATAGATGACAAAATCTTTTATACAATCATGCAAAGCTAGAACTGGTGCTTCACTTAATTTCTTTTTCAAAATAAAAAATTTTTCTTGTTGCTCTTGACCCTAAATAAATTTCACCGCTTTTCTTGTTAATTTTTTAAAGGAGCAAGTGATCTTAGAAAAATCCTAGATAAAACGACGATAATATCCTTTCGTACTTCTATGGGAGTCTTTGGAGGTTCCCATTTCATGGCTGCTTCAAAATTAATGGGATCTACCATAATTCCATCATGATATACAATATGCCTAGGAAATTGAACTTCCCATAACCAGAATTCACAATTTGAAAAGCTAGCATACAACTTCTCATCATTCAAAACTTGCAATACTTCCCAAAGGTGTTTCTCATTCTCCTTTTATGTCTTCAAATGAATAAGAATATCGTCAATGAATACGATAACTGATTTATCAAGGAATGGTCTGCAAACTCTATTCATATGATCCATAAACACGGCAGGAGCATTTGTAAGACCTGTAAGGCATCACTAAAAATCCATAATGGCCATATCGGGTTTGTGACGTTGTCTTTAAATTATCACTTTCTTTTACTCGAACCTGATGATATCCAGAACGAATATCAATATTTTAAATATAATTTGCTCCTTGCAATTGATCAAACATATAATCTATTCTTGGTAATAGGTATCGATTCATGATAATAACCTTATTAAGCTCCCGATAATCAAAATACATTTCCATCAACCCGTCTTTCTTCTTCAAAAACAATACTAGTGCATGCCATGGCGATGAAATCGGATGGATGAACCCTCTATCTAGCAATTATTGAAGTTGAGATATCAACTATTTCATTTCTGAAGGATCGCAGCGTTATGGATATTTATCAATAAGACTAGCACCATGTGTTAAATCAATATGAAACACAACTTGCCTTTCTATTGGTAAGTCGGGCAACTCATCTGGAAAGACTTCTAACTCCTTGTTTTCTTTTCTCGTATCAAGAACGTATGCCAAAAATGACTCATAGCCTTTGCTTATACTCTTCTAGGCTTTAAATGGTGTGATGATACTTTGCATTCTATGATTCCTTTCTCTGTAAAATAATATTTTTGTTCCATTTGAAGTTCTTAAGGACACAATCTTACTATTACTGGAAATCTTTGCATAATATTTGAAAGTTAATCCATTCCAAGCACCACATCAAAAACCTTTCACCCTTATCGGCAAAAGTCTTGCTTCAAACTTTCTTCGTCTATTTCAATACAACAAATTAGATAAAAATTTCTTATAGTGACGTGTTCTCCGGTTGCTCTCTTTATTATATATATATATATATATATATATATATATATATATATATATATATATATATATATATATATATATATATATATATATATCACTTAGGGGTATTAAAGGAATATCAAATTTCTTTCAGAAGTTATGAGACACAAAAGAATAATCTACACCCGAGTCAAGTAAAACACTTGCAATAAGAGATTTTACAAGTGTTGTACTTGACACCACATTGTGTGCCTCATTAGCTTCTTCCGCAGTCAACTAGAAGATACGAGCTCTAACTTTCATCGGTTCTGACTTCTTACTGGCATTTGAAATTACGATATCACTTTTCTTCTTTGGTCAATTTGGGTTGATGTGTCCCTTCTCATGGCAAGAATAATATTACACATCCTTCATTAATTTCTTACACTCAAACGAATTATGATTGAGGTATCTACACTTATAGCATGCTTTACTCCCAAACTTGCATTTACTAGAATGACCATTTCCATAATTGCTACAAGTCAAAATCTCCCCTTTTTTCGAGTTCCCACTTGAAAATCGTGTCTTCTTACTAGAACTAAATTGCTCTAATTGAGATCGTTTCTCTCCCGCCGTATGTTGTTCCATAGCCTTTCTCATGATCATGTCTTCTATATTCTAAGTAGGCACTATTTCATCATCCAAAGAATCAACTTTCTTCATTTACACTCTATAATCAGCGAGTAAATCCTTCACAAATCGAATGATACGATCCCTTTTATTTGGAATAATATCTCCTATAAACAACAACCTATTAGAGAACTCCTTTGAGTATTGCTCTATCGACAATTATCCCTTCTTCAAGTCAAAGAACTCATCTACCAACTTCTCAATGTCACGTGGAGCAAAATACCTCACCTTGACGCGCTTGACAAACTTATCCCAATACATATTATCTTCCACATTATCTCTCAACGTCTGAAATAACCTTTACCACCAAATAAGTGTTTGATCCTTAAGAACTTGAGAAGCATAGATAACGTTATGGTCATTGCAACAACCACTGACTCTAAGAACTCGATTAGTTTCAGTGATCCACTTCATAGTCACCTTTGGATCACAAATTCATTTGTACTCACTCAGTTTACACGCCATAAATGAATTAAAAGAACATCCTTTCTTTGAATCTCCTTGGGAGAGAGCAACACGATAGAATTCTTGTGTTTGGGATACACCTGCAACAAATTGTGCACCAATAACAGACGGTGCACCCACAACATAGGGTGCAACCTCAACAATCTATGGAGGTGGTTGACCTAGTTCTCCCAAACAAGAATCAAGCAACTAGTTCATTTCTTCATGATTTTCTTCTTTCATCTCCTCCAGAAGCCTATTTTTATATTCCATTATGACCGGATAGGGATCCCTTTTGTCCCCGAAGTCCCTTTACCCTCTACTAGTGGATCAACACCACTTTTGGTATGAACCATTACTGAAATAATAAACTGATAGCAGGAATATACAAATTCATGCAATCTAGTAAACAAATTTCACCTAAATATTAATAGTAATGATCCTAAGACTATCTGGATCTTTCTTTATCCTTCACAGTTTAAGCCTAGGTAGGGACAGTCCAACCTAATTCCCTCATACTATGGCTTTGATATAAATCGTAATGACCTGTATTTTTCATAAAACACTAGTATTAATTTTTTGGAAAATATCAAAGTATTTTACATCATCCACAAACTAGAGTTTCTAAAACTTCAAAAACATTTCTATAAAATGCATACAAATGTGGAATTCATATCCTAACCATAATTAAAGCAACAAGAACATGGAGAATGAAACAACAAATCAGTCCATGTTCTTGATTCTTCTAAGTACACTCTCAAAAAGGCTTGCTACCTAAACCTATAAGACATGGAAGCAACATATATCAGACAACAAGTGTGGTGAGTTATAAAACAACATATATCATACATAAAATAATTACTTATTGCATTACTTCTCATATCTAACCAGTCACGTAATGTCTATCACATAAAGTGATCTCACACCATTACTCTTACCGATATGTAACTAATAGGACTCTGGCATCTCAACAATTTCAATACAACATCTAGACAATATTCTTTCTTTGCATCTCTCGTGAATCCAAATGATCCCTCGTATATCCTTTAGCATAGATAACTTCTCTTTCTTGTTCTTATCATTTACTCAAAGAAATACATGTTCACATATATTAACATAATCTAACATTACATTCATGTAATTTCATTTGAGCACATCATAATCATTTCAACACTGTATCAAAACATATTACAATCTAGCAAGAACTTTATCTTCTATCATGTATCTATGCATTCATACATTATAATCTATAATTCACCTATTTGAAGTGAATAGCAACCTACTTCTATCTTCTTCAAGTCTCCTTTTGGAGAAATTCAACTCCTCCTTGGCCACAACCTATATTGTTCCCAGATTAATCCATTTTAAATGTATTGAGCAATTAAGATCTTAACAAAAATTCTAGCCTAAAATCTCATACTTTAGGTAAAACTTTGTCTTGACAAGCTTTTGTCAATAAAATTGTTAAACTCCTTAAATTAAGCTTCCTTATGCTTAATTTATAAAGTTCTTAACACATCTTTACCACTTCATGATTTTCACAAAAATAGGATTTGAAACCCTAAAAATCAAAATATGGATTCAACCACGAATCTCCATAAAAAGCTTGTATTAAGCCTCTAAACACTTTTCTTAACATTAAAAACAAGTTATTTAAGAGAAATCTCTATCATCCAACTAATACCACAAAATCACCATTAAAGCTTTAAAAGCTTGGATGAGGAAGAAGAGGTTACCTTTAGGTGTTCTTTGGGTTCAATCCTTCCAACTTATACTCCCTATCGCCTCTTGATCTTCTTCCTTCTAAAAAATTGCCACCACATCCGTCTCTCAAGTTTGGGGGTCTTTTTGTGAGAGAACGAAGCTTATCATAATATTAATCTGTGTTCAAAACTGCATCGCAGTAAGTCCCTCACCACGTTGTGGTGACAACAAATGACTCTGTGGTCTCTCCAAATAGCACCATAGTGTCAATTAATAATAGCATCCTACTTTATCCACCATTCCAATATGCAAAGTACATTCCCCTCGACTTACATCAAAATCCCACCCAAATTACCACTGTTAGATATTATTCCTTTTATATATCAGCTCAGATACCGATTGTTGTAAATATAAAAATCTGATCACCACAACAAAAGGCTCGGTTACCAGTTACTGTGTGACAGATATATGAGTTAAAGGTATAAGATATATATATATATATATATATATATATATATATATATATATACATATATATATATATATATATATATATATATATATATATACATATATATATATATATATATATATATATATAAAGAATAATAATTGCGGAATAAGTATAAATATGAAAGCTATAAATGACTGTATTTAAATGACGTAAAGCTATAAATAATATAAATGACTGTATTTAAATGACATAAAGCTATAAATAATATAAATGACTATATTTAAATGACATAAAGCTATAATAAAGTATATAAGTATATAAATATATATCAAGTAGGTTCGTCAATAAATTGACTGAACTGGACTCATGGAACGAATGGTCGAAATTTGTTTTTTGAATGGATTGGTCGATATTGGGACTCTTGGAGCGACTGGTTGATATTTGTTCAAAGATCAATCCGGCATTGGATAAGTAACAAAAAAGTTCATTTAAAGCTCGGTTTTATGTAAAACAAGTGTTTACAAAAGGGTACAAAATACATGGGTTTATGTATTTGTATTTGAGGTATTTTTGGGTAAAAACATGCACACGGGTCATGTAAGATAAGGCACAAGTGACACGGGTCGTGTAGGAGGGTTTTGGAGGGTTTTTTTGATGAATGATGCTGACACGGGGCGTGTTGATTTAGCCTTGCTGAACACGGGGGGTGTTCATGATGTTGATGCTGACACGTGGCGTGTTGGTTTAGCCTTACTGAACACGGGGCGTGTTCATGATGCTGATGCTGACACGGGGCGTGTCAGATTTAGCCTTGGATTTAACACGGGGCGTGTTGAGGTATAGAAGCATGAAAAAGACAATCAGAGGGCAACACGGGGCGTGTTGATTTTTCCTTGGCTTTAACACGGGGCGTGTTCGTGTCTGAGTCAATTTCGGGATTTTTGTGATTTGAAGGTAAGTTTTGTTTGTGATGTTTTTGGCTAGGGTAATGGATTTATGGTGTTTTGAGGATGTTTTCAAGGTTGTTTAGAGGTTGGAAGGAGTTTAAAATAAGGTGGTAAAGGTGGTGGAATTTCTATGAAGATGATGATGAATAGTGATGGGTTTTGTGGTTGATCTTGATGCAGAAGGTTTTGGGTTGTTTCATGGTTGTGTTTTGGTGTTTTGATGTAAGGAAAGTGTTTGGTGGTGTATGATGTGATGAACAAAGGTGGTGAAGATGAAAAACGTTTAGTTTCAATGAAGAAGATGAAGATGGTTGATGGTGTTCTTCATTTCATTGTTGATGATCTTGGTGTTCTTCACTTAGCTTCTTGTTTGATCTTGGTGTTCTGCATTTAGCTCCAGGGATGAAGATTGAGAGGGTGTAGTTTTACAAAGGAAAACTCACTATATCATATCTATCTCTCTTACTCTCTTCTATTATCTCCAACTCAAACACACACTACATACATATGTATATATATGAGAAACAAATATCTTGTAGTACATTTGAGTGTTTGGAGAGTTGGCTGCAAGTTGATGTAGAGTAGGAGGCAAAAAAACGTGGGAAGTGTTTGCTACTTCATCTTTGACTTGTGTTGACTTCTTCTTTGTTTGACTATTCAACACATATACAACATATATATAATACATATATACATATATAATACATACATATGTATATAATATATATATATATATATATATATATATATATATATATATATATGTATTGTTGAAATTGTTTAGTCACACATATGTGTTTTCGTCATTCGCGTGTTTTCGTATTTTCCGTTTTATCACGCATTCATGCAACCTGAAATAACTGATAATATTTGTTAGATTGTATAAAAATAGTTCATCTTATTTTAGTGATGGTCATATACAATGTTACATAAGAACATTTTTCAACAATTTCCCCCTATGTGATCATTGTTGAAATAAGGACATGTATGATATAATCATATTGACAGTTTAACTTTTGAAGATTCGAGATAAAAGATTTGTCAATAGATAAGATATATATAAAACCATAGCAATTGATTTGAAAGTTTGTGACTTGGTTTAACATATCTTATGTAAAAGATTTTCAGAAATTTGTTTCCATATCAAAGTCTCGGGTTCGGTTATCAAAGGATAGCCATATATGTATCTAAATAAATTTCTTAAGATTTTATAGCATTATTAATGACGACAAGTGGTCTAACAGGTCGATTCAGATGAACGCTCATAGGTATAGCTCACACTTCACTTGGGTGTTTGGTTGTTCTGGCAGCAGAACAAGTTAATGATCACTAAAAATGAGTGATATCTCTCTCTAACGACTCACACTCATATTGGAGGTGTTCAACTATGCTTTTCCTGAAAGGTCACTTAGTCTCATTATTAGATAATCAATCACATAAGACTGGTTTCAGCATTACTCGGCGGGTTTCTTCATTCATGCCATTAAAGTTCACTCTCTCTCTGTTGGGAAATACATGTAGAGGGGTTTAGCAATTTTCATAATGCAGTTTGCAACTAAGAATCTTCAGTGATGAAGGCTACAGTATCCCGGGAAATCCATTGTTGTTGCAGCTTGTTCTTTGATGGTATCCTTTTTGTTGATCAATATCTATTTGTTGTAAAATGATATTTTGTTTTAGCATCGAGAATTTGCTACATTTGAGAAAATTGGGATTTTTGAGAGTATCTATCTTGCTGGATTAAGATATCCCTTTTAGTGAAAAATGGTTTAAAAAACAGATCAAGGGATCTTTTGATGTTTGTTTTGAAATAACCATTTGGTTAAACTTTGTTTGAAAAATACCAAATGTAGAGTTTTTGTTTTGTTTGGTATTTCTTCAGTGAATGATTTGGCTTTCTTGTTGATTCGTCTTTATCTTGTTTCGTCTTTGATGATTAGATTTGGATAGATCTTTGGTTTTCTTTGATAAGTGATGGTTGAAATCCTTTTCGTTTTGTCTTTTCTTGTTGATGGATCACGGGATCTCAAGACTTCATTTTTGGTTGGCTTATATCTAGGTAGGGATTGGTGGCATAAAAGACAGTTTGTCTAGTATGTAAGAAATGAATGTATCGTCCCTGGTCATTTTGATATCTAAGCAACAATGAGACCGTGACAAGGTATAATCAGATATACCTTATAAGCAATAGCGACACACCTAAGCTCACAAGAATTGAATTCCACAATGTTTCAGATTGACGAGGCACAAATTCTCACATGGGTTTTTGTTTTCATCTGAACCTCTTAACCTTATGTCCCTTTTTAAAATCATCAATAGTGAAATAAAATTGAAGGAAATAAAGTTATATACATTATGAAAAGTAGGAGATTTGAACCTTCACTCCAATTGAGATACAATATGACTTAAAATCTTCATCGAGCATAAGCATCTGAAAATTAAGTCAAGAGACGATTAATCACAAGGTTCTATAAAAGCTTATTACGACAAGTCTTTTATTATATTTTTGAAGATTCGTTTTTCTGAATGTTTTTGGAAATATTGGTTATTTCAATGTTTTTGGTATTTTTGAAAAGAAAACAATTTTCAAATGTTTTTGAATTTTCTTTCTGAATGAAAGTAAACACACTTTTGTACAAACAAAAAGTAAAAGTTTAAGGATGGATGTTATCTGGATTTAACATTCCTAGACGGCCTAGGAAGTATTGCAACTTTGTTTCATCGAGAGCCTTAGTGAAGACATCGGCAATTTGATCTTTGGAGTTAATGAAGTGTAGTTCGATATGACCCTTTTGAATGTTGTCTTTGGTAAAGTGATATCGAATGTCGATGTGCTTTTTCATGGAATGGTGAACGGGATTGTGAGAAATGGCAATTGCACTGGTTGAGTCACAAAATATGGGAATTTGTGAGATTTTGAAGCCATAGTCACGCAGTTGAGTTTGCATCCATATGACTTGTGAACAACAGCTGGCGACAGCGACATATTCAGCTTCTGCTGTTGAAGTGGATACACAAGTCTGTTTCTTTGAAGTCCAACTCACTAGTCTACCTCCTAGGAATTGACAGCTACCAGATGTACTCTTCCTATCTAGCTTGCATCCTCCGTAGTCTGAGTCGGTGAAAGCGTTCAGCTGAAAATCGGATTTAGCTAGATACCAAAGGCCAAGTTTGGGAGTTCCTTTAAGGTATTTGAAGATGCGTTTCACAACAACTACATGGGATTCCATAGGATTTGCTTGGTATCTAGCACAGACACATGTAGAAAACATGATGTCAGGTCTACTGGCAATGAGGTATAAGAGTGATCCAATCATTCCACGATATCTTTTCTGGTCAACGGGTTTGCCATTTAAGTCTGCATCAATTTTGTATCCAAAAGCCATTGGGGTTTTTGCGGTATTGGATTTTTCCATTGAAAAACGAGTGAGTAGGTTTTTGACATAATTCTCTTGGTTGATGAAAATGCCATCAGTTGACTGTTTAATTTGAAGTTCGAGAAAAGTAGTCATCACCCCAATCATGCTCATTTCAAATTTGCTCTTCATTAAATCTGCAAACTTAACACTTAAAGATTCATCAGTAGAACCGAAAATAATGTCATCAACATATATTTGTACAATTAAAAGATGTTTATTAAAGATTTTACGAAAAAGGGTTGGATCGATTGAACCTCTTTTAAAACCTGATTCTTCGAGAAAGGTTGACAACGTGGCATACCAGGCTCGGGGTGCTTGTCTCAAGCCATAGATAGCTTTCTACAATTTAAAGTTGTGGTCAGGAAATTTGGGATCTTCGAAACCTGGTGGTTGTTAGATGTATACTTCGCGATCTATCTCTCCGTGTAGGAATGCACATTTAACGTCCATTTGGAATACTTTGAAGTTCTTATGTGCAGCATATGCAAGAAAGATGCGAATTGCTTCAATTCTGGCAACTGGAGCATATGTTTCATCGTAGTCGATTCCTTCTTGTTGTGAATATCCTTTGACTACAAGAAGTGCCTTGTTTCGACAAATGATTCCTTGATTGTCAGTCTTGTTTCTGTATACCCATCTTGAACCTATAACAGTAACATCGGGTGGAGTAGGAACAAGATTCCATACATCGTTTCTTCCAAATTCTGCTAGCTCTTCTTGCATAGCTTTTACCCAGTTTGGATCTTTTATAGCAGAATGTATGGTTTTGGGTTCAGTCGTGGATAAAAAGGCTCCAAATAAACATTCATTTGTGGATGCGGCTCTAGTCTGAATGCCTAATTTGGGATCTCCGATGATTTGGTCTGTTGGATGATTTCTGGTCCACTTTATTAAGCAATTCTCTTCCGCTATAATAATTGGAGTTTCAGTATCCCATTGTTCTTCTCCAGGAATTTCATCTTGGAATAGGTTTGAAGGTTCCCCCATAAATGATGCATCGGGGTTGTTTTGGCTATTTGGGGATTGGGTATTTAAAGGAGGATTTGGTGTTTGTTCCAAAGAGGAAGTATGTGTTGGTTGTTCCCCCTCTAATTGATCTTCATCATTTTGGTTTGCTTGTGGAATAACTTCACTGGGTGTTCCAGTAGGATCAATTAAAGTAGTTAGAAGTTCAGAATTGTAAGCAGCTTTTGGTTGTTCAAAAAGTAAATCAAGATCAATTTCAATGTCTATGTCAGGAGAAGGTGTTTGTTGAATTGGATTTTGAAAAATATTTTCAATCATTTTTGAACCAAAATGTTCATGATCCAATTTCCTGACATAAAATTCATCGAAATGAACATCGGTACTTTCTTCAATTACTCTGGTACGTTTGTTGAGTACTCTATAAGCAGCTGAAGAAAATGAGTAACCAAGGAAAATTCCTTCATCCGACCTTGATTCAAATTTTGAAAGCTGATCTTTATTGTTCTTTACGAAGCATCGACAACCAAAAATATGGAAAAACTTGATATTTGGTTTTCGGTTGTTAATGACTTCATATGGTGTTTTATGAAGATGTTTATGGATTAAGGAACGATTTTGAGTGTAGCAAGTTGTAGCTATTGCTTCTGCCCAAAAGTATTGTGGCAGATCAGCGAAGATAAGCATTGATCTTGCAGCTTCACATAGAGTTCGGTTCCTTCTTTCGACAACACTGTTCTGTTGTGGAGTGTATGGGGCTGAGAAGTTATGTTCAATTCCTTTGTCTTTGAGAAATGAATCTAGAGTATTGTTTTTGAACTCTAAACCATTATCACTTCGGATTCTTTGAACAGGTCGTTTCAGCTTCAGCTCGATTTGTTTGATGAAGTTGATCATCTCCTCAGGTGCTTCTGATTTTTGTCTTAAGAAAAAGACCCAAGTAAAGCGAGAGAAACCATCAAAGACAACAAGAATGTACTTCTTCACTTGTATGGTTTGGGTTTTGGCAGGGCCACAAAGGTCTATGTGCAACAACTCTAGTGGTTCGGACATGCTAGATTCTGAGATGCTTTTGTGAGTGGATTTGGAAAGTTTTCCTTTTTCACATGCGACACAAAGAGCTTCGTTATCAAGCTTCAGAAGTGGTAGTCCTCGAACAAGATCATCGCCGATTAATTTGTTGATGTACCCAAAGTTTAGATGGGAAAGGCGACGGTGCCATAACCAATTAATATCTGATAGGGCTTTAGATAGCAGACATATATCAGGTTTACCATAGATAAGAACCATGTCAAGTGGATACATATTTCCGGCACGGTGAGAATCAACTATAGCATCTTTGGTTTTGGCGTCCATGATCAAGCTTCGTTGTTTTGGTGAAAAGAACTTCAATATTGTGATCACATAGTTGAGAAACACTGATGAGGTTGTGTTTCAGGTCATCGACGAAGGCAACTTTCTTTATGGTAAAATTACCATTTGTTATGTTTCCATAACCTTTGATTTTTGCTTTCATGTTGTTGCCGAAGGTAACATCTTGATTGGTTTGTATAGGTTTGAAGTCACGTAAGTAGTTCCGGTTTCCTGTCATATGCTTGGAGCAGCCACTATCAATATACCATGTATCATCATTGGGTTCTCCAGCATTAAGTACCTGCAATCAGGCAGAAAGTTTAGGTACCCAAATCTGAATGGGTCCTGGTTTGTCAGTTGTTATTTTGGGTGCTTTGCTTGATGAATTTCTTTTATCATTTGACTTCACATTATTATAATGGTTTGGTTTATGATGATGGAATGGTTGAGGTTTGATTTGATCTATCAATTTTACCCAAAATGTGATTTGTTTTTGAAAACCTGTGGGTTGATAAGATTTGTGATTTGGTGAAAGATATCCTAGATGTGAAGGTTTGTTTGAAAATTTTTCTTCATATCTGGGATGTGATGGCCGGTTTTGAAAAGCTTTTTGATGATGATGGTTTGAAACTTTCTGATGTAATGGTTTTTGAAAGTTCCTTGAATAATTAAAAGTGATATCTTGAAAGCGGTTTTCAAAAGGTTTTTGAAAAGGTTTTGGTTTTTGTTTGGAAACCTATTTATGAGGTATGACGTAGGGTTTAACTGGTTTCTTTGGTTGGTTTTCAAAAATGTTTGGCATGATAAGTGGGGTTTTGGTGACTTGAATGGATTGTTTGCTTGTTTGTTGTTTCTTGGAGTATTTTTGTCCCAGACTAGTTTTTCCAACAATTGATGAAGTCATTGTAGGAAAAACAGTTGGTATAGAAGTACTACCATCCTCATAAGAGGAATTTTCTCCATTCAAAAAGTTTTTGAGTTTAGTGGTTCCATCGGTATGTTTGATTTGGTGAGTTAAAGAACTTGCAGAGTTTGTTTCAGAATTTACAACTCTTTTGAAAGACTTTTTGTAAACACTGAAAGCAGTATCATCTGGACTACAGTTAATAACTGTTTCGTCATCTGAATCTTCCTCATTAATAGATGTGAAAAGATCCGGTAGAGTAGATTCAGAGTTTTCACAATTCGTCATGTTTTCCTGTTTTGCTTGTTCAATTTCAAAGGATTCTCTTCCAATTCCTGGTCTATAATTCGTATCAATTTTGCCAGTTCCTAAGGTGTTTGCCTTGGTGAAAATATCATCACTTAGCTTTCTGGCAACTTTGATAGAATCCATATTCCATATCAGTCTTTTATTCTCGGTTTCAAGAGAATTGATTTGTTTTAAAGAATTAGTCAATTTTTCATTTAAAACATTGTATTCGTCAGTTGATTCTTGAAAGTCTTGTTTCAACTGAAGGATTTCCATTTCTAAAACATCTTTTGTTTCAGAAGAAATGATTGACTGATTTTTTAGTTCCAAATCCCTTTTCTAAATTAGGGACTGATTCAATTGTTCCAAGACGTGATTATAATCTTCTGATTTTCTTTCAACGTCTCTTTCCAATTTGCTTTTAGTTCTTGTTGATTCTCCAAATTTGAGTTGCAAGGTTTGTAACTCAGATTTGCAAATATCATAATTGACCATTGTGTCATGATATGTTTTGAGATCAGTTTCCAGACTAGTCTCAATTTTGGTTATGTGGGACTCAAAAATTGTTTTGGAAAAACCAAGTTTAGAGATCATAGACCATACCTGTTCTATGACGTTTGGAGCTCTTGAAGGTATTTCAACACCAGCTACGGAGCAAAAGTTTGATTGTGCTTGTTCATTATCAGCTTCGTCATCAGATGTTGGCCAGTATTCTACGCTTGGTTCATGGATTTCCATCAATGCTTTTTGCTTTTCTTGGTTTTCCAGTTTCTTCAATTCATCGGCTCTTTGAGCATAGTATGCTGAGTCTTTGATTTTGGTTTTGTTTTTGGCTCGACATTCTCTGGCATAGCGATTTGTTCCTTTGCAGTTGTGACAAATGATGACGTCTTCATCACTGTCATCCTTTTGACTCTTAATCGGAAGTCTTTCAGGTGCTTGAGTTTGGGTTTGTTGGGAAGGTTGAGGATGGTTTTGTTGGAATCCAAAATTTTGGTTGTTTTGAAAACCATTGTTTTGATTGTTGTAACCTTGATTTTGGAAACCTCTGTTTTGATTTTGAAAACTGTTGTTTGGATTGTGATTATGACCTGAGTTGGGATCGTTTTGAAATCCCTGGTTTTGAAAACCTTGGTTCGAGTTATTTTGGAAAGAAGGTCTTTGAGAATTTTGTCCAAAATAAGGTCTTGGTTGAAAACCTAAGTTGTTTTGTCCAAAAGATGGTCTTGGTTGAAAACTTGAGTTATTTTGTCCAAAAGATGGTCTTGGTTGAAAATTTGGTCTAAAATTTGATTGACCATGATTTGGGATAAATCTCTGGAGATTTGTGTTTGCAACCAAAGCACACTGTTGTTGATAATCTTCTTCATCATTTGAATCAGACTGGACGGATTGGTTTTGAAAAGATGTAGTCTGATTAAAATGATTAAAGTTTTGATCATTGTAAGGTGTTTGGTTTTGAGAAGTTGTGGACACAAGAGCAAGTGGTCCTCCAAAAGCTGCAACGGTTGGTGGGTAAATCGAGGATTCATACGATTGAAGTTCTCCATACAAATTGTACAAAGATTCGGTATGAATAGCTGGATTTCCCTGAATAATGAGTTTAACCATTTTCCAGCTTTCGAAAAGATTGTTTAAAAACTTGAGATTTATCTCGTGTTGTGTCTTTTTGATACCCAAATTGTTCATTTTAACCATAATCAAATTGAACCTATCATGAGCATCATGGATAGTTTCTGATGAAAGCATTTTGAAATTATCGAATTCATTCAAAACAGATGTTCTTTTGTTTTCGATAATTCTTTTATTTCCACAAAAACGATTTTTCAAATTTTCCCAAATTTGACTTGCGGTTAACATCATAATGTCATCCATTTGACTTAGAATATTGTGAGGTATTCCAGACACAAGTTCCTTTTTGGCTTGGAGCTCCAACTTTCTTATGATATCGGTTTGAGTGGCTTGATTCGTAGCAAGAGTAGCCATATTTTCTGGAGTAACATATGTTCCTTCTACACACTTCCAGATATCTTCATTTATAGCGTTAAGATGAAGATTCATACGGCCAACCCACAAATTATACTCTTCAGGAATAAGTATGGGTGCCCGTGAACCAGATCTTAAGCTATTTGCAATGGAGACAGAGTTCATGTTGGAGTAATTTGCCAAAGACATTTTTTTGATATATTTTTTTTAAAGGATTTTGAACAAGTGATATTAAAATGAAATTTTTAAAGAAAAGCTTATGGAAGGTTTATAAACGCTATAACCAAAAGTTTTTCGACAAAAATTTCAAGGTAAATCACACAAGCTCTGATACCAATTGTTGGATATTATTCCTTTTATATATCAGCTTAGATACCGATTGTTGGAAATATAAAAATCTGATCACCACAACAAAAGGCTCGGTTACCAGTTACTGTGTGACAGATATATGAGTTAAAGGTATAAGATAAAGATATATATAAAGAATAATAATTGCAGAATAAGTATTAATATGAAAGCTATAAATGACTGAAAGCTATAATAATATAAATGACTGTATTTAAATGACGTAAAGCTATAAATAATATAAATGACTGTATTTAAATGACATAAAGCTATAAATAATATAAATGACTATATTTAAATGACATAAAGCTATAATAAAGTATATAAGTATATAAATATATATCAAGTAGGATCGTCAATAAATTGACTGAACTGGACTCATGGAATGAATGGTCGAAATTTGTTCTTTGAATAGACTGGTCGATATTGGGACTCTTGGAGTGACTGGTCGATATTTGTTCAAAGATCAATCCGGCATTGGATAAGTAAAAAAAAGTTCATTTAAAGCTCGGTTTTATGTAAAACAAGTGTTTACAAAAGGGTACAAAATACATGGGTTTATGTATTTGTATTTGAGGTATTTTTGGGTAAAAACATGCACACGGGTCATGTAAGATAAGGCACAAGTGACACGGGTCGTGTAGGAGGGTTTTGGAGGGTTTTCTTGATGAATGATGTTGACACGGGGCGTGTTGATTTAGCCTTGCTGAACACGGGGCGTGTTCATGATGCTGATGCTGACACGGGGTGTGTTGGTTTAGCCTTACTGAACACGGGGCGTGTTCATGATGCTGATGCTGACACGGGGCGTGTCAGATTTAGCCTTGGATTTAACACGGGGCGTGTTGAGGTACAGAAGCATGAAAAAGACAATCAGAGGGCAACACGGGGCGTGTTGATTTTTCCTTGGTTTTAACACAGGGCGTGTTCGTGTCTGAGTCAATTTCGGGATTTTTGTGATTTGAAGGTAAGTTTTGTTTGTGATGTTTTTGGCTAGGGTAATGGAGTTATGGTGTTTTGAGGATGTTTTCAAGGTTGTTTAGAGGTTGGAAGGACTTTAAAATAAGGTGGTAAAGGTGGTGGAATTTCTATGAAGATGATGATGAATACTGATGGGTTTTGTGGTTGATCTTGATGTAGAAGGTTTTGGGTTGTTTCATGGTTGTGTTTTGGTGTTTTGATGTAAGGAAAGTGTTTGGTGGTGTATGATGTGATGAACAAAGGTGGTGAAGATGAAAAACCTTTAGTTTCAATGAAGAAGATGAAGATGGTTGATGGTGTTCTTCATTTCATTGTTGATGATCTTGGTGATCTTCACTTAGCTTCTTGTTTGATCTTGGTGTTCTTCATTTAGCTCTAGGGATGAAGATTGAGAGGGTGTAGTTTTACAAAGGAAAACTCACTATATCATATCTATCACTCTTACTCTCTTCTATTATCTCCAACACAAACACACACTACATACACATGTATATATATGAGAAACATATATCTTGCAGTACACTTGAGTGTTTGGAGAGTTGGCTGCAAGTTGATGTAGAGTAGGAGGCAAAAACATGTGGGAAGGGTTTGCTACTTCATCTTTGACTTGTGTTGACTTCTTCTTTGTTTGACTATTCAACACATATACAACATATATATATATATATATATATATATATATATATATATATATAATACATATATACATATATAATACATACATATGTATATAATATATATATATATATATGTATATATATAGATATATATATATATATATATATATTGTTGAAACTGTTTAGTCACACATATGTGTTTTCGTCATTCGCGCGTTTTCGTATTTTCCGTTTTATCACGCATTCATGCAACCTGAAATAACTAATAATATTTGTTAGATTGTATAAAAACAGTTCATCTTATTTTAGTGATGGTCACATACAAGGTTACATAAGAACATTTTTCAACAACCACTTTAGAAACCACGATGTGACACCTTAGCCACTGCGCCGTGGTAGAGCTTAAATCGGTTTTTATGTACTTTTTAAAGACACTTCTATACACATACCTTATACCTACCAATTAGAACTATTTTCTCCATAGATAGCAACGTATGCCATTACTTCAAATATCAAAAAAAACATATAAAAATCACTTAATACCATTTCACAATCTATGTTTTCTCACATGGACCAAAATACCCTTACACACATAATAGCAATCCAAAATAATTTATACAAAATTTTTGGGTTATTACACTCTAGGCATGAAGCCATCATCCCAAAGACCTGTAGAGCTTCCAATCATTCTCCTAGTGGGCCTAAAGACATATAGCCAATTTCTTGTAGGTCCCAACATTCACCTAGTGGTCTTGAAGGAACATAACCAACTTCCTTAGGTACCACATTCTCCTAGTGGGCGTCAAGGCGCATAGCCGACTTCCCCTAGGTACCACATTTTCCTATTGGGCCTGAAGGCACATACCCAACTTCCCCTAAGTCCAAAACACATATCTAAAAATCATGCTAACGAGCTTACAATAAAATCGTACTCTATGAATAACCATACAACCTATAACATCGGACATACATTTGTTAGGTTTTTATTCAAAAATTAGTTTAAAAAAACAACATATTTGAGCAACGAAGACTTTAATATTTTTGAACAATTATAAACTAGTTTATAACCAACCATGCATCTTCTTGGAATGTTTGGAAAGATAAATAAGCACCAAAGAAGAAGAAGAAGAAGAAGAAGAAGAAGAACAAGAAGAATAAGAAGAAGAAGAAGAAGAAGAAGAAGAAGAAGAAGAAGAAGAAGAAGAGCATAATAACCTTTATAGTCTTTGAATCCTCAAGGGGAGGCTTGGAAGTTGATGAAGAATGTGGAAAATTTGAGACATCAACAAGAACTCAACTTGATTTAAGATTCTAGTCTTGTAAAACTCTTAATCCTTAAGTTCATATAAAAAATTAACTTCAAGAGAGAAAATGCAAGTAAGTGTTCTTCATGAGATGATCAAAAGTGAGAGAGAATCCCAAGTCCATAAGGACTTATACTCTTTTGCACAAGTGAGGAAAGAAGCAAAAAACAAGGCTCATAAAGTGCATCCTTTACATAAAGGGTCTTAAACTTTAAGATAACCCATGCCCTTGAGACATGATGTCCCCCATGCTTGCAAGTGTGTCCTTACTTTTGATTAAACTAATCAAAAGATAATGTCCCTCTTCATCTCTCTTATTTTCAGCCATATGCACAAAAAAGAAGATATGAGTTTTATATTTTATAAACCAAGTTTATAAAATATAAACTCTAACTTTTTGGTAAAAGAAAAAATAATTTATCTAGTCCAAAATATTATGCATGACTTAATAATTCCTACCATATGAATTATAAAATGTTACTTTCTAATGAAAATTATTATTTCCAAGAAATAAATAATTTCTAATCAATTATAAGATTTTTATAAATTTTTTTAAAAACGAATTTTCAATTAATAATCAATTGTATCAAGTTGTTGTTAGTGTGACACATTAGTATCATATGTTAATTAGCAATATCATTTTAATATGAATATTAAGAATATTAGATCTTTCAATCTCCCACTTGCGTAAGAATCATATTAGACTGATATAGACAATGATGAACGTCTAACAACATTTCACTGTCCCCAACAACATATAACTTTATGTCATTCTATCAACGACCAATTCCCCAGAAGCTCAAACCTATAATCGGAGTATAAGGTAAGTTATCATTTATTCCTTTGTCATAGACATCATGTTGAACATGATATATGAATCACAATCAATATCATCTAATATTCAACTTTTGGTAAGGCACCTTAGATGTCTAACTTTCAACACATAAGATGAACAAATCTCATCTGGACTACATAAGCCTTTTGTATAGTTCACACCATACCTGAAAATGAATTTTATAACTTCCCTGTTAAGGATCAACATTTGACCATATCAAAGAACAACACTCCCTACACTTAAGTCTCACTATGTATCTCACATGTTAAGGATACAATGATAGTACCTTTTAATCAAGTATCACTCATGATAACGATCCATGAGGTGATTTTATGATGGTCGGTTTAATACTGGTTCTCTGACAAGTACCTATGAAACTTGCTTACAATCACTTACCTACTTTCACCTAGCGAGAGTCAACAAATCCAATTCATATTAGTCTTACTTTAAAATTGCTCCCATAATAATAACTGACTATGAACTTTTAGAATAATAAGATTATTCATGGACTAAACATGTTAATATAGAACACAAAAAGTATTGATGTTAAGATCATATCCCAATATATCAAAACATTATGTAATAGTTATTACCACATTGTTCCAATATCCAAATACTAAATCCAAATCAAATCCTATTTCTAGAATCATAATGTCTTACAGATGACGTGTGCCCATTCGTACCTAGATCAGAAGAACGACTATATTAATGGGTTCGACTAGACTTAATTTGTGTGAATTATGTGAGTACTTTAATCTCCATATTTGACTTAGAGTTTCTAACTTGATTATTCTAGATAGTTAAATATCTTGGAGAATATGGTTGGTGTTCTTTCGTGACACAGAGTTTCTAACTTGATTAAGTATAATCTCGAATGTATTTCGATCAATGAAGGAGCTAGAGGTTTGAGATCTTCCCTTGTCAAAACAACTTCTAATGTTGATCCCCAAATATTAAAGGAAAAATATTCAAGTTGAATAATCAGAAGAATAGAAGAAGAGACTGCAAGGCAATTGAGATGGAAAGGCAAAGGCAAATCAACAGTATTTTGAGTCAAAGGGTGAATAATCCACCAGGCTTAAGCAAAGGTTATCCTAAAAAGCATTGGTGTTACGAAAGAATTGAGATAGCAATACTTGGTAAGAATCATGAATTCTTGAAAAGACCAAAGAAAAGCTATGACACCGAGAACTCAAAATTCAATCAGCTTGATTTCCCAATCAATCATCTTTTCTTCACATCCACTCAGTTCAAAATTGTTAAGAATTTCAATGATAAAGATGAATTCAAGAGATTGAATATTCGTTTCCATGTGGTCTTGGGAAAAAATGAAGAGGAGGTGGTCTTTGGTGAAGATTATCAAAATGATATCGATTGTACCTTATGTGTTATTTAAAGGATTGCTGCAGAATTTCGTTATTCTATCATGAGGGAAAATAATGTGGCATTCGAGTTCACTATTGCATACTTTCCTATGATGAATCTGAATGATCTCATTACGGTAAAAAAAATCTTATGCAATGTTGATGTATCGAAAGTGGCACAAGAGAATAGAAATGCATTCATTATTGGGTTTGCTCATATAAAGACATTTCTTGATAGCTATTACGATTATTTGGCGATAAAATATATTGATCTTGCTATGGCAGTCAATAAAACTTCAAAGGTGCCACAATCATTGTTGAAGGAGAAGATGAAAATTGAATAATTTGAAGATGATGAGATTATTCATCAACCTTTTGGAGTTGTTTTTCAAGGAAAGAACAAGAAGGGCAAGTTGACAAAATTTTTGTTCCAAGTGACTG
This sequence comes from Lactuca sativa, assembly GCF_002870075.4. Classification (NCBI taxonomy): domain Eukaryota; kingdom Viridiplantae; phylum Streptophyta; class Magnoliopsida; order Asterales; family Asteraceae; genus Lactuca; species Lactuca sativa. The sequence continues at coordinate 189,633,679 of NC_056626.2, forward strand.
ACATTGAGAGATACACAAACTCTCATTTTCCGAATCTTTTGTCTACATCAATAATTGCAAGAAGAATGACAACGAAGACAAAACGGAGATTCGAAAAATCATTATTTTGTACATGGAGGTTAGAAGGGAGTTGTTACAGACAATAAAGATTATAGCTTGAAGTTTCGACTATACTCACTAAGGGAGAGATTGTAAAATCGAAAGTAGTAGTGAGTAGTCAAAAGCAATATCTTTAGGTTTCGTGTCTGTATATAACAAGAGTTACGCACTTTCGTTATCTTATGTATTTACAAGGCACTTTCTAGTTTCGATACTTAATGTCGAGTCCTTGTATTTTTTCTTATCTGATGTACCCCATAAATAGGGTAAGTACTTAGGTCTAGAGTAACGAACATTCTCTGAAGTACACTTTATACTCAAAACCTTTGTACTCATTCCAGATATAATCGAAGCTGAACATATCTTATTTAGATCGTTGTGTTTGTCATCTCTTTCATATATTCGTTTGATTCAAACATTAATTCAAACACTCTTCATATATTCATCAATATACTTCTTTCTTTCTAAACTTAAAATCAAAAGATTTTCAACTAATTAAAATCTTGGAAAATTTGCTCAGAACCATTGGATTTGAACGGGCATAAACTAACTAGATTATTGTTACTAGATCTCTGTTTCTTACATCATCTAGAACTAGGTATCTAGTAATAACAAGGATCTAGATGAATTGACAAAGAATTATATTTTTGAGTCCACCCATTCCAACAAACCAACAAGATAACATCCAATGGATCTTATCTTTACTAATTTAACTTATATCTAAGAAAAATTATCAGCAAGAAAAGAGCAACCAAGCATGAGAGTTGCTAAGCCGAACCAAACAGTTAAACATATAATGAGTATGACGATCTAAAATAGAAAAAGGTTACCGTTGTTTGTCATCACGACAAAGCTCCGGTGTAACATTTTCTGCGATTGAATTGAGTGCAGTGACAGATTTTATGAAAGGATGCCTTGATGAAAATGAGAGATATGGGCTAAGGTTTTGGGAATGGGAAATGGGTTAAGTGTTATTCATAATCTTTGGGCCCGAACCCAATGCCTACGTGGATAATCTTGGATAAATTAGATCTTATTGTAAGATACTCTCAACATTGTTTTAATCATCGATACATATTAAATACAATCATTAATGATTGGTGTTCTTAGTTCTTCTTTCGTCGTTATTTAAGGATTATTTCTTTTATTAAATCTATTATAATTATAATTAGACTTTTTTTAAGGTTAATATCAAAATTAATTATTAAACTATTCAATTGTGTTTATTTGTCATTTATATTTTTTTAATAAAATAAAAAATGAACTTATTATTTTTTTTTAATGTTTATTATGATTGGTAACAACATATTCCAGCACAAGATGCACTTAGTGTATGTAACATTCTAATTACATAAGCCATTTTCTTTTACAAAACATATCAGATTTAGGTGTTGTTTGTATTTTCTGAGGCAAAATATTTGCATCATTTATATTTTTTTAATAAAATAAAAAATGAACTTATTATTCTTTTTTTAAAATGTTTTTTACGATTGGTAACAACATATTCCAGCACAAGATGCAGTTAGTGTATGTAACATCCTAATTACATAAGTCATTTTCTTTTACAAAACATATCAGATTTAGGTGTTGTTTGTATTTTCTGAGGCAAAATATTTGCAGTCTGTGAACCACATCTGTAGACCTCTGTAGTAGAAGAGGTGGACCAAACGTCAGCAATCTGAAAAAAGCAGCATGTTTGTTTTTATAACATTGGTGGGCCACTAAAATAAACTGAAATCTAAATAAACTGATTTTTTTTTAAACTACAAAGTGATTTTTTAATATTTTTATGACTTTGTTATAAATAATTAACCAATCTAGATCAACTTTTATGTATTATTGTTTAAAAAATAAAAATTAAAATGATATGAATTAACGTATATATTTGATAAAAACCAACAACTTTGGTTGTAAAATTATAATTAAACATTATAATTAGTGATCAAAGAATTTGATACATAAATCGATGGAAATAAACTTCTATTTTTTCAATTAAATCCATTAAAAACGTACCATAAATATTTTCTTGAGAAATTGACGATACTGTATTAAATAATGTTTTACAAAATTTGGCAAAAAAATATAAGAATATATTATCATTTTTTTCATATTTATATAAACAACTTCAACGACTATTATTGTAATAAATCTTTATTTATAAATTTGTCAAAAATATCATGTTTGTATCGTCGAACGTTTTTTTTTTTAAGTTTTATAATTTTTTTTTCAAATTTTTTATCATTAATAAAGATGAAAAAAATACAAATTAAAAAAAAACATAAAAAAAAATAAAGATATATATGTTTTTGTAGGCTTGAAGATATCTAAAGATGTTAGAAGATTTTGGTCCACATCAAGAAGAGGGCGCACAAACATTTTTAGGTCTGCGGTGTTCAAAAAAACAAACAGTCTGCAAAGGCTAATGTCTGCGCGTGGTCTGCACGGTGCAGACAGAAGAGGCTACGCAGATCTGCAGACAAAAAACAAACACTACCTTAGTAAAATTAGGTCCCAAAACATTGAGGTTTTATCAAATTTTAGTTGATGTACAATTGGGTTTATAAAAAAGATATGTTGTTTTTATCCCATATTTTATAAAATCCTACCATTCTAATAATTATTTGTTAGATGATACATTTTAATATGTTGAGAACTTTTAACCTTTTTTAACTAATCAATATACTGAACTGAAATGTTAATTTTAGGAAAAGGTTGCTAAAAACTTCTTGGAAGTAGTGAAATCTTTCAAATCAATTTAACAGTTAGCTACGAATAGTCATGAATCCTTTCCGATTAATATATATATATATATATATATATATATATATATATATATATATATATATAAAAGTTCAAATAAAAACAGTAAATAATGTGAAAATGTAAAAACACTATATTTATGTTATTATTCTGTAATGAATGTTGTATATAATTGAGTATTTTCTTGTTTGAACCGATTTGAAACCGAACCGATCTTAATCTTATGTGCAACTAAGAATATGGTTGACCAAGGTATACCACGATAAGACGTCATATCAAAAGAAGATATAACGTTAAATGTTAAAGTTGACCTAAATACATTTAAATGTATAAACTTTCATAATGATAGTTTTTTTTATATATTTACATAACATTTGTGACATCCCCATTTTCACGGCCAGAAAAGACCGATTTGTTTATCAAAATCAGAGTAATCTTTTAAAGAAAACAGTTACGGAATTTGTTCCCAAAACAAAATATGATAAAAAAATTATCAAAGCATTTCTTTAAAGAAATGTATTTTCATTATATAACAAAATCTCGGGATGCCATGTTCAATACAGACCAAAAGCATAAACAGAACAAAATAGATCTTACAACAGTTATTCATAACTACTGGCCTATAATCCAAAATCTCTCGTCAAGTCCACCAACTTATACTCTTGTGTCATTACCTGTAATGCAAAGAAAACTGAGTGGGTTAGGCTTGGGAGCCTGGTGAGCATATAGGGTTTTCAACCCACAATAATATAATTATTATATTCAACCATCAAACTATTAACTCAATTACCCAACCCTATTATCTTTCTTAGGATTTTACCCTAGGAATTCAACTACCCGTCATTCATTCATTCCTAAGGATTGACCTAAGGAATTAGCACAAAATCTATTGCTACATAAGGCGCATCTACCAACATCATCCTTTAGGCGCCCCTGCCAGGATTACGTCATACACTATGAGGCACGACTGCCAGGTTTATGACATTCTCTTTTAGGCGCATCTGCCGACATTATCTTATAAGCGCATCTGCCAAGATTATCCTATAAGCGCATCTGCCAAGATTATCCTATAAGCGCATCTACTATTGTTATGACAATCTCTACCTGGCGCATCTGCCAAGATCACAACATTCACTACTTGGTGAATCTACCGATATTATTCTCAAGCGTGTCTGCTTGTTTTATGACATTCTTTAATTGGTGCATCTACCAATATCATTCTTAATCATCTTTCATACCTCATCATTTTATCACATACCAACTATCTCATCTACCCATGTTCTACCCAACATATTTGTAGATATAAAATACATATACAGTTTAACTCATTTAAAAACTATATAAAACATTCATTCCATACTCATCTCAAATAAACAACAATATATAAACACATAGCACGTATTTTATAACAAATACTTCATATTTATGTGTTAGAAGAAAGTAACCACACACTCTCCCAAACATATACTTAATACATTCAAATAATACTTGTATTATACCCGTGTTTATGAAAGGGACTATACACCCACACGTATAAACAACTTTATATTATACTCATAGCACGTATTTTATAGAAAATACTTAATATTTATGTGTTAGAAGAAAGTAACTACACACTCACGCATACAAACAACAATATACTTAATACACTCAAACTATACTTGTATTATTATCGTTTTTATGAAAGGTAGTATACACTCACTTGATCAGAAGATGATCAGACAGCACTACGGCTTGTAGAAGTAGTATTTCTCCGCAGATCTGGAAGATCTCCACAAAAATCGAACTTTTCACGGGCAGAGCTTCGGCTCGGGAATCTTACTTCTCGGGATCTTCAGGACCTCGGGACTTGCTTCGGGCTCGGGAATGATACCGGGGCTTCGAGGTACTTCTGGCACGCAAATCGATGCAAAATGGGAGAGAGAAGAGAGAAAAAGAGCAATTGAGTCGGCTGCCCTCGCATCCTATTTATAGGAGGTTGGAGCCTCGGAGTACGCGGGGCGTACGGCCTTACGCGGGGCGTACTGCCTAGGTCGTCATGGCTTACGTATCCGAAGTCACTTGAGTGCGAGGCGGTGCATGCATCGGGGTACGTTGGGCGTACGCGAGTACGCGGGGCGTACCTCGGATCAGATCGGTGACTCCTCTTCGGATAATCCCGCCATTATTTAAATATTAATTATTTAATAAACTTCGGAAATTCATATCTTCTTCATACGAACTCCATTTTCGACGTTCTTTATATCCACACGTAGGTGAGACTACGCTCTACAACTTTCGTTTAGACTTCGTCGGCTAATTTTTAATTTATTTTTATTATTTATTTTTAGTACGCCCGGACAGGAAAACTTCGTTATAAATTCATAACTTCTTCGTTTGACGTCCGTTCTCGCCTAACTTTTCATCGCTTCGATACCAACAACGAGATCTTCGATTCTCGTTTAGATTGTTTCGGCTAAAAACCGCTCGATCTCAAATCGAGTATTTCAGGCTACATACTGCTAAGTCGAAACTTCAGAAAATCATAACTTCCTCATACGAAGTCAGATTTTTGGCGTTCTATATATGTACGGAATCCTTGTAACATATACTACAACTTAGTTAAGATTATTCATTCTAAATAATATTTCATCAAAAATTCATTTTTGACGCCTATCGTCTCTAAATTGACTAGCCCTGATCTACGGGCGTTACAATTATCTCCCCCTTAGGATGATTACGTCCCAGAATCATCAACGAAAATAGAACTTGTACAATGATTCCATACGCTATCTCTTCATCCTAGGTAATAACCGTAAATTCTATGTTTCCTCGAAAGAGTATTTAACTCTATGGCTTTCTTGACCGCAGACGATGCCCAATCTTGCATCTGCTTATCGTACTATGTTGTACTTTCAATCGTAACCCTCGAGTTACCAAATAAGTCGTTATTATGGACTCCTTCTTCTTCGCAGGATAAATACTTTCCTTTATCTATTGTAACAAACCGATGGGTCGTGCTCTACTGACCTCTCATCGAATGATGCAATGCTTAGACTCAGGTCTCTTAGAGTTAAATTCCAAAATGGAATATACCTTCCTTCATATTCTAATGTGATATAATCACATTTCAGCATGTAGCATTTCTACCTACAAACTTCTTTTAACAACGAGCGCGACACTATCAATCGCATTAACTTCAACCTTCTGACTTAAGTCAGATGTTACATCTAACTTGGTCCTCTAGACCACGTAACATACTCCTCGTAGTCGAACTCAAATTTAAATATGACCACTAGGGTCGAAACAAGAACCATCTTACTAGTCATTACCGAAACAATGGTAATGACATACCAGAATAAAATGGAATCAATCACTAGCTTCTTGGTAACCTTGTGACTTTCCCAGATCCAAGTGTGAGTCCTGTGCTTCCGGTAGTATATGCATCTACTACCTTTCACACCTACTCATACTCGTCCCAAGTATTGTCTCGCAGTCGACCAAGTCACCATACAAGAAAATCAGACAATCATTCAACACATCAATTTGCAAAACTAGGGTTTATATTAATTCCTTGAAACGATTACACAAAAGTTCAAGTTCACCCTATACTATTCCTCTAATAGGCTACATACATGATACGTTTCATATCGCTACTTTATAACTTGATCTTTAGATATAAGATCCTTATTCCTGATTCCTTGCATTGTCATCTGCTTCATCAAGGATCATTTGAAATGCTCTTGCCTTTAACTTTGGCGGCGCCTCTAGCCTTGCTGCTTGATTTTTCCTTGGGTAGTCTTGCTTGAAGTGCCCCTCTTCGTTACATTCGTAACACACCTTTTTGTTGAAAATACATTCATCGGCGTAATGCCCATGCTTTCCACACTTGAAACATGTCACCTCCACCCCACATTTTCCTGAGTGCTTCTTCTTGCACTTATCGCACCACCTTGCCTCATCCCTTCCTCCTCCTCCAGACTTCGAGAATTTTCTTTTCTCATTAGAACCTGAAGTTCCTTCTAACTTTCTCTTCTCGCCAACTTCAACCTTACTGTCAGTCCTCCCCTTGATCATATTCTCAACAGACTTGGCAGCCCAAATAGCTGCCTCTAGAGTAGGTGCCTGACGCACTGGCACCGCATACTCCCAAGGGAGTCCCTTTGCATATCGGTCGACTTTTGTCAGTTCGTCTGGGACGATGCGCAAAGCAAACTCCATCTTGTCTGTGAAGGCATTAGTGTATTCATCCACTGACATGCTGCCTTTCTTCAATATCAGAAATTTGTTCTCCAACTCTAGCAGGTTTTGGGTCGAGCAGAACTTGCGCTTGAATTGCACCAAGAACTCTGCCCAGGTCAGTTATAGTGGCTCATTAGGGCTTAGGATCTTCCCTAGAGTGTTCCATCATCGAACGGCTCCACCTCGGAACTGACGCACTGCATAGATAGTCTGCAACTTGCCTCTACGCCACAAGTCATGAAGGCTAACTCCATTTCTGAGATCCAATCCATAACTCCAATTGGATCCTCCTTTCCATTGAAGGTCGATGGTTTGCAAGTTAGAAAGTCCTTGTACTTGCATCCCATTCCATCATTCCTTCCATCATGGTTGTGTTTCCTAACTATTGGTGGGTTGGCTTGACCAACAGATCCACTGAAGTTTTCACCTTCCGAGTGCCCTTCATTTAATTCAGGCTCTTCCACATGAATTGACAGTTCTTCACGATTCTGTTGAAGCAACCGCCTAGTCTCCTCCATTTGACGATCCAACATCGTTTGAATCATCAACTATACACCAGCCATTGTTATCGGCTCAGGTGTTGCTGCTACGACAGGTATTTGCTCAATCACGGGTGGTTGATTCCTGTTTTCATCAGCATTTCCAACTCCACTTCTTGTTCTCACCATTTTTTATCTACACACCGAATAAGGTGAAATTAGATCCTCATTCACGATAGATATTCAAATCGTCCTTATCACTCCGAAACGTTTATATGCTAGTTCTAATATCGTAGCCATACGCTTAGAATCCTAAACACATAAGGTTTCCAGATCCGGTCGGCAACAGACCATAGATCCGAACAAATAATAGCATCAATATAGCTATCACACAAAACATTTTGCACATAAAAGCATTTTAGGCATCATTCCTAAAATAAACTAGTGCTTGTGTCAATTTAGGTGTACTACCTAACATATTTTAGACACACTCCTCACAATCATTACTTAACATTCTAAGTTTAAGTCTAGAAATTACCTACAAATTCCTAGTTCGCATAAACTAATGCTCTGATACCAACTGTGACATCCCCATTTTCACGGCCAGAAAAGACCGATTTGTTTATGCTTTGTTTTATAAAATCAGAGTAATCTTTTAAAGAAAACAGTTGCGGAATTTGTTCCCAAAACAAAATATGATAAAAAAAAATTATCAAAGCATTTCTTTAAAGAAATGTATTTTCATTATATAACAAAATCTCAGGACGTCATGTTCAATACAGACCAAAAGCATAAACAGAACAAAATAGACCTTACAACAGTTATTCATAACTACTGGCCTATAATCCAAAATCTCTCGTCAAGTCCACCAACTTATACTCTTGTGCCATTACCTGTAATGCAAAGAAAACTGAGTGGGTCAGGCTTGGGAGCCTGGTGAACATATAGGGTTTTCAACCCACAATAATATAATTATTATATTCAACCATCAAACTATCAACTTAATTACCCATCCCTATTATCTTTCTTAGGATTTTACCCTAGGAATTCAACTACCCGTCATTCATTCATTCCTAAGGATTGACCTAAGGAATTAGCACAAAATCTATTGCTACATAAGGCGCATCTATTAACATCATCCTTTAGGCACCCCTGCCAGGATTACGCCATACACTATGAGGCACGACTGCCAGGTTTATGACATTCTCTTTTAGGCGCATCCGCCGACATTATCTTATAAGCGCATCTGCCAAGATTATCCTATAAGCGCATCTACTATTGTCATGACAATCTCTATTTGGCGCATCTACCAAGATCATGACATTCACTACTTGGTGCATCTACCGATATTATTCTCAAGCGCATCTGCTAGTTTTATGACATTCTTTAATTGGTGCATCTACCAATATCATTCTTAATCATCTTTCATACCTCGTCATTTTATCACATACCAACTATCTCATCTACCCATGTTCTACCCAACATATTTGTAGATATAAAATACATATACAGTTTAACTCATTTAAAAACTATATAAAACATTCATTCCATACTCATCTCAAATAAACAACAATATATAAACACATAGCACATATTTTATAACAAATATTTCATATTTATGTGTTAGAAGAAAGTAACCACACACTCTCCCAAACATATACTTAATACATTCAAACAATACTTGTATTATACCCGTGTTTATGAAAGGGACTATACACCCACATGTATAAACAACTTTATATTATACACATAGCATGTATTTTATAGAAAATACTTAATATTTATGTGTTAGAAGAAAGTAACTACACACTCACGCATACAAACAACAATATACTTAATACACTCAAACCATATTTGTACTATTATCGTGTTTATGAAAGGTAGTATACACTCACTTGATCAGAAGATGATCAGACAGCACTACGGCTTGTAGAAGTAGTATCTTTCCGCAGATCTGGAAGATCTCCACAAAAATCAAACTTCTCGCGGGCAGAGCTTCGGCTCGGGAATCTTACTTCTCGGGATCTTCAGGACCTCGGGACTTGCTTCGGGGCTCGGGAATGATACCGGGGCTTCGGGGTACTTCTGGCACGCAAATCGATGCAAAACGGGAGAGAGAAGAGAGAAAAAGAGCAATTGAGTCGGCTGCCCTCGCATCCTATTTATAGGAGGCTAGAGCCTCGGAGTACGCGGGGCGTACGGCCTTACGTGGGGCGTACTGCCTCGGTCGTCATGGCTTACGTATCCGAAGTCACTTTAGTGCGAGGCGGTGCATGCATCGGGGTACGCTGGGCGTACGCGAGTACGCGGGGCGTACCTCGGATCAGATCGGTGACTCCTCTTCGGATAATGCCGGCTTTTATAATTAAATTTAAATATTAATTATTTAATAAAATTCGGATATTCATATCTTCTTCATACGAACTCCGTTTTCGACGTTCTTTATATTCACGCGTAGGTGAGACTACGCTCTACAACTTTAGTTTAGACTTCGTCGGCTAATTTTGATTTATTTTTATTATTTATTTTTAGTAGGCCCGGACAGGAAAACTTCGTTATAAATTCATAACTTCTTCGTTTGACGTCCGTTCTCGCCTAACTTTTCATCGCTTCGATACCAACAACGAGATCTTCGATTCTCGTTTAGATTGTTTCGGCTAAAAACCGCTCGATCTCAAATCGAGTATTTCAGGCTACATACTGCTAAGTCGAAACTTCAGAAAATCATAACTTCCTCATACGAAGTCAGATTTTTGGCGTTCTATATATGTACGGAATCCTTGTAACATATACTACAACTTAGTTAAGATTATTCATTCTAAATAATATTTCATCAAAAATTCATTTTTGACGCCTATCGTCTCTAAATTGACTAGCCCTGATCTACGGGCGTTACAATTATCTCCCCCTTAGGATGATTACGTCCCAGAATCATCAACGAAAATAGAACTTGTACAATGATTCCATACGCTATCTCTTCATCCTAGGTAATAACCGTAAATTCTATGTTTCCTCGAAAGAGTATTTAACTCTATGGCTTTCTTGACCGCAGACGATGCCCAATCTTGCATCTGCTTATCGTACTATGTTGTACTTTCAATCGTAACCCTCGAGTTACCAAATAAGTCGTTATTATGGACTCCTTCTTCTTCGCAGGATAAATACTTTCCTTTATCTATTGTAACAAACCGATGGGTCGTGCTCTACTGACCTCTCATCGAATGATGCAATGCTTAGACTCAGGTCTCTTAGAGTTAAATTCCAAAATGGAATATACCTTCCTTCATATTCTAATGTGATATAATCACATTTCAGCATGTAGCATTTCTACCTACAAACTTCTTTTAACAACGAGCGCGACACTATCAATCGCATTAACTTCAACCTTCTGACTTAAGTCAGATGTTACATCTAACTTGGTCCTCTAGACCACGTAACATACTCCTCGTAGTCGAACTCAAATTTAAATATGACCACTAGGGTCGAAACAAGAACCATCTTACTAGTCATTACCGAAACAATGGTAATGACATACCAGAATAAAATGGAATCAATCACTAGCTTCTTGGTAACCTTGTGACTTTCCCAGATCCAAGTGTGAGTCCTGTGCTTCCGGTAGTATATGCATCTACTACCTTTCACACCTACTCATACTCGTCCCAAGTATTGTCTCGCAGTCGACCAAGTCACCATACAAGAAAATCAGACAATCATTCAACACATCAATTTGCAAAACTAGGGTTTATATTAATTCCTTGAAACGATTACACAAAAGTTCAAGTTCACCCTATACTATTCCTCTAATAGGCTACATACATGATACGTTTCATATCGCTACTTTATAACTTGATCTTTAGATATAAGATCCTTATTCCTGATTCCTTGCATTGTCATCTGCTTCATCAAGGATCATTTGAAATGCTCTTGCCTTTAACTTTGGCGGCGCCTCTAGCCTTGCTGCTTGATTTTTCCTTGGGTAGTCTTGCTTGAAGTGCCCCTCTTCGTTACATTCGTAACACACCTTTTTGTTGAAAATACATTCATCGGCGTAATGCCCATGCTTTCCACACTTGAAACATGTCACCTCCACCCCACATTTTCCTGAGTGCTTCTTCTTGCACTTATCGCACCACCTTGCCTCATCCCTTCCTCCTCCTCCAGACTTCGAGAATTTTCTTTTCTCATTAGAACCTGAAGTTCCTTCTAACTTTCTCTTCTCGCCAACTTCAACCTTACTGTCAGTCCTCCCCTTGATCATATTCTCAACAGACTTGGCAGCCCAAATAGCTGCCTCTAGAGTAGGTGCCTGACGCACTGGCACCGCATACTCCCAAGGGAGTCCCTTTGCATATCGGTCGACTTTTGTCAGTTCGTCTGGGACGATGCGCAAAGCAAACTCCATCTTGTCTGTGAAGGCATTAGTGTATTCATCCACTGACATGCTGCCTTTCTTCAATATCAGAAATTTGTTCTCCAACTCTAGCAGGTTTTGGGTCGAGCAGAACTTGCGCTTGAATTGCACCAAGAACTCTGCCCAGGTCAGTTATAGTGGCTCATTAGGGCTTAGGATCTTCCCTAGAGTGTTCCATCATCGAACGGCTCCACCTCGGAACTGACGCACTGCATAGATAGTCTGCAACTTGCCTCTACGCCACAAGTCATGAAGGCTAACTCCATTTCTGAGATCCAATCCATAACTCCAATTGGATCCTCCTTTCCATTGAAGGTCGATGGTTTGCAAGTTAGAAAGTCCTTGTACTTGCATCCCATTCCATCATTCCTTCCATCATGGTTGTGTTTCCTAACTATTGGTGGGTTGGCTTGACCAACAGATCCACTGAAGTTTTCACCTTCCGAGTGCCCTTCATTTAATTCAGGCTCTTCCACATGAATTGACAGTTCTTCACGATTCTGTTGAAGCAACCGCCTAGTCTCCTCCATTTGACGATCCAACATCGTTTGAATCATCAACTATACACCAGCCATTGTTATCGGCTCAGGTGTTGCTGCTACGACAGGTATTTGCTCAATCACGGGTGGTTGATTCCTGTTTTCATCAGCATTTCCAACTCCACTTCTTGTTCTCACCATTTTTTATCTACACACCGAATAAGGTGAAATTAGATCCTCATTCACGATAGATATTCAAATCGTCCTTATCACTCCGAAACGTTTATATGCTAGTTCTAATATCGTAGCCATACGCTTAGAATCCTAAACACATAAGGTTTCCAGATCCGGTCGGCAACAGACCATAGATCCGAACAAATAATAGCATCAATATAGCTATCACACAAAACATTTTGCACATAAAAGCATTTTAGGCATCATTCCTAAAATAAACTAGTGCTTGTGTCAATTTAGGTGTACTACCTAACATATTTTAGACACACTCCTCACAATCATTACTTAACATTCTAAGTTTAAGTCTAGAAATTACCTACAAATTCCTAGTTCGCATAAACTAATGCTCTGATACCAACTGTGACATCCCCATTTTCACGGCCAGAAAAGACCGATTTGTTTATGCTTTGTTTTATAAAATCAGAGTAATCTTTTAAAGAAAACAGTTGCGGAATTTGTTCCCAAAACAAAATATGATAAAAAAAAATTATCAAAGCATTTCTTTAAAGAAATGTATTTTCATTATATAACAAAATCTCAGGACGTCATGTTCAATACAGACCAAAAGCATAAACAGAACAAAATAGACCTTACAACAGTTATTCATAACTACTGGCCTATAATCCAAAATCTCTCGTCAAGTCCACCAACTTATACTCTTGTGCCATTACCTGTAATGCAAAGAAAACTGAGTGGGTCAGGCTTGGGAGCCTGGTGAACATATAGGGTTTTCAACCCACAATAATATAATTATTATATTCAACCATCAAACTATCAACTTAATTACCCATCCCTATTATCTTTCTTAGGATTTTACCCTAGGAATTCAACTACCCGTCATTCATTCATTCCTAAGGATTGACCTAAGGAATTAGCACAAAATCTATTGCTACATAAGGCGCATCTATTAACATCATCCTTTAGGCACCCCTGCCAGGATTACGCCATACACTATGAGGCACGACTGCCAGGTTTATGACATTCTCTTTTAGGCGCATCCGCCGACATTATCTTATAAGCGCATCTGCCAAGATTATCCTATAAGCGCATCTACTATTGTCATGACAATCTCTATTTGGCGCATCTACCAAGATCATGACATTCACTACTTGGTGCATCTACCGATATTATTCTCAAGCGCATCTGCTAGTTTTATGACATTCTTTAATTGGTGCATCTACCAATATCATTCTTAATCATCTTTCATACCTCGTCATTTTATCACATACCAACTATCTCATCTACCCATGTTCTACCCAACATATTTGTAGATATAAAATACATATACAGTTTAACTCATTTAAAAACTATATAAAACATTCATTCCATACTCATCTCAAATAAACAACAATATATAAACACATAGCACATATTTTATAACAAATATTTCATATTTATGTGTTAGAAGAAAGTAACCACACACTCTCCCAAACATATACTTAATACATTCAAACAATACTTGTATTATACCCGTGTTTATGAAAGGGACTATACACCCACATGTATAAACAACTTTATATTATACACATAGCATGTATTTTATAGAAAATACTTAATATTTATGTGTTAGAAGAAAGTAACTACACACTCACGCATACAAACAACAATATACTTAATACACTCAAACCATATTTGTACTATTATCGTGTTTATGAAAGGTAGTATACACTCACTTGATCAGAAGATGATCAGACAGCACTACGGCTTGTAGAAGTAGTATCTTTCCGCAGATCTGGAAGATCTCCACAAAAATCAAACTTCTCGCGGGCAGAGCTTCGGCTCGGGAATCTTACTTCTCGGGATCTTCAGGACCTCGGGACTTGCTTCGGGGCTCGGGAATGATACCGGGGCTTCGGGGTACTTCTGGCACGCAAATCGATGCAAAACGGGAGAGAGAAGAGAGAAAAAGAGCAATTGAGTCGGCTGCCCTCGCATCCTATTTATAGGAGGCTAGAGCCTCGGAGTACGCGGGGCGTACGGCCTTACGTGGGGCGTACTGCCTCGGTCGTCATGGCTTACGTATCCGAAGTCACTTTAGTGCGAGGCGGTGCATGCATCGGGGTACGCTGGGCGTACGCGAGTACGCGGGGCGTACCTCGGATCAGATCGGTGACTCCTCTTCGGATAATGCCGGCTTTTATAATTAAATTTAAATATTAATTATTTAATAAAATTCGGATATTCATATCTTCTTCATACGAACTCCGTTTTCGACGTTCTTTATATTCACGCGTAGGTGAGACTACGCTCTACAACTTTAGTTTAGACTTCGTCGGCTAATTTTGATTTATTTTTATTATTTATTTTTAGTAGGCCCGGACAGGAAAACTTCGTTATAAATTCATAACTTCTTCGTTTGACGTCCGTTCTCGCCTAACTTTTCATCGCTTCGATACCAACAACGAGATCTTCGATTCTCGTTTAGATTGTTTCGGCTAAAAACCGCTCGATCTCAAATCGAGTATTTCAGGCTGCATACCGCTAAGTCGAAACTTCAGAAAATCATAACTTCCTCATACGAAGTCAGATTTTTGGCGTTCTATATATGTACGGAATCCTTGTAACATATACTACAACTTAGTTAAGATTATTCATTCTAAATAATCTTTCATCAAAAATTTATTTTTGACGTCTATCGTCTCTAAATTGACTAGCCCTGATCTACGGGCGTTACAACATTGTTTTTTCATTATAATCACTAAAAGTTACACATTTTCCTATAAATGTAACGTCCCATTTTCACAACAAAAGATTTTCATTTTATTAAAGTAAAACTTCCCAATTATAAATCCATTATTAATAAAAACCATTTATTTCAAAATACATTTATTAAAAATCAGAGTAATATAATAAATGTTGAATCCTCAATGTTGTTGATTAGTGTGTACAATCCCACCATCATCTCTCCACGATCACTGATGATACCTGAAAAATAACAGCAACTAACTAAGCATAAAACTTTGCGAGTCGTTAATAATGAAAGAGATCCAACACTTTAGAATGTCGGAGCATCTGTCGTTCAAATCCCGATGAATGAAGCTCGGAAAATGATGCAAGAAGTGCTCGATCAGTAGTGACATGAGTTTAGGGAGCTCTTGGCTCAGGAACGAGCTAAGGATAAAGGAGGAGCACATATGATCAATGAGTCGGTAGTTGTTAAACAAGTCAACAACGGGCCAACTCCTTCTTATCCAGATACGGTCCAAGAAGAAAACAATAATTCTGAAAGCCATCAAGGACCAGAGCAACCAGAAATCCAGAGAAATGATGAACCAAGGGGCTATTGCAAGTATAAGGACTTCACAAACTGCAAGCCACCATCATTTAATAGGAAGGAAGATCCCATATGAGTAATGGACTGGATCTAGGAGATAGAGATGGAGTTTATCACATGTGGTTGCACGGGGAAGCTACAAACCACCTATGTTGTGAGGCAGTTCAAAGGCGCAACGCTTCATCAGTGGAACATGTTAGGGAAGATTCTGAGCCCCAACTGTCACACCCCAAAACCGGAACGGCGGAAACATTCGGGGGTGGAGGACGTCATGTTTAGTATCGCGAGATATGTATATTGTGACAACCCAAAAATTTCCATTCAGTGAAACCATCCACTTCAATAGAAGCCAAGCCTGTTGCTGCTAACTTTCAAACTTTTGGGACAAGTTTGAGCAACTCAGGATTTACACTTAAGGAGATATCAGGAGAGAGGTTGCACTTGGGTCTTGTGCAACTCCGTTATTCCAAAACTCTATGATATTAGAGTTCATTCCGGGAATAAAATATATTCTGCCAAAAATCCCAGGACTATATATAGGATTTTGAACCAAATTATTCATTAGTTACAATTCCAACTAGAGAAAAGCCGAATTCTCTCTCAAGGATCTTCGGACTTTTGTTCCAGAAAGTGAGTACTTCTATCTAGTGTTGTTTTAAAGCTTCATATATGCTTAATACACTAGAAATCATACGAAAACACCAAGATCTATGAGTTTACCGCCCAAGAACACCTTGGGGAATAAACTCCATTTTAAGGGCCAAAGTGTGCCCAATGTCCCCCTAAACATTGGAAACCAAACATGGGACAAACCTTGACATGTTTAGGCATCAAAATAATTAAAAATCAAGGACCAAAAGTGAGGAAGTTCTTGGGCCGTGAACTCCATTTTAGGGTGTCAAAATGCCCTAAATGCCACCCTTAAGCCAAGAGACTACATTAGCTTTTTACCTTGATGTGTCTAAGACCCAAAAAAAACCAAAATACCAACACCCACAAGTGTTTACGGCCGCAAACACATGACCAAATGGTCTATGGGACGAAAACTCAAGCTAGGGTGTTTTGATGCCACAAACACTTCCAAGGGCTTAGGCATGAATTTAGAATGTTTCCTTATGACCTTTAAGACCCTCATAAACATATTTGGACATGAGTTTACAGTTGTAAACTCATTTGGGCCGTGAACACCCCAAAAGTGCCAAAAGAGGTGGTCTTTCTCATCCTAAGCTAAAGCTAATGTCCCTAAATAATTCCCTAGCTTCCATACATGCACTAACCCATGAGTAACCATGAGTTTACGGCCGTAAACTCCCTTGGGCCGTGAAATCATGGTAGTAAACTCATATAAGTGCCTTTATACCTTCCTATGTTGAATCACATGTGATTCCAACACTTGGTTAAGGTGTTTCCTAGTCCCGAAAGGTGTTTCCTTTCATATAGTTGTTGTAAACACTATATTTATGTCAATTTGTGTCCTTATATGTCATTTAGGACTTATTGTGTCTCGGGACTTCATTCGTGGAACTTCTCATCCTTACACGCATACCCGTTTGAATCACCCACATCAGGTGAGTTCATACCCCGTAATGAATCTTTTAACTATTTTAATTGTTTTAAGGGGGGGGGGGGGGGGAATACAAGTTGAACACAATGATAATTGTGTAAATGTTTGTTAATACAAGTTGAACACAATGATAATTGTGTAAATGTTTGTTATAAACATCTTTCAAAATGTTACTTATGTTATTTATAAGTTGTTAAAACATTTCAAAACTCTTTTAAAGGTTATGTTACTTTATAGTTATACAAAACTCCATTTTTAAAGTATAAGCATAACTTGTTAGATAAATGAGTCTTTTCAGTAACAGTCCAGTAGAGCATTAGTAAGCTATTATAGGTATAGTTTAAGAGAATGCCATTCATTAATTCTAGTACAATGAACAGAACAGAACAGAACATAATAAGGTGCTATAGCATGGAACAATTTCAGGATCTAACTATACCAATAAATCACAACACATTGTGGTAGTTATATTGGGTATACGTGATCACATAACTTTAATGTGGATAACGTGGCCTAGCAACTCGTTGCGAAAGTCAACCTTGATTCCCAGAATCTCTCGTAGGGAGAACGTTTAGTATGGGAATTTCTTATCACATTATGACCTTAATAAAACACATATGTTTTTAGGTTGTTAGTACCTCCGTATGTCATTATAAACGACATCAGGGTACTCATTTCTCCCATTACTTTCATAAAGTATCGGTAACACTTGAAGGTTGATCTATTCTCTAATCGAGATAGGTTATAAACTAGGGAGAATGTACTTTTCAGTTGACAAAGGAACAGTAGAGTCTTGTTAGAAGACTCCTTTCATAACAATAGAGTCTTGGTAGAAGACTGCTTTCAAAACAATCGAGTCTTGGTAGAAGGCTACTTTAAAAAGTTAGGACCATGATGCTAGCTTTATGATTCCTTAATGTATACACTATAGACTACGTATATGCCAATAGATTCCGACAGCTAATAGGATGTGTGCCTTCGCTTCATTTCCTGTTCTCATTTGATGTGGTCTTGAACCGAGTTCCCCCAATCTATTATCTATCCGAATATATATATATATATATATATATATATATATATATATATATATATATATATATATATATATATATATATATATATATATATATATATATGGTTAGTATACATTAACTCATCATAAGGGTACCAAGTATGGATCAGGTTATAGGACACAGAGTCAAAACACAGTTTTTCTAGTATAGAACTTACTTATCAAAGTCAGTGTTTTTGATGGACAAAACTAGAGATTTCCCAGAAAGGGATTAGTCCATTTTATTAAGCAGTACAGTTTTTAAAAGTCTTTAAGTGAGTTAACTCTATAATACCTTAGTTTATACACCATGTTTATATATAGAATTAATATCCGATAGCTAGTTAAATGTGTGTTTTCCCCCAACGTCCTGTTCTCGTTGGATTGTGGGCTTAGAACAGATTCCCCCAATTAACTATCTACCCGATATCAGATTATATATAGCAGTATAAACAAAGCTATTATAAAAGTAATCACCGTAGTCTTTATTTTACTATAAGATAGGTTTTCTTAAAAGAACTCTCCATTAGATATAAAGGAACCATTACAAATAACTCCATGAGTAACAAGTGAATACACCAAGGTTATATATGACAACGATCTAATAACCAATGGAATGTGTGCTATTCACCCTACTTACTGTTCCCCGTTGGGTTGTGGGTTAGGGCAGATGCGCACAATCGATTGTTTATTTACTCTAAGTATATATAACTTGTGCCTACTTAGTATGCATAGAAAGGCTTGTAATGTCATTTTACTTAACTTCCATTATAGTAGGAAATATAGGATTTTCTAGAGGAACAGGCGAACTTTTCAAAACAAAACTTACAGCTTACCTCACTTTTTCATATACATTTTCAACAACATTTTACAGCTTACTCACATCACTAAAATCTTATGAAATCACCAGCTTAATTGCTAATCAACTCTTTCAAATAACTTGTATTCTCAGGAGACTATTAGACAGGTGCTCGTGCTGGGACTTCAGAAGATGGAGCATTATAGCTTCAAGTCTTGTTTTGTTATTTGTTTATGACTTCTATGTTTTGTGAACACATACATTGTAAAAATCTTCTTTCTAAATGAAATGGTTGTTCTTTACTTGCTTACCATATACATATCTCGTGATAGTTGACATGACGTCCTCCACCCCGAACGTTTCCGCCGTTCCGGTTTTGGGGTGTGACATATTGGTATCAGAGCATTGTTTATAGTGAACTAAGTATATCAACCGATAAAAGATATACGTCTATAAATACAATGGGGCTTAAGTGCTCTGGATAATGATATATTTTAGATTATAACTTTAAGTTATAAAAATATACCTACTTGCTCATACATGTACATAATAGAACTAGGATCACGAGGAGAACAAAACTAAAAGTATTAAGAGGTTGGACACTATCGTAAACCTGAACAGTTATGTAATCATATCTAGGATCAATATAGCCTGATCAACTATATTCATTCGAGATGTGACCAACATGTGTTTGGGAATGATGTGGTGTTGCAACAGGGTTAAAACTTACCAGAACACTAGTCAAGAGAACGCCAGAACAAGTACAGTTAGATTTAGAGTACTATGGGAGTATTCTATGATATTATAACGTGATAACGATTTTAGATCATACCAAGTACATTGCGTTAGGATACTATAGGAGTATTTTAGTCCAGATACATAACTTATGTGATAACTTAAAAGACCCTTGCGGATAGGTCTATAATCTTACAGGGTGTATTCATAAAGTTTTATATATAATCAAGACCTTATAGACATAGAATCTGTGACCGACGCTTCGCTATCCATTCCTTTTAAGGAAGTAGTGTTGAGGTGGGATCAATTGTTCGAAGGTCTATTTGATCATCAATTATATACAATACCAACTGGTATACCTAGTATAATTATACGAAGATTCTGTAAGGATCACCCCATAAAGCTACCTTAAGGCTCACAGGTTCTTTAGTCACTTTCATTCTCGCGTGACAAGCCCAGATAAACGTAACCACTCCCTCATAGTAGACAACAGAAGAGTTCAGGAGGAACAAGGACAAACCAATGAGAAGATTTCAAGGAAAGATCAGCCGATGTAACCAAAAACGACTTACGCGTCACACTAATAAATATTAACTAGGTTAATTTAGCGAGCGAGTGGAAACACTGCTCACATTACATGTGTTAGAATTATTTTCATACATGCAACTGGTAACAGATATTCAGGAAACAAATATTCATTCGAGGATAGTTATTTCAAATTCATAGAGTTTATTAGGTATAGACTCATTTATGAATTGTTCCTAGAACCCTGTGGAAGTCAGGACCCGATACATCCAGAACTAGGATAACCTTGTCTGTTCAGCTTTCGGCTTGTTTCCGTTGTTGTAGACTTATTCCGTCTCATCTTTGTTTTCTTTTAGTATGGATGCCTCCTCGCAGATCACCCATACACGCTACTCCGATAACTCCCATACCTTCTCCACAAATCGATGCAGCAACTTTGAACGTTGCAGTGGCCGAGGCTGTGACAACAGCCATGGCACAATATCACTCCACCAGTACTGGTGGAGGCAAAGCGCCTACCGATTCTACGCAAGGTGAGGTCCCTGTGCGCCAGGGAGAGTTCTCCTACAAGGACTTCACCAGATGCCAACCACTATCCTTTACAGGGACTGAAGTAGTCATTGCCCTCCTACAATGGTTCGAGAAAACAGAGTCGGTCTTCGAAATCTGTTTATGCCCCGAAGGAAGCAAAGTGAAGTTTGTTGCATGCACCTTCGATGGCAAGGCCCTAACATGGTGGAACAGCCATGTTAAGTCACTGACCCTATCAGTGGCAAACTCAATAGGTTGGGAAAACCTAAAGGAGTTAATGTCGGAAGAATATTGCCCGTTAGGCGAGATTCAAAAGCTGGAACAAGAGCTGTGGGATCTCACTATGGTCGGCTCAGACATAGTGACCTACACGGACCGGTTCAGCAAACAAGCAGCTCTATGTCCCAAGATGATTACCTCAGAAAAGAAGAAGATAGAGAGATACATTTGGGGTCTGACTACTCCGACCCAAGGAAATGTACTGTCTTCTAACCCAGCCACGTTCGATAGTGCTAAACGCTTGGCTCAGCGACTCATCGATCATGGAGTCCGCCACAGCACAAAAGTCCCTATTCCCGAGTCATCGAGGGAAGAGGACTATAATCAGAAGTCAGGGAACAAGAGGAAGAAGAAACAAACAACACAAGACATCCTGCAAGAACAACAAGCGAGTATTATGTACGCCGCAACAACGCCTACTGCTTCAGCACCTGCCAGTCGTTATGCTGGAAACCTTCCAAAGTGTGGAAAATGCAACTTTCACCACACTGGAGTGTGCCGGGAAATGCAGTGTTTAAACTGCCACAGAAAAGGACACACAGTCCGTTACTGCAGCGCACCGGATCAACCGATCTCCCAAATCCTCGGAACTAAAGAAAACCAAGCCTGCTATGGCTGTGGTGAGACTGGACACCGTCAGAAGGACTGCCCGATAATCAGGAACTCATGCACGGATGGACGTATTCCGATGATCACCGCTGGAGAATCTACCCCGGAGTCGTCGACGAGTAGTGGTACGTTTTTCAAAATAGTAATTACTTTTAAAATTAATTTATATTCATATAAGATTAATAATTGGGGATGACACTTAAAAGTAACTATAACAACTCACATGTTGAAATAGGTCACAATATTCAAGAGAACTAAAAAGATCCCTTAGAGAAGCTATTATGGCTCACCATATACATAAGGGTTGTGCGCAACTAAGATGTTGCGGACTTAAAGTGAGTGACTCCGCTTAGGTCCTCATTCCTTAATAGGTTGAGGATTTGAGGCAGAGATACTCAATCGACCGTCTGGCACATCTTCAAAATTCACAGCTAGTATATGACGGGCAATGGTAGTGGTACCAAGGGGGATTATGGTATAAAAGTATCCCTTCAGTTAATAAAGCACTTGTATTTGTACGTATGCGCACATAGCGGTACGATACATAGGAGTGTTAACTTCAAATAGAAAACAGGAAACAAGAGAACAATTACAAGGAGTACATTGTTGAACATACTAGGAGTACAATACAAATCATACCGGGGATACATCGTCGTTTATCAGACGTTTCTTTCATTTGACCAAAACTTTGTTTAGTATAGAGTCCGTTTTTTTCCTTTCGTCATGAGTTGGCGTGGTCCTCACCATACTGAGTTCATATGTTTCTATCGCCTCGATCGGCAAGTTCTTGAATCTTTCGTCATTCGTATCAAAGGTCCGACCTAAACCTAGATTTTATCTTTCGCATTCTAAACCCCCGAAGTACTTGTGCGAAGGGTACTTTGTCCTCCGAAGCTTTATCGTCAGACGTCTGCAGATCGTTACGACATACCACTCGTCCAGCAGACCAAGTTTTAGGACAGAGGCTAAGGACGAATACAGCCCGCCTATTATTATTTAGTGTATACGCGAGGGTGGTATATGAGTATGATTACGCAGATCTAGTATGTGTGTTTCCGCCCGATCTCCCGTTCTCCGTTGAGTTGTGGACCTGGGGCGGACTTGCACATCCGACAGTCCTACTAATCTTTATTATATACGGCTTGTATACACGAGGTAATGATAGATGGACCAAGTATGAATCCTATCAAGAACACTAAGGCAAGTTGCCAGGTCTACGAGTGAGTATTCCGCAAATCAGAAGAGCGCAACCCCAGTAGTAATGCTAAGAGAGCTAATTTCAGGAAGAAATTCATTCTAACGGGGGGATGATGTGACAAACCAAAAATTTCCATTCAGTGAAACCATCCACTTCAATAGAATCCAAGCATGTTGCTGCTAACTTTCAAACTTTTGGGACAAGTTTGAGCAACTCAGGATTTACACTTAAGGAGATATCAGGAGAGAGGTTGCACTTGGGTCTTGTGCAACTCTGTTATTCCAAAACTCTATGATATTAGAGTTCATTCCAGGAATAAAATATTTTCTGCCAAAAATCCCAGGACTATATATAGGATTTTGAACCAAATTGTTCATTAGTTACAATTC
This sequence comes from Lactuca sativa, assembly GCF_002870075.4. Lineage (NCBI taxonomy): Eukaryota > Viridiplantae > Streptophyta > Magnoliopsida > Asterales > Asteraceae > Lactuca > Lactuca sativa. Next base: position 189,657,316 of record NC_056626.2, read on the forward strand.
CAACTAGAGAAAATCTGAATTCTCTCTCAAGGATCTTCGGAATTTTGTTCCGGAAAGTGAGTACTTCTATCTAGTGTTGTTTTAAAGCTTCATATATGATTAATACACTAGAAATCATCGGAAAACACCAAGATCTGTGAGTTTACCGCCCAAAAACACCTTGGGGAGTAAACTCCATTTTAAGGGCCAAAGTGTGCCCAATGTCCCCCTAAACATTGAAAACCAAACATGGGACAAACCTTGACATGTTTAGGCATCAAAATCATTAAAAATCAAGGACCAAAAGTGAGTTCACGGCCAAGGAAGTTCTTGGGCCGTGAACTCCATTTTAGGGTGTCAAAATGCCCTAAATGCCACCCTTAAGCCAAGAGACTACATTAGCTTTTTACCTTGATGTGTCTAAGACCCAAAACAACCAAAATACCAACACCCACAAGTGTTTACGGCCGCAAACACATGATCAAATGGTTTATGGGCCGAAAACTCAAGCTAGGGGTGTTTTGATGCCACACACACTTCCAAGGGCTTAGGCATGAATTTAGAATGTATCCTTATGACCTTTAAGACCCTCATAAACGTATTTGGACATGAGTTTACGGTTGTAAACTCATTTGGACCGTGAACACCCCAAAATTGCCAAAAGAAGTGGTCTTTCTCATCCTAGGCTAAAGGTAATGTCCCTAAATAATTCCCTAGCTTCCATACATGCACTAACCCATGAGTAACCATGATTTTACGGCCGTAAACTCCCATGGGCCATGAACTCATGGTAGTAAACTCATATAAGTGCCTTTATACCTTCCTATGTTGAATCACATGTGATTCCAACACTTGGTTAAGGTGTTTCCTAGTCCCGGAAGGTGTTTCCTTTCATATAGTTGTTGTAAACACTATATTTATGTCAATATGTGTCCTTATATGTCATTTAGGACTTATTGTGTCTCGGGACTTCATTCGTGGAACTTCTCATCCTTACACGCATACCCGTTTGAATCACCCACATCAGGTGAGTTCATACCCCGTAATGAATCTTTTAACTATTTTAATTGTTTTAAAGTGGGGGGGGGGGGGGGAATACAAGTTGAACACAATGATAATTGTGTAAATGTTTGTTAATACAAGTTGAACACAATGATAATTGTGTAAATGTTTGTTATAAACATCTTTCAAAATGTTACTTACGTTATTTATAAGTTGTTAAAACATTTTAAAACTCTTTTAAAGGTTATGTTACTTTATAGTTATACAAAACTCCATTTTTAAAGTATAAGCATAACTTGTTAGATAAATGAGTCTTTTCAGTAACAATCCAGTAGAGCATTAGTAAGCTATTATAGGTATAGTTTAAGAGAATGCCATTCATTAATTCTAGTACAATGAACTGAATAGAACAGAACAAAACATAATAAGGTGCTATAGCATGGAACAATTTCAGGATCTAACTATACCAATGAATCACAACACATTGTGGTAGTTATATTGGGTATACGTGATCACATAACTTTAATGTGGATAACGTGGCCTAGCAACTCGTTGTGAAAGTCAACCTTGATTCCCAGAATCTCTCGTAGGGAGAACGTTTAGTATGGGAATTTCTTATCACATTATGACCTTAATAAAACACATATGTTTTTAGGTTGTTAGTACCTCTGTATGTCATTATAAACGACATCAAGGTACTCATATCTCCCATTACTTTCATAAAGTGTCGGTAACACTTGAAGGTTGATCTATTCTCTAATCGAGATAGGTTATAAACTAGGGAGAATGTACTTTTCAGTTGACAAAGCAACAGTAGAGTCTTGTTAGAAGACTGCTTTCATAACAATAGAGTCTTGGTAGAAGACTGCTTTCAAAACAATCAAGTCTTGGTAGAAGGCTACTTTAAAAAGTTAGGACCATGATGCTAGCTTTATGATTCCTTAATGTATACACTATAGACTACGTATATGCCAATAGATTCCGACAGCTAATAGGATGTGTGCCTTCACTTCATTTCCTGTTCTTGTTTGATGTGGTCTTGAACCGAGTTCCCCCAATCTATTATCTATCCGAATATATATATATATATATATATATATATATATATATATATATATATATATATATATATATATATATTTATGCTTAGTATACATTAAGTCATCATAAGGGTACCAAGTATGGATCAGGTTATAGGACACAGAGTCAAAACATAGTTTTTCTAGTACAGAACTTACTTATCAAAGTCAGTGTTTTTGATAGACAAAACTAGAGATTTCCCAGAAAGGACTTAATCCATTTTATTAAGCAGTACAGTTTTTAAAAGACTTTAAGTGAGTTAACTCTATAATACCTTAGTTTATACACCATGTTTATATATAGAAATAATATCCGATAGCTAGTTAAATGTGTGTTTTCCCCCGACGTCCTGTTCTCGTTGGATTGTGGGCTTAGGGCAGATTCCCCTAATTCACTATCTACCCGATATCAGATTATATATAGCAGTATAAACAAAGCTATTATAAAAGTAATCACCGTAGTCATTATTTTACTATAAGAAATATAGGTTTTCTTAAAAGAACTCTTCATTAGATATAAAGGAACCATTACAAATAACTCCATGAGTAACAAGTGAATACACCAAGGTTATATATGACAACGATCTAATAACCAATGGAATGAGTGCTATCCGCCCTACTTACTATTCCCCATTGGGTTGTGAGTTAGGGAAGATGCGCACAATCGATTGTTTATTTACTCTGAGTAAATATAACTTGTACCCACTTAGTACGCATAGATAGGCTTGTAATGTCATTTTACTTAACTTCCATTAAAGTAGGAAATATAGGATTTTCTAGAGGAACAGGCGAACTTTTCAAAACAGAACTTACAGCTTACCTCACTTTTACATATACATTTTCAACAACATTTTACAGCTTACTCACATCACTAAAATCTTATGAACTCGCCAACTTAATTGCTAATCAACTCTTTCAAATAACTTGTATTCTCAGGAGACTATTAGACAGGTGCTCGTGCTGGGACTTCAGAAGATGGAGGATTATAGCTTCAAGTCTTGTTTTGTTATTTGTTTATGACTTCTATGTTTTGTGAACACATACATTGTAAAAACTTTCTTTCTAAATGAAATGGTTGTTCATTACTTGCTTACCATATACATATCTCGTGATACTTTTCATGACGTCCTCCACCTCCGAACGTTTCCGACGTTCCGGTTTTGGGGTGTGACATATATGGTAAGCAAGTAATGAACAACCATTTCATTTAGAAAGAGGGTGTTTACGATGTGTGTGTTCACAAAACATAGAAGTCATAAACAAATAACAAAACAAGACTTGAACCTATAATGCTCATCTTCTGAATCCCCAGCATGAGCACCTATCTAATAGTCTCCTGAGAATACAAGTTATTTCAAAGAGTTTATCAGCAATTAAGCTGGTGAGTTCATAACATTTTAGTGATGTGAGTAAGTTGTAAAATGTGGTTGAAAATGTATGTGCACAAGTGATGTAAGCTATAAGTTCTGTTTTGAAATGTTCGCCATGTTCCTCTAGAAAATCATATATTTCCTACTTCAATGAAAGTTAAGTAAAATGACACTACAATCCTTTCTATGTGTACTAAGTGGGTACAAGTTATATATGCTCAGAGTAAATAAACAATCGATTGTGCGCATCTACCCTAAACTCACAACCCAACGGGGAAACAGAAAGTAAGGCGGATAGCACACATTCCATTGGTTGTTAGATCGTTGCCATATATAACCCTGGTGTATTCACTTGTTACTCATGGAGTTATTTGTTATGGTTCCTTTATATCTAATGGAGAGTTCTTTTAAGAAAACCTATATTTCTTATAGTAAAATAATGACTACGGTGACTACTTTTATAATAGCTTTGTTTATACTGCTATATATAATTTGATACCAGGTAGAAAGTTAACTGGGTGAATCTGCCCTAATCCCACAATCCAACGGGAACAAGAAGTAGGGCGGAAAATACACATTTAACTATCTATTGGATATTAGTTTTATACATAAACATGGTGTATAAACTAAGGTGTTATAGAGTTACTCACCTAAAGTCTCTAAAACTGTACTGGCTTAATAAAATGGATTAAGCCCTTATCTGGGAAATCTCTAGTTTTGTATACCAAAAGTACTGACTTTGAAAAGTATGTTTTGTACCAGAAAAATTGTGCTTCGACTCTGTGTCCTATAACCTGATCCATACTTGGTACCCTTATGATGACTTAATGTATACTCAAGCATAAATATATATATATATATATATATATATATATATATATATATATATATATATATATATAGATTCGGGTAGATAATAGGTTGGGTGACCTCAGTCCAAGCCCACATCCAACGGGAACAGGAAATGAAGCGAACAACACACATACTATTAGCTGTCGGAATCTATTAGCATATATGTATCCTATAGTGTATACATTAAGGAATCATAAAGCTAGCATTATGATCCTAACCTTAATCGTAGACTTCTACCAAGGCATCTTCTGTTCTGTGTTAAACCTGACTGTTCCTTTGTCAAATGTAGAAGTATATTCTCCCTAGTTTATAACTATCTTGAATAGAAAATAGATCAACTTTCAAGTGGTACTGACACTTTATGAAAGTAACGGGAAAATAAGTCAACAGATGTCGTTTATAATGACATGCGGATGTACTAATAACCTAAAAACATATTTGTTTTATTACGGTCATAATGTGAAAGCTAGAACCCCTACTAAACGCTCTCAATGTAAGGAGATTAAAGGAACCAAACGCGACCCCAGCAATTTCTTACAAGCCGTGTAATTCACATTAAAGTTATATGATCATGTATACCCAATATAACTATCACTAATGCGTTAGTGATTCATTAGTATAGTTAGATCCTGTTTGTGTGTTCTCATGCTATAGCAACCTAACTTGTTTGTTATGTTCTGTTCTGGTATTGTTTGATTCTCTTCACTGTTTGTTCTGATATAGTATTGATTCTTTGGGTGCTTCATTGTACTAGAAGTAATGAATAGCATTCTCCTAAACTATACCTATAATAGTTTACTAATGCTCTACTTGGACTGTTACTGACAAGACTCATTTCTCTACTAAGTTATGCTTTTAGTTTAATAACAGAGTTTTGTATAACTATAAAGTAACATAACGTTAAACGAGTTTTGAAATGTTTTGACAAATTATAAATAACATAAGTAACATTTTGAAAGATGTTTAACAACAAACATTTACACAATTATCATTGTGTTTAACTTGTATTCCCCCTTAAAACAATTAAAATAGTGAAATGATTCATTATGGGGTATGAACTCACCTGATGTGGGTGATTCAAACGGGTATGCGTGTGAGGATGAAAAGTTCCACGAATCAAGTCCCGAGACACAATAAGTCCTAAATGACATATAAGGACACATATTGACATGAATATAGTGTTTATAAACAACTATATGAAAGGAAACACCTCCTAGGACTAGGAAACACCTTGGTTAAGTGTTGGAATCACATGTGATTCAACAAAGGGAAGTGAAACAGCACTAATTGGTATTTACGGTTTTGCAACCAACTCAACTTGAGTTTACGGTTGTAAACCCATGAGTTTACTACCGTAAACTCATGTCCTTATGACCATTTTGTGCTTTGAAGTTCTAGAAGTCATTTTGAAGTGTCCTAACTTCAAGTCTTAGCCTTAGGAAGCGATTAGGGCAACATATCACCCCTTTATGGGGTTTATGGTTTTTGGACCATCTGTCTTTGGGTTTACAGTAGTAAACCCAAATGGTTTATGGTCAAATGATGCTTTCAAGACTTAAACACTTCCAAGTAAAGGTCTAGGCTAGTTTCTAAGCTTAAGGAAAGAGTTTTGGGCATCAAAACATGCCTTTGAGGTGTTTACGGTTTTGGGAGCTCCCCAAACCATAAACACATATACATGGGACATATTTGTGGTTTTCATGTGCCAAACACATCAAAGGAAGGTTCTAGGTTTGTTTCCAAGGTTTGGCAAGAGAATAGGGACACTTTAGCACACTTTTTAGGGTTTACGATCCAAGAAGATTCTTGGGCCGTAAACACTTGTTCCTTGTGATCTTTGGGTGTTTTCTTGATGCTCTTAAGTTCTAGAAATGTCAAGGATAGTTTCTATGTTTGGTTCCAAGGTCTAAAGGGACACAAGGCACACTTTGGCCTCATTTTTAGTGTTCATGGTCCAAGAAGATCGTGGGCCGTGAACACCCTTTCCTTGGGGTATTTGGATGATTTCTTGATGTTTAACACTTGATGTAAACATATTAGGGCTAGAAACACTTACAAGTTGAAGATCTTGAAGAAAAATGGGATGATACTTGAGAGAGAAACGGCTCTAGTCTTGGAAATGTCTTTAGGGTTTACGGTCCCAATACCATTTTGGACCGTAAACTCCAAAATTTTGAAGTTTTGGGCATTTATTGCTACACAATAAACCCTAGGGTATCCTCTCTCCTGATATCTCTTGATGTACTATCTTTAAAACACTCAAACTTATTCCAAAAAGCTTGAAAGTTAGCAGAATCAGTTTTGACTTCCATTGAAGTGGATGGTTGTACAGAATGGAAATTTTTGGTTTGTCACACCAACAAACTACTACAATTGACATGGGACGAATTCTTGACCCATTTCAATAGGAAGTTCCGGTCAACTGAGAAGATGTTGGAATTGGAGAATCAATTATTGGCTTTGTCAAAGGGAAGCATGTCGGTGGACAATTACACCAATGCTTTCACTGATAAAATGGAGTTCAACCTGCAACTTGTTCCATATGAACTGACCAAGATTGATCGGTATGCAAAGGGATTTCCATGGGAGTACATTATGTTGGTGAAGCAGGCACATACGTTTGAGGCGACTGTTTGGGCTGTAAAGTCTGTGGAAGGTATGATGAAGAAGAGAACTACCGACAAGACTGAGGTTAGTGAAAAGAGGAAGGCTGGTGGAAGCAGCAGCAGCAACAACAACAAGAATAAAAAAGTTTTTTAAGTCGAGCAACATGTTTGGGAGCAACCAGGAAGGGAAGTGGTACGACTAGTGCAAGAAGTAACATTTCAGAAATTGTGTCGTCTGCTTCAAGTGCAAGAAGCCTGGATATATTTCTACAAATTGCCCAGTCAAAGGAAAAGTTTTCTTCAATTATGGATAGGAGGGGCACATGAAGGCAAAGTTCCCAATGGTTGAGAAAACTATCCCATGGATCATGTCACTAAAGCCCAAGGGCCGAAGCTATCTGATGACCCTTAATGAAGCAAAGGAGGAGACCGATGTTGCTTCAGGCACATTCTTTGTTAATCAAATTCCAGCAATGATACTATTCGATTCTAGAGCAAATCATTCATTTATATCGTACGAATTTGGTAGTAAACTTAAGGTATCACCACTTAGGCTAAGTACCCCCTATCTTAGTAGAAGTAGCTAGTGGTAGGAATATATCTCTTAGAAATATGTTAGAGGCCGTAATTATCAACTTGAATGGAAACAAATTTCGTCGATAGTTTTTTCCTTTTGAGTTGAGTGAGCTCGACGTAATTCTCGATATGGATGGGTTAGGAGAGAACCTCGCAGATATCTTATGTGGAAGGAAGATGGTACATATTAACCCCCTAGGAGAAAGAGAGATAGAGAGAGAGGGAGAGAGAGAGCCATTTATGGTTTATGATGATAAGAGTAGAGTGAGATCTAGAATTATCACGATGATGAAATCCAGAAGATGCCTATCCAAGGGATGTTCAACACTCTTGGCATATGTGATCGACGCGGAGTATGAGAAGATGACAATGACTGATATACTATGGTGCGATATTTTCTTGAGGTATTTCCAAATGAATTACCAGGATTACCACCAAAGAGGCATGTAGAATTCAGGATCGACGTATTACCAAGAAGGACGCCAATTGCAAAAGCACTGTATCGTTTAGCGCCTGTAGAGATAAAATAATTAATGACACAACTTTAGGAGTTGTTGGACAAAGCTTTTATAAGACCTAGTTCATCGCCCTGGGGAGCTCTAGTACTGTTTGTAAAGAAGAAGGATGGTACTATGAAAATGTGTATTGACTGTCTGGAGATAAACAAAGCTATAATCAAGAATAGGTATCCTTTACCTAGGATAGGCAACTTGTTCGATTAATTGAAAGGAGCAATCATTTTCTCTAAAATTGATCTCAGGTTAGGCTATCACCAGTTGCAGATTAAGGAGCAGGACATTGAGAAGACAACCTTTAGAACAAGGTATGGGCACCATGATATCCTTGTTTTGTCCTTTGGACTAACAAATGCTCCAGCAATGTTCATGGATCTGATGCATGGAGTTTGTAAACCTTTTATCAGTAAATCAGTAATAGTTTTCATTGATGATATCTTCATTTACTCCAAGAACAATCAAGATCATGGTAAGCATCTCTAGAAGTACTGGAAGTCCTAAAGAGGGAAAAGCTTTGTGCAAAGTTTTCTAAGTTTGACTTTTGGATATGAGAGATATAATTCTTGGGTCCTATAGTTAACTAGGAAGGCATTATGGTTGGCCCAACAAAGATAGAAGTTGTGATGAAATGAGAGATGCCAAAAAGTCCCACTGAAATTCGTAATTTTTTGGGATTGGTGGGTTACTATCAAAGATTTATTCATAACTTTTCTTCTATCGCAGCTCCGTTGACAGCCCTGACCAAAGAAGGATTTGCCTATACGTGGAGTGAGAAGCAAGAAACAGCTTTTGGTGAATTGAATAAGAGGTTTTGTGAACCACCGATCCTTGTCCTACTAGAAGGGACTGGTGACTTTTCAGTTTTAGTGATGCTTCTAAGATTGGATTGGGATGCGTCCTTACCCAAAGAGACAAAGTAGTAGCTTATGCCTCGAGACAATTGAAGCCCCAGGAGCAGAATTATTCGACTCTTGATCTAGAGCTTGCAGCAGTGTTTTTTTCCTTCAAGATATGGAGACATTATCTTTACAAAACCAAATGAAAACTATATATAGATCATAAAAACCTTCAATATCTATTTTCTCAGAAAGAATTGAACATGAGACAAAGGCAATGGATGGAGCTACTCAAGGATTACGATTGCGAGATACTTTTACCACCTAGGTAAAATAAATATCGTGGTTGATGCCTTAAGTAGGAAGGTGATTCCGGAAGAGAAAAAGCTAGATCGTTAAATATTGAAGTGATCTTAACGATTGTGGAAAATATCACGGAAGCTCGACAAGGGCTCTGGTAGAAGGAGATAAGAAGTAAGAGCGTCTAGGCAAGAAGTTTGTGTTTGAAGAATATAAGCAACGGTTGAAGATGTTTAAGAATCGCATTTGGGTGCCTAAGTTGGGTGGTATACAATATCTTCTTATGGAAGAATCTCATAAGACCATGTATTCTGTACACCCATACAACACCAATATATACTTAGACATAAAACCCTATTACTGGTGGCTGACAATGAAGGTCAATGGGTCAACTTACATAGCAAAGCGCGTAACATGTGCAAGAGTAAAGGCACAACATCAGAATCCATACGGGAGTTTGGAACCATTACCAGCCCTCATGGGGAAGTAGGATGATGTTACCATGGACTTTATAACAAAGTTACCAAATATAAAGAGAGCTCACGGCATGATCTAGGTTGTAGTTGACTGACTCACGAATAGTGCACCTTTCATAGCCGCACGAGAGAATTGGTCTATGGAAAAGTTGGCTGAGACCTATGTAGAGGAAATAATTTAGACACATGGAGTACCCATATCTATCATGTCGGATAGGCATAGTCGATTCGCTTCCAGATTCTAGAAGCGTTTGCAGGAAGCAATGGGTATAACATTGTGCTTAAGTATTGCATATCATCCACAAATTGATGAATATAGTGAGAGAACTGTCCAAACCTTGGAAGATTTGTTGTGGGAAGGTAACTTAGAGTTTCCCGGTAGTTGGGATGACCATCTATCATTGGCAGAATTTGCCTACAACAATAGTTATCACTCAAGTATCAAGATGCCTCCTTACGAAGCATTGTATGGAAAGAAGTGGCGTACACCATAGTCTTGGTTGGAAGCGGGAGAGAAATGATTTGCGGGTCCTAAGTTAGTACATTAGACCGCTAAGAAGCTAAGAATCATCAGAGAATAGATGCTCGCTGCTCAAAGTCATTAGAAAAGTTACGCAGATAAAAAGCGACGACCAATACCATTTGATGTGGGTGATCAAGTGTCACTTAAAGTCTCACCATGGAAGGGACTTGTTAGATTCAAAAAGCATGGGAAGTTGAGTCCTCATTTTATAGGACTGTATAAAGTACTTCAAGGGATAGCGAATCAAGCCTATAAGCTTGAATTGCCCGACGAACTGCAAGGTATTCATAATACCTTTCACGTTTATTATTTAAAGTACTCAGGAGAAGAAGTCGATATGCTCACACTTTTAGAGTTAAGGATCGATGAAGATAGAAGGCTATTTGTAGAGCCTGAAGCAATCGTTGACCGTAATAGGAAGAAATTATGACACAAGATGATTGACTTGGTGCTAGTGCACTGGAAACACTCGACAAGGTCGAATATCACCTAGGAAACAGAATGCGAAATGCAGAGTCGCTATCCCGATCTGTTTGTTGTTGCTTGATTTTGGGGATGCAATTATCCTAAGGGGGAGATAATTGTAATGCTTGCATTTCCTACTAGATTAAGTCATAGTCTTTAATCACTTTGGTCAACTATTGTAATATTTATATGAATGAATAAGAAATGATTATTCATATAATTATATGCTTACGTGTTATATAGGATATTAAGTTTATTTAATAAAATAAAATGCGCATAGAAGCTAAAATATTTCTTTAGAAAAATAATCTTAATTTAATTGTAGTATAGGCCATAAGGATTCTGGATATATAATGAGCGTTCAGATCTGACTTCATATGAAGAAGTTATACTTCTTCAAAGTTTTGCGATTAAATTGACACGATTCTACATCTCATAAAAAGTAGATTTTTGATAAATTACTTTAAGCCTTAGTAATCTAAACGAGAGTGGTAGTAATTATTAAACCAATAGCGTGCATATAGAGAACGTTCAAATCTGACTTCGCAAGAGGAAGTTATGATTTTTCTAAGATTCGACAAAACAATATTATTCTTAAACATCGAATTTTAGAATGGTTGACTTTTAGCCCAAAATGATCTAAACGAGAGTTGAAGATATCGTTGTTAGGAGTCCGATGATAAAAAAAAGGTCTATCAAAAATTATCACACCCCCAAACCGTAAAACAAACGACGGAAACGTTCGGAGGTGGATGACGTCATATGTAGTATCACAACAATTGCATCATAGTAATCAAAGTAAACACAACTGTTACATTACATATGAATATTTACATCTGTTTGTAAAACACAGTTTGTATTTATTAGCATATAACAAAAATAAAAGACGAGACTCCAAGATGCCCCGTCTTCTCCAAAAGCTGGCAAGAGTACTTGTCTATTGTTGTCCTGAGAATACAAGCGATTTTGAAAACGTATCAGCATAAAGCTGGTGAGTTCATAAGCATGTTTTTATAATGAAAACTAGTCACTGAATTTGTATAAATGATTGATTTTCATTATATGTAAAGTATGATTTGTAGCCCTGGCTACCACCAGTATGTAAAGTATGTTTCGTTTGAAAACCCTGGCTACCACCAGTATGTAAAGTATGTTCCGTTTGAAAACCCTGGCTACCACCAGTATGTAAAGTATGAGGTTTAGTCTGGGAAAATCCCTTATTTTCCCTGGTATACATGTGTTTGTTGCTTTAATAGTTCTGAAACTAAAAGGCATAAGTATCACACTTATGTAATTAAAGCAATTGTCCATGAGTATATTATTAAGTAAATATATCGTACGATTGGCGAGTCTTAAGACCATACTTAAACTTGATACAATGTGAAACGGATGCCGATATCCTTTATGACATTTGTCACCCGTAGACATGTCGGTCCGATTGTAGGTAGCAGCAAGGTGCGGGATAGTCAGTCCCGTATAGATCTATACACAAAAGCCACGCTTTCCCTCCAGGAAATTCTGGTTCATAAGGGTAGTCCTCCACTTAGTTAATGTTGTAAGTGCCCAAGGATGTGTCTCCCAATTAAGTTAACGACTTTACGAGTAATAATGTATAAATGTACTGTTCTTTCATGTGTAAATCCGATGTATGTTTTCTAGAGTAAAAATAATTATACTAAAATAATTATTTACTGTTGTACCCTCGTAGTAATGTATGTTATAAACTAAATCTGTCATAGTTTATGTATTCAACCATGTAAACAGTTTGCATTTGTAAGACTGGTAATGAGATCCCCAAACTATACCCTTTATAGTTTGATTGAAATGTTATGTTCATGAAATGTTCAGAAAACTATGCAATTATATTCACAAAACCTCCCTTATGCTCCGCATACTACAAAAGGGATTAAGTATCTAAATGCTTTATGAAAATCATTGATTTGTATAAATTGCATAAGTTTGACTTGTTGAAAACGTTGTGTTTCGCTTGTATTCCCCCCTGAAAACATTTAAAAATCATAAAAGCGTAGGGGTATGAACTCACTGTTTGACATAGGATTCGAATGTAAGATCGGTATGGATGCTGAGTGTCAACTGATGTTTCATATGCAAATGGATCATATTTAACATATAATAGCACATATATGTATTAGATTACGGTATTTCATGACTAAACATGATAGGAATCCACTCTAAGGGCCTAGACACACTTGAACAAAGCGTCGAAACCATATGTGGTCAATTGAGGGAGGTGTACGGCCACCCTAAGGGTGTGTACGGCCATGGGTGTACGGCCCATGAGAGTACGGCCCTACACTCATGAAGGGATGTGTTTTTTTGAGGTGCTTCCAAGGTCCTAACTAGCATCCAAGAAGTATTCTAGGTCCCAAGCTTAGTGGTATTGCAAGTTTGAGACCAGAAATGTTCAACAAAATGGGTGTACGGCCCTAAGGGTGTGTGTGTGCGGCCGTACAGATGGGTGTGCGGCCGTACACTCTCCATGTTTATGCCCAAGATGTCGATTTTGAGGTGCATTAATGCTAATACCAAGTTCGACTACAAGGTGGGGGCCAACCTCTCACTTTGGAGAGCCTTTAAGGTGTGTACGGCCAACCTTATGCAGGTGTGCGGCCGTACACCTTCAAAGGGGTGATCAACAAGGCTGATATATGAAGAATCAAGGGATATTTCAGGTATAACATGCTAAGGGATGAATCACTTACGTTTTTGAGGCCTTTGGATGGTTCTTGGATGAAGATTCTAGAGAGACAAAGTGGTTGTGTGCAGCTAAGAGAAGAAAAGAATGAAGGAAGGGGGTCTCCTCATATATATATATATATATATATATATATATATGTGTGTGTGTGTGTGTGTGTGTGTGTGAGTGACCCACCACCCCGAGTGTGCGGTCATGGGATGGGTGTGCGGCCGCACACCCGTGTGTACGGCCATACAATCCTCCTAAAGGGGTGTTAGGCCCGAATGTTGTGCTATAACTTGGAATAACTCGACCTAGAACCCAAATTTTGATTGTACTAGGCTTAGAACACTTGAACAAACCCTTAAACGATGTTAAAAGGCGGAGAAATTGAGTTTGTTTCAGAGTTTTGATGGAAATTTGACCCTTTGAGGGCATTTTGGCTATTTCAGAGTTTTGATGGAAATGGTCACATGGTAGTTAAAGGCATTTAAGTCAGGTGCTGAGATTTGAGAGTTGGGTCTTATCAGTTAGCGTTGCCTGTGAGGTGAATTTTCCTCACTATACTTGCGGGTCGAAGGCACCAATGTCGGCCTAGTGGATTGATATATTGTTATGTTGTTATAATGTGTTAGATTGGTATCTTGGTAGATAGGATAACGCTATGCTTAGTGGTTTGTTGGATCTGTTTGACTGGCTATAGACTGTTATATGATTATATGTTATGTGTGCACATGATTGGTTGGTAGTTGAGGCTTCACTGCTTTTTGCGTAAGCCAATAGGTCGGCAAATTCCAACCCGATGGTTGAGGGCCTAGGGTATTCCATCCCGAGGATGATCGGACGAATAATATGTTGGCATTCCAACACGATGGTTGAGGGGCCTGGGGTAGGCCAACCCGACAGTTGGTTGGACCCATAATATGTTGGCATTCCAACCCAATGGTTGAGGGGCCTAGGTTATTCCTGATGGGTTTGAGTCAAAAGAACATCATATGTGCTCATGAAAACCCTAAATCTTGGACCCAGGTTTCTCCATTGTACATGAAATTCATCCAAGACTTATGAACCCTAGATCTAACATACATATTTCGAAATTATCATATGAAAACAGATCTAGATGATCACCTCTTCAACAATGGCTTGAATCTTCTTGTCTTGGAGCTTAGAGTCACAAATGTCACTCCTCAGATGGCTTACAAACACCACACAAGCAAGAGGATGATATTGGAGAGAGGGGAGGAGGCACAATTTTGGCTATGAACTCTTCTAGAGTTTCTAGTGGCCGAAAGTAGATGCCCTAGGGGTTTATTTATACTCGTGCTGCTAGGGTTTCAGTCAAAACCCTAATGGACAGCTTAGGCCTTAAGCAGTCCAAAGAACCTTCTGGAATAGGGCCTCTATGGCCGCAATTAGGATGGACACATCCTTAATTTCATCCATGTCTAATCCATAAGGCTTCTCAGCCCAATATTTAACTATCACACATTTGACAGTTTAAGTCCCCTTTATTTAAATAATTTCTTTTTGCCACTTAATTAATTCTTATCTAATATTAATTAAACTATATGATTTCTCTTTTAACATATTATTCATATAATATATTAATAAACCATAATAACCTCTCTCTCTCTCCATAAATCACCCTGTCAAGTTGCTCTGTTGAAGGCAACCCAAAAGTACCATACACAACCGGGTCAAGTACATACCAAATATAGTTACGAGCTTAGACACTAATCCAACAGTCTCCCACTTGGATAAGTCTTGTAACTACAAATGTAAATACAATCCGATTAGCAATCGTAGCTCTCAAAGACGTTGTCAAACTCTGGTTTTATCAGTAACCTATCCTTTAGATAAAGGATCGCATAGTCCTCCGTTCTAGATATCGTGCGGACAATTACATGGAACATAGTCATACTTATTGTCCAGCAGTTTGTTTCTCGATCGCTGATTCGTCTGACATAGAACTTAATTGAACACATCATTTCAGTCCTGACCGGGCTCGAAACATAAGTTAAACCAAATCATCGAGGGGCCCAGATATCGCTTTTACCCTCATAGGATAAAAGGAACAGATAAACTTCGACTTATATGCATTTTCCATTCACTCATCAAATCATGCACAACAATGCATTTTATAACATCAAGTTACTGATGCGTTTACGCATTATCAATGCACAACCAACTCGTAAATGATAAACCATATATCAAGGTTTCAAGACCATATGATATTATCATTTTGCGATCACTCGTGATAAATTCCATGAAGTGATACCAGCAAGCGTGGGTTTAATCCAATGCTCAAATCAAATTCATAAGCACTCATGAACATTGCAGCAAACCTTTGCTATGTCTAATACACTTTAGACAATCTACAAACCAATTCATGACAATCTTCTTTCATACCTACTCCCAAAGTATGAGTGACTATGGAATGTTCGAATAATCGTATTATTTAGGAAGTCAAAACATGCAAAGTGAAACAATAGGTAAATAATCAAAATAATACAGTAACTCTACTTATAAATAATACTCCTTTATTTAATCATCGAATGTTAATTACATTTATCTATTACACGTTTCAAAGCTATCCAATCTAAACTAATATCGTCCTTCAGTCCGATGCTCCTAGTGTGCTGCAAGTGCTTGACCCTACTCAGTCCCTTCATAAGGGGATCTGTTGGGTTATCCTCCGACGATACCCTCTTCACTACGAGGAGTGCTTCTTCCACCCGATGTAGAATAAAGTGATATTTTATGTCGATATGTCGAGATCTACCATGATCCCTAGGTTCCTTGGTCAAGGCAACCGCTCCTTCATTATCACAGAAAATTTCCATGGGCTCCTTTATAGCTGGAACAACTCCAAGGTCTCCGATGAAGTTCTTCAACCATATCACCTCCTTTGACGCTTCGCTCGCCGTTATATACTATGATTCGCACGTTGAATCAGTTACGGTCTCCTGCTTGGAACTTTTCCAAGTCACTGCTCCTCTCTTCAAGGTAAAGACCCAGCTCGACTGCGAACGGTAGTTGTCCCTGTCGGTTTGAAAACTGGCATCACTATACCCTCGCACACTTAAGTCATCACTCCCACCAAGGACTAAAAACCATTCCTTGGTCCTCCAAAGGTACTTAAGAATATTCTTGACTGCTATCCAATGTGCTTTGCCAGGGTTCCCTTGATATATGCTGACCATGCTCAAAGCGAAGGCCATATCAGGGCGAGTACAAGTCATAGCATACATAATCAAGACAACTACGGAAACATAAGGTACTCGGCTCATGTCTGCTATCTCGACTTCGGTACTCAGGCTTTGAGTCTTACTCAACTTGGCATTACTTTGGATTGGTAACTCCTCTTCTTATAAATCTCCATACTAAAACGCTTTACTACTTTGTCCAAGTAAGTATTCTGACTAAGTCCTATTAGTCTTTTACTTCTGATTCTCACTATCCGTATTCCCAAAATATAGGCAGCCTCTCCGAGGTCCTTCATAGCAAAACACTTCCCAACCCAGGACTTGACTTCCTGCAGCGTCGGGATGTCGTTTCCTATGAGTAGAATCTCATTGACATACAATACGAGGAACCTAACTATACACCCACTAGGTTTGACATATACACATGATTCATAGTCACTTCATAGAAAACCAAACTCTTTGACTTTCTCATCGAAACAAAGATTCCATCTGCGGGACGCTTTCTTCAATCCATAAATGGATTTTTCAAGCTTCCACACTCTATTAGGGTGTTTTGCATTGACAAAACCCTCTAGCTGATTCATGTAAACATCCTCAACCAACTTTCCATTAAGGAAAGCGGTTTTAACATCCATCTGCCATATCTCATAGTCGTGAAATGCAGTGATAACCAACATCACCTTAATATACATTATCTTCGCAACCGGTGAGAAGGTCTCATCATAGTCAACTCTGGGAGTTTGAGTAAAGCCCTTCGCAACGAATCGCACCTTATAAGTGTGCACATTCCCATCCATGTCGGTCTTCTTCTTGAAGATCCACTTGCACCCGACCGTCTTACGACCTGGCACATTATCAAACAAGCTCCAAACTTGATTATCGTACATGGACTGGATCTCGCTGTCCATCGCCTCTTTCCACTTTGCAGACTCCGGGCCTGCCATGGCTTCCTTATAGCTGTTAGGTTCGTCCATATTCACTAGTGTACTATCACTAATGAACGCATCCCCTTCTATAGTAATATGAAAACCATAAAACTGGGGTTGAACCCTAACTCTTTTGGAACATCTAAGAGGTAAGGACTCGTTAATCGGTTCAACCAGAGTTTCCTCCTCGGGTTGAGCGCCAGTGTTAGAGGTTCCTTCATCGCTCGACTCTTGAATCTCTTCAAGATCGATTTTCCTCCCAGTGTCTCCTTGGCTTATGAGTTCTTGTTCTTGGAAGACCCCTCTCCTCGCAACGAAGACAACATTGTCACTCGGTCTATAGAAGAGATATCCAAAGGACTTATGTGGGTAGCCAATGAAAATACACCGCTCACTATGAGGCTCGAGCTTTTCGTGAGTCTCTCGCCTTACAAAAGCCTCGCAACCCCAAACCTTTATATGTACCAACGAGGGAGATTTCCCTATCCACGTCTTGTGAGGTGTTTTGGCAACCTTCTTCGAAGGGACTAAGTTAAGGATATGGGTGGTAGTCTGCAAGGAATACCCCAGAATGAGATAGGTAGCGAAGCACGACTCATCATGGAACGAACCATGTCTAGCAAGTTTCGATTACGCCTCTCAGCCACGCCATTCAACTGCAGTGTCCTAGGTGGCGTCAATTGCGAAACGATTCCGCATTCCATGAGGTAGTTGTGGATTTCAAGACTTAGGTACTATCCACCTCGATCGAATCGAAGCCTCTTGATTTTCCTGCCCAACTGATTCTCCACTTCTTGTTTAAACTCTTTGAACTTTTCAAAGGTTTTTGACTTGTGCTTGATTAAGTAGATATACCCATATCTGCTATAATCATCGGAGAAAGTCACATAGAAGCGACTCACATCCGTTGTGGTGGATCTAAAGGGCCCACACACATCGGTGTGTATGAGATCCAATAAACCCTCACCCCTTTCACAAGTGCCAGTGAAGGATGACTTGGTCATCTTTCCAAGTAAACAAGACTCGCACACGTCATCGTCCCTAAGGTCGAATGACTCCAAGACTCCATCCTTTTGGAGTTGGGCTATGCATTTCTTGTTGACATGTCCAAGACGACAATGCCACAAGCATGCTTTATCTAAACCATTGTAAGAATCAATACACAACACATCATTTCCTAAATTGTCTACAACCATCACAGTTTCATATATTCCATTACAAGGCAATGCTTCAAAATAGAAAACACCATTAAGATAAGCATTAATAGAGCCCTTCTCATTATCAAATGAATATCTAAAACCTTGTCTATACAAACCATGAAACGAAATGATGTTTCTTGCCATATCTGGCGAATAGCAACAATTGTTTAAATCTAATCCTAATCCACTACTGAGCATTAAAGAGTAAACTCCAATCTTGGTAATAGGCGACGATCTTTTGTTCCCCATGATCAAATTTATCTTCCCATGCTCCACATCCCTATCTCTTATTAGGCCCTGCAAATCAGAACAAATGTGAAAACCACATCCAGTATCAAGTACCCAAGAAATGGAATGTGATGAATCATTAGTTTTAATAGTATAAATACCTGCGTAGGATGGCTTGATCTTCCCATCCTTGATTTCTTGTAGATACTCTGGGCAGCTTCTCTTCCAATGCCTTATCTTGTGGCGGTGGTGGCACTCTGCCTCCTTGTGGTTTGAGTTGGGTTTAGCAGAACCAGCCTTGGTTCTACTAGAAGAGGTGCCATCATGGGACTTTCCCTTATGGTGGCTCTTTGAGGGAGCCTTCCTCTTCTTACCCTCCCCTTGCCCAATTACCAAGACTGGGGAAGCAGCAGGATTAGGAGTTGATGCAACAGATTTGTCTTTGAGGTTGCTCTCAGCAGTCCTCAGCAAGCGTTAAAGCTTGATCAAAGTGACCTCCTCCTTGTTCTTGTGGTAGGTCATGCGGAACTGGTTGTAACAGGGAGGCAAGGAGTGAAGGATGATGTCAATTGCCACCTCTTCATCAAAGTTGACATTCAACTTTACCAGGAGATCAACATATCTCTACATATTTTGCAGATGATCAGTAAAGGACTCTCCATTACCGATTTTGGTAGTGATCATCGAAGTGATGATCTCGTACCTCTCTTCCCTAGCGCTTTGGTGGTACCGGTCCAGCAGATCTAGATGCATCTCATAGGATTACATGTCCTTATAGGACTTATGGAGTTCAGCAGTCATAGTCGCCAGGCTGATGCAATGAACTTTTGTAGCATCACGCTCATCGAGGACATGCTCCTTGTCCTCTTAACGAGTGACCATTCGAATGTTGAGGATCCAATCCTTGAAATTGGACCCGTCAAAGATCACTCTCCCACACAAGTTCATGAGTGAGAACGAGCCAGAGGAACCAGAAGCATTGTTGTTCGCGTTCGACATCTGAAACAGAAAAAGACAAGTTTGATTAGAAATGAATCCCGATTTAAACACCCAAATGAGAAATTAGGGCTAGGATCCAACAACGTTATTTACAAATTAGAAGAGGGATGTTATAATGTAACATGCAAATAATTTGAAGGTAAGTGAATGACGATTCACTAATTTTCCACCATGAAAAACAAAGTTTTAAATATATTGAAAACTCCTAGATCTTTTGACATTCATTGAACTTTTCAATGGCATGTTTAAATCTCGATATTCCCCTCACGTTTGTGACTGGGATGTTGAGGATCAGAAAGCGGGTGCGAACAACCATTTAGTTGCATCAATTCACTTTTGCCTAAAGTAACTAAGATTGGGAATTTTTGAAAAAAAAAACATTTAGTTACTTTATAAATTCATTATACTTTTGATGAGGAAGGGGTTGCCCTATCCTACCCGTTCGGCTAACGACCCTCTACCAATCAAGGAAGCGGTGGGTGAGAGTGGACACCCATTAAACGACCATTTTATACACCATAACCTTATACCACCTTATAGATCGACTTCGTGAATGAGGCCTACTAACGGTCAGACTAGCATTTAAGTTATACATCTATAATAATTATTCTTATAATATTATAATAGTATAGGGTGAATTTTAAACTTGTAAAATTCTAGGGTTTGGAATTTAATAATTTCAAAATTAAACTTTTAATTTAAATTCCAAAACTTGAGGGCAAGTTTTGAACTTTTCAAAACACATAGGATCAAATAGAAAATAATTTAAAATTAAACATTCAATTTAATGATTATCTAAATTCGACCTATTCCATTTTATTCACAAGATAATTCATCAAATAATTTAAATACTCAAGTTTTATCACATAAGGAATTTATTATTCAATTAATTGGTAATTATCTTTTGTTTTGGTAAGGATAATCACATAATAATAATGAAAATTGGATTTTATTAGTCAAAAACAGTTTTGGTAATTATCCTTCTGCAAAACAACAAGAAATCTCGAGATATCCTTTGTCTGACAGCCTAACTCGCCGAGTTCCCAATGTAGACTCGTCGAGTCCACATTGGGACTCAACGAGTTCGTCAGTCAGAGGGTCAAAAAACAAATTTTTTAAAGCATGAATGAAATACTAAGCATCAAATACAATAGAAACCAATCAAGACTCTGATACCACTGATGGGTTTGAGTCAAAAGAACATCATATGTGCTCATGAAAACCCTAAAGCTTGGATCTAGGTTTCTCCATTGTACATGCAATTCATCCAAGGCTTATGAACCCTAGATCTAACATACATATTTCGAAATTATCATATGAAAACAGATCTAGATGATTACCTCTTCAACAATCGCTTGAATCTTCTTGTCTTGGAGCTTAGAGTCACAACTGTCACTCCTCTAATGGCTTACAAACACCACACAAGCAAAAGGATGATATTGGAGAGAGGGGAGGAGGCATAATTTCGGTTATGAACTCTTCTAGGGTTTCCAGCGGCCGAAATCTGATGCCCTAGGGGTTTATTTATACTTGTGTTGCTAGGGTTTCAGTCAAAACCCTAATGGATAGCTTAGGCCTTAAGCAGTCCAAGGAACCTTCTGGAATAGGGCATCTATGGCCGAAATTAGGATGGAAACATCCTTAATTTCGTCCATGCCTAATCCATAAGGCTTCTCAACCCCATATTTAACTATCACACATTTGACAGTTTAAGTCCCCTTTATTTAATTAATGTCTTTTAGCCATAGAATTAATTTTTAATTAATTCTTGTCTAATATTAATTAAACTATATGATTTATCTTTTAATATATTATTCATATAATATATTAATAAACTATAATAACCTCTCTCTCTCTCTCTGTCTCTCTCTCCATAAATCACCCTGTCAAGTTGCTCTGGTGACGGCAACCCAAAAGGATCATACACAACCGGGTCAAGTACATACCAAATATAGTTACACGCTTAGACACTAATCCAAAAATTCCGACCCAATGGTTGATTGGGCCCATAGTACGCTATTATTATATTGTGCTATTTGTTATGTATTGGTATTTTGAGGGAACTCACTAAGCTTTGGGCTTACAGTTTTGATTATGTTTCAAGTACCTTAGATGATCGCGGGAAGGCGAAGGCTTGATCGTGCACCTCCTCGTATTTTGTGTAATGATTTTTGGGAAAACTCTGATGTGAAACTTATTTTTAAAATAATTTGTAAATAATGATGGTTGTGGTTTGTTTTTAAAAGTTTAATATTTTCACAAATTTTATGGTTGTTACAAGTTGGTATCAAAGCCTTGGTTTCAGCGAATTAGAGGAACGATCGTGTGAATCCAGTCTTAAATTGAGGAAAATTATTTTTAAATGATTTTCAAATGGTTTTCAAAATATTCAAGGAGGATGCGATGTGTACGATCAGCCGGAGCCAATAAGTAGACTCTAAAATACCATACTGTTATTTGATATTGTGATATATTATAACAACATGCTAGTGATAGGGTAGGGATCTTCAAGAATTGCATGATAGAATTGCCTAATTATATGATGCCTGATAGCCTAGGATCCTTTTCTTTTATGGAATTCACATCATGACTGTAGTTGCTTAGTGTATGTATCATGGTTATATATAATTGAGATCTTATAGCCTGAGAATGTTTGATTTGGCCTTATTTCCTGTTCTTGTTTGATGAAGGGATTAGGGTAGGATCAGATATTCGAAAGTCTCTAGGGTCGAGTGTTATGTATGGCTAGCATACACGAGTGTTGCAGGGTTGGTGGAAGTTTCATGGATGAGATGCGCGGGGTCAGCCGACAAGTTGTGAGATGATTAACCATCCTCTATGAAGTGAAGTTTGAGTGTGTATTATTTCTTGAGGGTATTGTTAGGGTGTTATGATGATCCTTGAGACAAATATAGGTAGGTGTGGATGGTAGTATGGGCTCATACTACTGAAAGCACAGGATCCGTACGCGTAGCAAGGAAGTCACAACCCATAGGGCTTTGTTGGGAGTTGGTTCCCTATTATGATATGTGTATCGTCTGATATCTTCCTGGTGTATTTTCAGTATGGTGACTATGAGGAGAGTTGATATTGGATCCGTCTCGTGATCAGAGGGTAACAGTCAGATGGGATTAGATGAGTTGGATGCCCGGATTAGGAGGATTCTCCATGAGGAGGTTGTGGCCATTGTCCGGGATCAGATACCAGAGCTATTTGGGTCTATTAAGACCGCAATGATAGAGTATTTTGATGACAGATATGCAGTTGTTGCTGAGGCTGCTGCTGCAGCCGTGGCAGCTATGGGTGTTAGACCAGGCCGGGTATCTAAGTATCGAGACTTCGATAATACGAAGCCCCCCGACTCTCGACGGAGTTCAAGACCCAATCATAGACATGAGGTGGCTATCTTATGTGGAGGGATGCTTTTTCACTTGTTCATGCCCTGCTGACAAGAAGTTCAGGTGCGCTCTGAACCTTCTGAGATCCAAAGCGAAGGATTGGTGGAGGCTCGATACTAGTTCTTATTCTGCTAAGTAGAGAGGAGTTATGTCATGGGAGCAGTTTTTTGAGATGTTCTGCTCCGGGTATGTGCCGCTAGTGGAGTGTGAGAGGTTAGCACAGGAGTATCTGGATTTGAGACAGGGTTCTGAGACGGTGACAGAGATCACTAACATGTTCACGGAGAAAGCTATGTTATTTCCTAAGTTTGCTACATCTGAGTAGGCTGAGATGACTTGTTACTTGAGCATGCTCTAGACGAAGATCAGGCAGTTTGTTTCTACTCAGCTCTATAGTTCATTGTTATAGATGTAGGAGGCCGCCAGGCGACGTGATATTAAGATTGAGTTATAGACTTAGGAGTCGAGACCTGCCTTGGTGAAGTCATAGCTTGCACCGAAGCGGTTCAGGGCAGCTGACTCTAGGCCAGGGAGTCAGAGGGGTTGAACTTGTGGGAAGTGCGACAAGGTACATGATGGTGTTTGTCGGTCTTCTTCGGGTTGCCACAAATGTGGCAAGCGAGGCCACATTGTGAGGGATTATCGGCAGCAAACTCCAACTTCGGGCAACAAACTATGTTACCAGTATGATTAGGTAGGCCATATGAATACCCAATGTCCCTTTTTAGCCACATAGACAGGTTCTAGCTCCGACTACTTTGAGGATCACTGACGGGAGTCAGGGTAGGGCGGAGCCCCCGAGGGCTCAATGTCTTGCTTTCCAGCTTACTGCCAAGGAGGCCAGGGCAGCACCTAATGTTGTAACTGGTATGTTTATATCCCTTATCTTATTGGGTATGTTTGTTTTATGCTCATATGTTTGTGCCTATGATAGGTACGTTCTTAGTGACCTCCTTGCCTACTCTTGTATTGTTTGACTTGAGTGTGATTCGGTCCTTTATCTCTCAATATTTTAGTAGGTAGTTTGCTTTTACCCATAGGGGGGTTGGAGTGTCCGTTGCGAGTTTCTATCACCAACAAACACGGGGTTTCTGCTTCTTCGGTTTATCAGGGTTGCATTCTAGAGATCTTCGAGGTATCCTTTCCGATCGATTTAATTCTGAACCCTATAGGGGATGTCTGTGTGATCGTGGGTATGGAATGGCTGAGCCATTTCGGTGCCATGATCGACTGTGAGGGCCAGTGTGTGGTAGCTCGAACCCCAAGTAGGGGAGAACTGGTTATTTATGGAGATGACACCAGGTTGGGTTCAGGGTTTTATTCGGAAGCCAAGGGTCAGCAGTATATTAAGCACGGGTGTGCAAGTTATTTGGCGTATGTGTTGGATACGTGGGTTAGGGATCACGTGTCAGTTGCTGATCTTCCAGTTGTCAGGGAGATCGATGATGTATTCCTGGAGGAGTTACCTGGTGTGCCTCCTGAGAGGCAGGTAGAGTTGAGGATTGACCTTGTGCAAGGTGCAGCCCCTATTGCCAAGGCGTCGTATCAGTTGGCACAATCTGAGATGCAGGAGCTCTCATCTCAGCTGCAGGAGCTACCAGACAAGCAGTTCATCCGTCCAAGAAGTTCTCCGTGGGGAGCGCCGATTCTATTTGTTAGGAAGAAGGATAGTTCGCACTGGATATGCATCGATTATAGGGAGTTGAACAAGTTAACGGTGAAGAAGCTTTATCCCCTTCCGCGAATTGATGATCTCTTTGATCAGTTGCAGGGAGCATCTTGCTTCTCCAAGATTGATTTGAGTTTAGGGTTCCATCAGGTGAGGGTGAGGGAGGAGGACGTGGAGAATATTGCATTTCAGACTTGTTATGGGTATTACGAGTTCATGGTGATGCCATTCGGGCTCACCAATGCGCCTGTGATATTTATGGATTTGATGAATCGGGTATGCAGGCCGATGCTTGATCGCTCAATTATCATGTTCATTGATGATATCTTGGTGTATTCCAAGACTAGAGAGCAACATGAGGAGCATCTTCACAAGCTTCTGGGGGTTTTGAGGCAGAACGGCTTTATGCTAAGTTCTCGAAGTACGAGTTTTGGTTGAGAGAGGTTCAATTCCTTGGACACCTCATTAACCAGGATGGGATTTTGGATGATCCGGCCAAAATCGAGGCGGTGATGCAGTGGTAGGTTTCGAAGTCTCCCTCGGATATCAGGAGTTTTCTGGGTTTGGTAGGGTACTACCGGAGATTTATTAAGGATTTCTCCAAGATTGCAGTACCCCTTACTCATCTGACAAGGAAGGGAGTGGATTTCCAATGGGGCCCTGAGCAGCAGGCAGTATTTGAG
Source organism: Lactuca sativa (assembly GCF_002870075.4). Lineage (NCBI taxonomy): Eukaryota > Viridiplantae > Streptophyta > Magnoliopsida > Asterales > Asteraceae > Lactuca > Lactuca sativa. The sequence continues at coordinate 189,682,901 of NC_056626.2, forward strand.
ACCCTTCGGCAGAGACTTTGCGAAGCCTGGGTTTTGACCCTCCCTGAGGGAGTCGAGGATTTTACGGTTTTCTATGATGCATCTATCACCGGGTTAGGGGAAGTCCTCATGCAAAGAGGAGGAGTGATAGTTTATGCTTCGCAGCAGTTGAAGCCAGATGAGACGAGGTATCCCACGCATGATCTTGAGTTAGGGCGGTGGATTTCACCCACAAGATTTGGAGGCATTACCTTTATGTGGTCTATTGTACCATCTACACAGATCATAAGAGTTTGAGGCATATTATGGATCACCCGAACCTGGACATGAGGCAGCATAGGTGGCTGTACGTAGTCAAGGATTATGACTGTGAGATCCTTTACCATTCGGGTAAAGCGAACGTGGTGGCGGATGCCCTCAACCAAATGTCAGTTGGACCTTCTACTGAGGTGGCATGTATGAGGATATTTTTGGATTCTCCACTTATGGGTTTGATTTGGGAGGCTCAGATTGAGGGTGTTTGAGTTGAGAATTAGAAGATTGAGAGGATCAGGGGTGAGATTACCAGGTTTGTTTCGGATAGTTGTGGTTTGTTGACCCGTTGCGGTCGGGTGTGGGTTCTTGTGTCTGGTGGGGTTAGACAAATCGTGTTGGAGGAGGCTCATAAGTCTCACTTCTATATCCATCCGGGGGCCACCAAGATGTATCGGGATCTTAGGTTGAGTTATTGGTGGTCATGCATGAAGTGGGAGATCGCCTGGTACGTCGAGAGGTGCTTGACCTGCAGGATGGTCAAGGTTGAGCATCAGAGGCCGCATGGAAAGTCATAGCCTATGGAGATTCCCATGTGGAAATGGGAGCAGATTTCGATGGATTTCATCACCAAGTTGCTGAAGACGACAAAGGGTTTTGATACTATTTGGGTCATCATGGATCGATTGAACAAGAATGCCCATTTTCTGGCAATTCGGGAGAGCTCGTCAGCCGAGAAGTTGGCTGATGTTTATATTCGTGGGATCGTTGTTGGCCATGGGGTTCCGGTCTCTGTTGTTTTAGACCGTGACGTTTGGTTCACCTCCCATTTCTGGAAGATGTTCCATGAGGAATCGGGTGCGAGGCTGCATTTCAGCACAACTTATCATCCGCAGACCAACGGCCAGACCGAGCGGACCATTCATAGTCTCGAGTACATGTTACGTGCATGAATTATTGATTTTGGTGGGAGATGGGACCCCTACCTACCTCTTGTAGAGTTCTCCTACAAAAACAATTTTCACTCTAGTATTGGTGCTCCGCATTTTGAGTTGTTGTATGGGTGGAGGTGTCGTACCCTAGTCTGTTGAGACGAGGTTGGTCACAGGTTCATGGGTACAACTGAGTTGCCTCTCAAGACTAAAGAGATGATTCAGCAGATCAGGAAGAGATTGCAGACTGCTCAAATTCGGCATAAGAGTTATGTCGACCAACGTCGATCTAAGTTGGAGTTTCAGGTCGGTGACATGGTGTTGCTAAACGTCTCATACTGGATGGGTGTGATTTGCTTCAGGAAGAGGGGGAAGTTGGGCCCTCGATATATCGGACCATGCAAAATTGTTGCCAGGTTTGGCAAGTTTACGTATAGATTGGATCTTCCGGAGGAGCTCAATTAGCTTCATAGCACTTTCCATGTTTCGCAGTTGCGAAAGTGCGTACTGGAGGAGGATGCAGTGGTATCATTGAATGAAATTCAGGTTGATGAGCGCCTTAAATATGTTGAAAGGTCTGTGGTTGTTTTGCAAAGGAAGGTAAAGGTTCTGCATAACAAGGAGGTACCTTTGGTAAAGGTACACTGGCAGCATCAGAGGGGATCCGAGTGGACCAGGGAGCCGGAGGCCGAGATGCGGGAGAATTATCTGGATTTATTCACCACAGCAGGCTTCGAGGACGACACCTATTTCAAGTGGGGGAGACTTGTAACATCTCGATTCCCATGTATGAGAATTTTTATTAAAAAGGCAAATTTTCTTTGGAACTCGTCGAGTTGATGGCCTCAACTCGACGTGTTGAAAGTTTTTGGGTCGCAGATCTTTTTGGACCAACTCGACAAGCTGGAGAGGAAAACTCAATGAGTTGGTGGCTAAATATGAAACCCTAATTATTAGGGTGCTGCACCCTATTTAAAGGCCTTAAATCCCATTGATGGCATCCCTAATCGCCTCCTCTTCCAGAACCCCTAGAATTCATGCATCGTACCCCAAGTTGAGTGTGTGAGCTTATAAGTTGCTTCTTTTAGTCTCATTTTTGAAAGAGCTTAAATTTAGTGGTGCCTAGCTTGAAGGGAAAGCTATAGATCCAGAATCTTCATGAGTTTAGCTACTCTTTTGACGTAAAAAGTCAAAAACTTGCTCATCTATTTTCTTAGATCTCTTCCTTGGAAGTTTATTGTCATATTTGACTCATTTTTGGATTGTTCATGGGGTTGAGCATTTCATGAAGTTATCACTTTAGATATGGATGTTTAGTGGCCTCTTTTGGCTTAAACTTGCAAACTATGTTGAGTTCTAGGCCTCTTTCATGCTTAAGATCCCTTATTATGCTTTCCTTGAGAGTTAGAGCCTTTTTGGGGCATGCACGAACATAAAGTTGGCAACATTATGTGACTTTCCAGCTCTTGGGTGCTAGATCTACATTTAGAAACGTTGGACTTGATGAAAAAGGATTAAATAAATAAGAGGGCAAAACTCGACGAGTTTTCCAGCCAACTCGGTGAGTTGGCTAAGGTTTTCCTGACTTTCTGTATACTAAAGCAACTCAATGAGTTGATAGGTGCACTCGACAAGTTTGGTCAACATGGACTGTTGACCTTGACTGTTGACTTTGACTTTGAACATGGTTGACCAAATTTGACTTTTGAGGGCATTTTGGGTATTTCGGAGTTTTGATGGAAATGGTCACATGGTGGTTGTAGGCATTTGAGTCAGGAGCTGAGATTTGAGAGTTAGATCTTATCAGTCAGTGATGCATGTGAGGTGAATTTTTCTCACTATACTTGTAGGTCGAAGGCACCAATGCCGGCCTAGTAGATTGATATACTGTTATGCATGTTACTATGTTGTTATAATTTGTTAGATTAGTATCCTGGTAGATAGGATAATGTTGTGCTTAGTGGTCAGTTAAATCTGTTTGATTGGATATGATTATATGTTATGTGTGCACATGATTGGTTGGTAGCTGAGGCTTCATTGCTTTGTGCGTAAGCCAACAGGCTGGCGCATTCCAACCCGATGGTTGAGGGCCCGGGGTATTCCATCTCGAGGATGATCAGACCCATAGTATGGTGGCACTGCAACTCGATGGTTGAAGGGCCTGGGGTATTCTAACCCGATGGTTGATTGGACCCATGGTATGTTGCCATTCCAACCCGATGGTTGAATGGGCCTATAGTATGTTGTTATTATATTTGTGCTATTTGTTATGTATTGGTAATTTGGGGGAACTCACTAATCTTTGGGCTTACAGTTTTTTATTATGTTTCAGGTACCTCAAATGATCGCGGGAAGGCAAAGTCTTGATCGCGCACCTCCTCGTATTTTGTGTTATGATTTCTTGAAAAACTCTTATGTGAAACTAATTTTGAAAACAATTTGTAAAAAATGATGGTTGTGGTTTGTTTTTAAAAGTTTAAACTTTTCACAAATTTTATGGTTGTTACACCTTAGGATAATAGACTAAGACTTAGCATTATGTACATCTAGGTCTTTTAGAAAAGGTGTAAGGTGAAGCGCTGCCTGTTCACCTATCACCAGACACTTTTGTCAGGTGAGTGCATAATTTCTATCAAGCTCATAATATAAAAATAAAAGTATTACTTATATGAGACATTAAATGCTTGCATGTATTATCTGTGATATATGTTATTTGTATAATTAGGACAATACTATTGGATTAGAAACCGTATTGGAAATTGATTGCCTTTAGTTATAAGTCTTGCCTTAGGTTTTAGAATGAAACTTTTAAAGGACACTTAAGTTAGATATAAATTAGATCTCATGACCGGGGTAGGGTGTGTGAGATATGAGCGAAGTATTTCTCCTCTTTCTTGGATGAACAGAAGTGGTGGGTCCATATCAGACAACTAGAAAGTATGTTTGGGTCATCGACCAGAGTAGACAATACTTGACTATTCTAGGTGGTCTTGTGAATTATGTTGCTAGCATAGACTTATAAGCCATGTATGTAGATAAAATGGGATACCATATTTATCAAATCTCTGAACATTGGTTGCTGTATATGACTTACACGGGCTAAGGACACCCCTAGCCGTGTAGTCAAAGAATTGATCAAACGATTCACCAGGTTGGGTTATTCCTCCTGATAATCATTGCATTTAGGATCTGTGAGGATTGTTTGGGTTGGATAGTTGGTCTTAGGTCAGATTTTATATATATGATTTGATAACATTTTTTTTCAGAAGTGATCGTATTTAAAATTACTAAATTATTACACGCTTGATAACCCTATGTATCTCACCAGGTTTTCCCAAACCTGAACCACTCATTTTTATGCATCATAGGAAGTGGAACCAAGGATGTTGTAGTCTAGTTAGGACACTAAGTGGAATAAAGAGATGTTCCCAGTAGTTTTAGGACCTTTTAGTATTTACGTTGTAATGTATGTTTGGATATGAACGAATGACATCCTCGAAGTTTTTAATACAATGGAATAACTTTTGTTATCTCAAAATGTTTTGTTTAACTAGGAATTTCCACGTCTCAACTTTATAAAGCATAAAGAAAAATGTTTTAATTGGTTCTGAAAAATGGGGATGTCACACTTACTCGGCTCCGACAGCCTAGCTTAGCTATCTACTGACAACACTCAAGCTTACCCCTGATCCACTAACCGACAAGGACACTCGGGCTTACCCCCGATCCACTAACCAACAACAATACTCGGGCTTATCCCCGATCCACTAACCAACAACAACACTCAGGCTCAACAAGACTTAACCGGCCCTACTAGGCCTTCGAGTCGTGACTCAGACTTCCAAGACCAAATCAAACAAGAACTGACAGGGAAGTCCTCATCACATCCCTCAAGCTGGGCTCCTAACACCCTAGAGTCTAAAACACAAGCACGTCATATAGGTTCTATCACAACTAAAATTCATTTGATTCGAAAGGAAATCCTATAGTTGACGATGATCTCGATGCAAAATCAGAAGATTCAGCAGTTGCACAAAAGTCTTGAACTTGGAGAAATCCAACTGAGAGCTTACCCTTGGCATAAGATCCTCCTATTATGAGGTTCCATTCTCCCCCTACTTAAAATATGATAGAATTTCGCGACTTCACAATCCTTCGATACCTAGACTAACTTAAACTCTACCACTTGATCCCAACCATTGATATCCAGATACAAAGGAGAATCTGAACCCACATAATATTCATAAATTTCCAGCTCGAATGCAACCGAGGACAAAGATAACTAATACATTCTTAATAAGAAATCAATTTAAACAGGGCAAAATAAGATAATTCCATTCAATTGATCATCCAAGATTACAACTGAACTCTTAACATTAACAGAAATTACAGATGAATCCCAACATTGCAACAATCTCGGTCTCGACTAAATAGAAGAACTCATAACTTAAATCTCGGTCTCCAGGACTCCGGTCGGCTCATGACAACCGCCGTGTAATTGCCAAGCTAGGGGTGTAGGGTCAAACACCTCACCAAATACGAGAAAGGGAAAACAAGCTCTGATGTGGCCCTCCTAGACACAATGGAAGCAAACCCACATACTCTGCCTACAATCCCTACCAAAATGACCCTCCTCACCACACATACGACAGACAAAAGATCGACACCTTCCATCATGGAACTTCCTGCATCTTCCATACTCGGAACTCCTCTCCTCTGGTGGTCCTGACTCGGAATTGGAGGGCTTGAATCAATTGGCTGCTGGTTGAGACTACCCTAAAGATGACCTCTCCTCCTTCTGCTGGGTCTACAACTCAATCTCTCTCATCCTGGCACTTGACTACAACTCGGCCAAGGTACCACACGGTTGGGTCGATAAAAACTCTCAAATCACCGTCTTGATCATACTCAAGTATCGAGACATCTGCACCTGATCTGAAGCGGTATACTCTGGGTAGAAAACATCTCTTTCTATAAACATCCTCGTGATCTCTGTCACCGACTCTGAGGTCTGCTTAAGCAATAGCTACTCCTGTGCCAGTCTCTCTCACTCCACAAGAGGAACATAGTTTGTGTGGAACATATCCAAAAACTGCTCCCAAGTCACGGTGGCTTGCTCGGCCTGCGAAAAGCCCCGAGTCACCAACTCCCACCAGTACTTCGCACCCTAACGAAGAAGATTAAGCGCAAACTTCACCTTATGACCCTCAGGACACGAACATGTGAAGAAACATCCCTCCACATTATAAATCCATCTCAAAGCAATAATCAGGTCCCTGTCACCTTTGAACTCTAGAGGCTTCATATCACTGAACTCCCGGTATTGCATCACCCCACCTCTCTAAGATCCTGCAAAGGAGACGACTACTGTGGTTGCGGCAGTAGCTACCGGCATAATGGTGGCATAGCACCGGTCAAACTCCTCGGTCACCGTGGTCTTGACCGACTCAAACAACTCCAGAATCCCCTTCCTGATCGCCTTGGCCACACCAGCAGCAATGATCCCACGGAACTCCTCCTCACTCAGACCTGTTGTCCAAGTGCTACTAGCTCCTGGTCCTAAACCTTCAATAGCCACCATACTCAAAATATACGAAGGAAAGATCATACATCACAACACAAAGTTCAACACACCATTCCACACTCCTATTATTTCCTTAGTAGCCTCGATACTCCTCTTGAATCACATATGGATCATGTGCTTTCAGTAGTACGGGACCATACTACCTTCCACACATATCCATAGTTGATTCAGAATTCATTACAAGGTCCTAAGTCACTGCACTAGACTACTTCTGGATATGATAGCACCTAATTCTCTTACTAGCCACAACTAACTTCCTAGGCACTCTTGATAGGATCATCCTAGCTCCTGCACCAATGGTTGCTTTGGTGCATGTTTGTTGTACACAATACAGGGTCAGATAAACTATCAAATAATCGACTCTTCCCTTAGTCCACAGCCAAACAAGGAACAATAAGTAAGGCTAAGTCGGTCATTATAAGGTTCTTTAATCCCAGCCATATGCAACTAATCAACATACATGTAGCATCAAGTAACATATAGCAAGTAATTCCCTATATCATAAGGCATTGTTGAATCAAGAACATCTATCCAAGAGTCCTATAAGAACCCTAGATTATCCACTAACATGCTTTTTCTAACAAATCATATATCAACAAATTCAACTTCAACACACATAACAAGTATGGGTAATTTGGGGAATCACTCTCTTGTTCGGGCTCTGGCTGACTGTACACACCACATCTTCCTGTAAAACCAAAGTTAAGTCAACCATGTTCCTAATCCCAAGCCAACAATCAAACAAGAACATGACAAGAGACCGAGCCCATGTCCCTAACCCAACCCTTTTATTATAAATTCTTTTCAAAAAACGTTTTGTGAAAATTCTTAGATCCTAGTTTGATTCTGGATTCACACAAGTGTTCCTCCGATTCGCTCAAACAAGGGCTCTGATACCAACTTGTAACGTCCCATTTTCATAACCAGAAATTTTCAATTTATTAAAGTAAAACTTCCCAGTTGTAAATCCATTGTTAAAAAATCGTTTATTCCAAAATACATTTATTGAAAATCAGAGTAATACAAGAAATATAGAATCCTCAATGTTGTTGATGAGTGTGTACAGTCCTTCTTTTACCTTTCCAAGATCACCGATGATACCTAAAAAACAACATCAACTGAGTAAGAATAAAGCTTAGCGAGTTTCCCCCAGAATATCCTATTCAAAAAACATACTATCATCCATAACGGGCCCACAATCATCGGATTGGAATACCCTGCCCCAATCAATCATCGCAATGGAATGCCAACATGCAACGGGTCCAATCAGTCTACGACTTATAGCCGACCCAACTGCTCTTCCTGAGCCTCGAGCCTACGAATTACAGCTGACCCACACTAGGTATTTTGGCTTACAGCACAAACCAGGACCACCTCAACTCACTACCACCATATGTTGACATATAAACAATCAAGGATCAAGTGGGTACATAATACAGGAAAACGTCAATCATATAACTCACTACCGCCTACTAATCCTCTCACAGCATACTGTCTAGCTACCAGTTAACCTCCATGAAATGCGTAACCACAAGTAACCAGATGTGAGATAGCCACCTGAACAGATGGTCCTACTTTAGAGCCACAACCAAACAAGGAGCATGCAACAAAGCTTAGATCAAGAGTTCTTATTCTACCCTACATGAGTAGATACCCTAGGGCACTTTGGATTTGGTGTCTAAGCCCATAACTATAAATGGGATGTACTTGACCCGATTGTAACATGATCCTTTTGGTTGCCTTCACCCATGCAATTTGATAGGAGAGACTTTTGCGAATAAGGCTAATTGTGATGTATTAATATATTATAAGTATAATATATTAATCTGATAAATCATATTATTTAATTAGTATTGATCAAGAATTAATTTGGAATTAATTTAGTGATCAAAAGAGACTAATTAAATATACGGGGACTGATTATGTTAATCAATGATTCTTATAGTGTGGGCCAGTGATCCATGGTTATTTAGGATTGGCTAAACCAATGTGATGGTCCATGGATAGTCCATGGAGGTTTAACCCATGGAGCCTAAGTAATATGAAAGGTCATGGTGCATTATGGTTTGCAAAGATGTAACCCTAGCATTTGTTACACTATAAAAAGGATCCCCCAGAGCCAAAATCGGTTACACCTATCATTCTAAGAGTTTGATATTAATTTTGTGCTACCTAGCTTATTCTCTCAAGCCTCCTTTTTCATATGGTGTTTGTGACACATTAGAGGCATCACACTTGAGGTGCTAAAGCTTTCACAGGCCAAGAACTACATCCACATCAAATAGGTATTCATTTAACTATGAGTTTTGTATTGTTTATCCTCCATGTATGCTAGTTAGGATGTATGCTTTGGAAAATTGAAAATACATGTATAATTAGAGAAAACATAGATCCAAAGCATCTAGGGTTGCATGCGCACCATAGGAGTGTTATAATACTTAAAACCCAATAATGGTATCAGAGACTAGGATTGTTTTCTATTATATTTGATGCTTGCTGTTTTTCAAAGTTGAAAAAATCGATTTTCTGGCCTCTGACTGATGAACTTGCCGAGTCCACTGGCTGACTCGACGAGTCCACTCAGTAAAAGGGCAACTCGATGAGTCAAGATCATGCACTCGTCGAGTTGGTGGCTCTGGTTGCATAATTTCGAGTTTTTGGCCAGAATTGGTCTAGGAACATTACCACAAACTGTTTTGTAGTCATAAAAAATGTATTTTCTGATTTGGTAATGATTATCCTCATCTAATTAAAGGACAATTGTCAAATTTTAAGATAATAAAGATATTATATGATATGAATTGCCTTGCTATATGAGTTAGATTAGATCAATAGTATGTTATATGATAATGTGATAAGTTCAAATTGATCTAAGATTGTTTTTGAAATGAGGTTTTGTAACTTGTCCTCAAGTAATATGAAAAGTCTCATTCATGAACATTAAAAACTCATAAGTTTTCATAAGCTACGGTAACCAAAAGTTTTGAAAGTTACAAAACCTTCCCTTAAGTTTTGGAATTTGTAAAGTCTCACTAATGAAACATTTAATTCCAAACCTTAGAATTTTAAAAGTTTAAAATTCAACCCTTATACTATTATAATATAAAAAGTTTAATAATTATATATATATATATATATATATATATATATATATATATATATATATATATATGTATGTATGTATAAGACAAGTTAGTATTACCGTTAGTAGGCCTCATTCACGAAGCCGGTCTATAAGGGGGTATAAGGTTACTGCGTATAAAATGGTGGTTGAATAGGTGTCCACTCTCACCCACCGTTTCCTTGACTGGTGGAGGGTCGTTAGCCGAATGGATAGGATAGGACATTAATTCTCGTTAAAAGTATAATGATAATTATAAAGTAACTAAACTTTTATTAAATTCTCAATCTTAGTTACTTTATGAAAAATGTGAAAATGGTGCTATTCCATGAAATTGCACTTTTCACTTTTCTAATTCGTTTGTGGAGCGTGTGTGGTTAACCGGCATACTAATTTGGGACTGCAAAGTGTGGAAAAGGGTAACTTGATGTTAATCATAGATCAATGGAGCATGTGTGGTTAACCGGCACATTGATTTTGTGATCTGTAACATTGAGAGTACCAAACACAGTTGCATGGTTATTCGCACCTTTTTTGTGATCCTCGACATCCCAGTCACAAACTTGAAGGGCACAATCGAGATTTAAACATGCAATTGAAAAGTTCAATGAATCTCAAAGGATCTAGGAGTTTTAATCCAATTAAAACTTAAGAAACAATTTCATTTTTCATGGTGGAATTGGTAAATCGTCATTTACATACCTTCAAATATTTTGCAATTGGATTAAGGAATCCCTCTTCCGAATTGTAAAATATTTTGTTGGGTCCTAGCCTTAATATTTCATTTGGGTTTTATATTAAGGATTTTCATCTAATATTAACTTTTTTCTTCTTTCTTTTCAGATGCCTATCCCAAACAATGCTTCAGGTTCAAACCGTTCTAGCTCATTCTCCCTCATGAACTTGGTTAGCTGAACTATTTTCAATGGGTCAAACTTTAACGATTGGATAAGAAACATTCGTATGGACCTTCGCTATGGGGACAAAGAATATGTCCTAGATAAAGAGCTGAAGGAGATTGATGCACAAACTGCTACTCCCGAACAAATCGAGGAATATAGGGTTCATGAGAGGGACGCGACAAAGGTGTCGTGTATAATGATTGCTACCATGACTGTTGAGCTGCAAAAGTCCTATGAGGACTTATGGACCTTTGAAATGCACCAAGATTTGATGTAAAGATACCATCAATGTGCTCGTATGGAGAGGTCTGAGATCATTGCCTCCATGATCACAACCAAGATGAAGGATGGAGAGTCCATCACGACCCACTTGAAAAAGATACAACTTCGATGAAGACTTGGCCATAGATATTATTCTACACTCATTGCCTTCTTTTTATGATTAGTTCCGTACGACCTATCATATGAACAAGGAGGAGGTCACTCTTAGCAAGCTTCAAGGCCTTCTAAGAACTGCAGAAAGTAACTTGAAAGGCAAGTCGGTTGTACCTAATCCTACTGCTACTGCCCTTGTTCTGGAAATTGGACATGGGAAAGGGAAGAAGAGGAAGGCTCCCTCTAAGAGATGCAAGGGAAAGTCTCTTGATGGATCTTCTTCTAGTTGGACCAAAGTTGGTTCTACTAATCCCTCTACCAATCCAAAGGATGCAGAGTGCTTCCATTATCATGAAAAAGGGCACTAGAAATGAAATTGCCCCAAATACTTTCAGGATCTTAACGATGGGAAGATAAATCCCACCTTTGCAGGTATTGACACTATTTTTCTAATAACTCACCACATGCTAATTCTTGGCTCCTTGACACAGGTTGTGGATTTCACATTTGTTCTGATGTGTAGGGACTAAAAGGAAGTAGGGATGTAGAGCACTAGAAGATAAACTTAATCATGGGAAATAGGAAAATGTCGCATGTCACCAAGATTGGAGTTTATTCTTTATTGCTTAGTAGTGGGTTAGAATTAGAATTGAATAATTGTTGTTACTCGTCAGAAATGGCGAGAAATAGTATTTCCTTTCACAGTTTGTATAAACAAGGTTTTACCTTTTCGTTTAATAATGAAGTTGGTAGTATTAATACTTATTATAATGGTACATTTTACTTTGAAGCATCACCTTATAATGGAATATATGAAACTGTGATGGTTGTAGATAACCTATGAAATAATGTGTTGAATATTGATTCGTCCAATGTTTTGGACAAGGCATGCTTGTGGCATTGTCTTCTTAGACATGTCAATTAGAAGCGCATAGGCCAACTACAAAAGGATAGAGTTTTGGATTCATTCGACTCGAAGTCGGATGACACATGCGAATCTTGTTTTCTTGGAAAGATGACCAACTCACCCTTCACTGGTACTTGTGAAAGGGGTGATGGTTTCTTGGATCTCATACACACTGATGTGTGTGGAACCTTCAGAACCGCCACAAGGGATGCTAACTGCTTCTATGTGACTTTTACTGATGATTACAGCAGATATGGCTATGTCTACGTAATCAAGAAAAGGTCAGAAACCTTTGAAAAGTTTAAAGAGTTTAAGCAAGAAGTAGAAAATCAATTGGGCAGGAAGATAAAGATGTTGCGATCCGATCAAGGAGGAGAGTATTTTAGTATCGAGTTCCTAGACTATCTTAAGGAATGTGGAATAATTTCATAATTGACGCCACCTAGTACACCGCAGTTGAATGGTGTAGCTGAGAGGCGCAATCGAACCTTTTTGGACATGGTTTGTTCCATGATGAGTCGAGATTCGTTACCTATCTCATTCTGGGGGTATGCCTTAGAGACTGCCGCCCATATCCTCAATCTAGTCCCTATTAGGAAGGTTGCCAAAACACCTCACGAGATGTGGACAGAGAACGTTCCCTCGTTGGATCACATCAATGTTTGGGGTTGAGAGGATTTTGTGAGAAAAGCAACTCACGACAAGCTCGAACCTCGTAGTGAGCGGTGTATTTTCATCGGCTACCCACAGAAATCCTTTGTATATCTCTTCTATAGACCGAGTGACAATGTTGTCTTCATTGCGAGGAGAGGAGTCTTGAGAGAGAGAGAGAGAGAGAGAGAGAGAGCTCATATGCCAAGAGGATAGTGGGAGGCAAATTGACCTTGAAGAGCTTCAAGAGTTAAATGGTGAAGGAACCTCAAACACTGGCGCTCAACCTAAGGAGGAAACTCCTGTTAAACTGATTGACCAATCCGTACCTCTGAGATGTTCCAGTATAGTTAGTGTTCCACCTGTGTTATATGGTTTTGATATAACATTTAAGGGTGATACATTTATTAGTGATATAGTTGAACATTGGTAGCTATGGACTAGTGCCCTATAGTTGAACATTGGCAGCTGCACCACAACCTATAGATGTTTTTGAACTACGATGTACTCTAAACATCCTTGCAGCTGCGCCAAAAGGATAATATCGGCAACTGAGCCCAATAGAGAACATCATAATCCTGGCAGCTGCGCCTAAATGATAATATTGGAAGTTGTGCCTAATAGAAAATATCATAATCCTGGCAGCTGCACCTAAATGATAATATTGGCAGCTGTGCCTAATTGATAACATTGGCAGTTGTGCCACAGGAAATGATGGACTTCGTGCCTATTCCTTAGGAGATTTTTTAGGAATGAATGAGTAAATGATAGATGATTCTCAGGGTAGATCCTTAAGAAATAAAGAAGTTAATGGGGATGGGTAATTGGGTTAACTGTGTGATATTGAAACATAATAACTTTATTATTATGGGTTGAGAATACACATGGAAGAAGTCCTAGTAGAGTCTAGGGAAATTTTTATGATTATTTGGACACATTCGTATGTGTTAAATTGTTTTGTGATTTTAGGAAATAAGAACTTGGGGACTGCATGACAATACTTGGGACGAGTGTGAGTAGGTGTGAAAGGTAGTAGAGGCCAATACTATCGGAAGCACAGGACTCGCACTTGGATCAGGGAAAGTCACAAGGTTACCAAGAAGCTAGTAATTGAGTTCGTTTTGTTCAAGTATGTCGTTGCCATTGTTTCGGTAATGACTAAGAATATGATTGTTATTCCGACCCTAGTGATCATATTAAATTTAGTCCGACTAAGATGAGTGTGTTACGTGGTTCAGAGAACCAAGATCAATGCAACATCCGACTTAAGCCAGAAGATTGAAGAGAAAGATAATCAAAGCGATCAATAGAGTATTGTGATCATTGTAAGAGCTTGTAGCTAGAAGTACTACATGCTAGAATTTATATCACATTATAACATGAAGGAAAGAACTTATCTTAAGTCTTTTTAAGAAGAAGTAGGAGTCTCCAATAAGGATCGATTTTGTAACTCGAAGGTTACGGTTGGAAATCCAACATAGAAAAAAGAGCGGGAGCAAAATTGAGCACCGCCTGCAGTTAAGAAGTCCAAGAGTTAGACACTCATTCAAAGGAACATAGAAGTTACAGATATTACATAGGATGAAGAGATAATGTATGGAGTCACTATACAAGCCCTGTTTTTTTATGATTTCGGGACATAATCATCCTAAGGGGAAGATAATTGTAACACCTACAGATTCAGGCTAGTCAATTTAGAGATAATGAGCATCAAAAATGACTTTTTGATGGGAAATTATTTATAAGGAACAATCTTAACCAAGTTATAGTATATGTCACAGGGATTCCGTACATATAAAGAATGTCAAAATCTGAGTTATAACGAAGAATTTATGACCCATCGAAGTTTTACGGCAAAACCGGCACGGCACCGCGTAACGTAAAAAGTGAATTTTTGATAAATTACTTTTTAGCCTTAGATATCCAAAAGAAAGTAGTAGTGTACATTAAGCCGAGAATGTGCATAAAAAGAACGTCCAAATTTGACTTCGTATGAGAAAGTTGTGATTTTTCTAAGATTTACCATAACAATGCACAGCTCGGAATTCGAATTTTAGATCGATCGATTTTTAACCGACACAACCTAAATGAGAGTTTAAGATCTCATTAATAGGAGCTCAACGATAAAAATACATTCGAAAACGGAGTCCGTATGTAGAAGTTATGAATTTTACACAGTCATTAAACAATGTAATCTTCTTATACTGTTAAATTTAAAATTAGTCGAGAATTATCCGACGGATTCTAAAAGAAAGTTATAGAGTATGTATCCACTTATGCGTGGATATAAATAACCTCCAAAACAGAGCTCGTATGCGAAATTTACGGAATTTAGAAGTCGGAATGGTGTTGCTGCGAAAGGGGTGACGTGGCTTAATATGGATCATTGCTTTCTCCCCAAGCATTGCCGTCAGAGGGTGACATGTGGCACCAACTCCAAAAGTTGGAGGCCAAAACTCGACGAGTAGGTCCAAAATTCAGCTAATAAATAGCATGTGATAGTGTCCTCATTTCTCACACCAAAAACCCATTCTCTCTCTCTCTCTCTAACTTCTCTCTAAGCCTCCCAAAACCTTCCCAAAGCCCTAGTAACCTCAAGGTTCTAGAGGAAAGCCCCGTAGTTCCTGAAGGCTCTGAGAAAAAGAGATTTTCGGCTTAGAAGTTCTCCCCCCCCCCCCCCCCCCCCCCGCAGAGTCCGGTTCCTTGCTAAACCCCCTGTAAGTTGAGTTATGTTTACCGTACTTTAAGTATAACTTATGTTTAAGTTCATTATCGTTAGTATGAACCTAGAAACAAGATTTATCAGTGATCCCAAGTCATTATGCTGATTGATCTACTTAGGGGATGATGTCTAGGCTGTGATTTAGTGTGGTGTTTAAAGTGGGTTTTCCAAATAGTATACTTCGTATACCAAACGGACCCTACGTCCGATATGATTCTACCTGGTTGTTCTTACTTGATAGATCATGAAAGTAGACTTTGATTCAATGATGAATCTAGACTAATAATTAGTCCCAATAAAGATTAGACTAAAACTTAGCGATAATAATGCTAGGTTTCCTCGAAAGAAAATATAATCGTTAGAAGCAAAGCGCTGCCCGAGTTTGGAATGATCACTTTAACAAGTGAGTGCATTGTTACTTTCATCTTACACATAGATATGAAGTATTTAATATAAATTACATGTTATGTGTGCATATTATCTATGTTCTTGATATCTATGTTGGATGAACCGAATATACATGTTTTATTTGATATGAACTATATATGTATTTTATACCCGTAAAAATATTGGGTAAATATGGGTAGAGGAATGATGACACATGAAAGTTGATATAGTTGAACATTGGTAGCTATGGACTTAGTGCCCTATAGTTGAACATTGGTAGTTGTGCCACAACCCGTAGATGTTTTTGAACTATGATGTACTCTAAACATCCTTGCAGCTGAGCCAAAAGGATAATATCGGCAACTGAGCCTAATAGAGAACATCATAATCCTGGCAGCTACGCCTAAATGATAATATCGGCAGTTGTGCCTAATAGAAAATGTCATAATCCTGGCAACTGCACCTAAATGATAATATTGGCAGCTGTGCCTAATTGATAACATTGGCAGCTGTGCCACAGGCAACGATGGACTTCGTGCCTATTCCTTAGGAGAATTTTTAGGAATGAATGAGTGAATGATAGATGATTCTTAGGGTAGATCCTTAAGAAATAAAAAAGTTAATGGGGATGGGTAATTGGGTTAATTATGTGATGATGAAACATAATAACTTTATTATTGTGCGTTGAAAACCCTATGTACTCACCAGGTTTCCCAGCCTGACCCACTCAGTTTATTTATATCACAGGTGTCGATACGAAGCTACATTACACTGAGATATTAAAGGAGATGTAGATTACTAGTGTAAATAAATATAAGGTATGTTTATGTTTATGTTTCTGTATTGATGGTGTCATCCCAAAGTTTTAATATAAACAAAAGATACATTTCTTCATAAATGCTTTGATAATATATTTATCATGTTTTCTGGGAACAAATTCCACAATATTATTCTTTAAAAAGGATACTCTGGTTTTCAAATAAGCATAAATAAAATTTTTAATATGCGTGAATTTGGGGATGTCACATTATGTCTTAATTCCTTTTGTCCATAGCTCAGTTCCAGGTCCAAATTAACATCCTAAGTCATAAAGTTTCCAACTTTATGATTTTGCATGGCTACGAAGAGTCCAAATCCAAAACCCTAACTTATTATAAGATTCTAAGCTTCATAACACATGCATGAATGAATGAACAATACCAATATCTCATTTTTAGGAGTTAACACCCTCATATACACCTGGAAATGCACCTCACAAGATCTGGAACAACCCACACTCAAATGAACCAATTTATGGGACAAAAAGGAGATAAATTTAACACCTTAAAATAAATCTAAGGAAACAATCATAAAGCTTCTAACTTTATACCTTCTGGAGATGAATGAGGGAGGAGAACTTCCAGATCTAAAGTTGCTTCAAGCTTCCAAGCTCTATCACCACCTTCTTCTTCCTTCAAATGTACCAAAAAGCACACTCTATGGCTCACAAGGCTCAAATTAGGGTTAGGGTTTCAAGGGAGGACGTTGGGAAGATAGAGGCTGAGAATGGAAAGGGTTTGGGAAAGTTAAGGACCTAAAATAGGGCTCAAAACCACGAAATTAGGATTTGGGATCTAGCTGTGCACGCCCAGCGTACCAAATGGTATGCCCAACGTACACTCTTGAATGTGTGTCTTCGAGATATGCTGGTATGCCCGGCGTACTAGCCTTATTCCCAAAATCAACATTCAAACTATTTCAACTTCTTCGTTTCAACTCTGATGTTGGCGTTCTTTATATACACGAAAAGGTATTGAAGAGCCCCACAATATTATCTAAATATTTTGGACTAAAAACTTCTTAAACAAAAATTCATATTTCATGCAAGAACCCGACCTATGACTCTTCCCTTTCTACCCTTCGGCCCAAACACAATTCAATGGTTAAATCTCTTAACCATCATTACCTCCTTCCAAAAGGTCTAAAATTTACCTCCTTATGGCTCAAAGCCTTTACACAATCGACTTCCGGCCCACAACCCTAAAATAAGAAATGACAGTGAATAGGATGTTACAATAAATATGTTAAATTTTAGAATAAAATACTAAATCGTCTCTGTGGGTTAGTTAAAATTGAACGTTTAGTCCATATATTTTATTTTGCACTAGGTCCATCCTTCTGTTTGATTTTGTTGTATTGTTGGTCTCTCGTAAACAAAAAATAGAAACTATAATGCCTTTTGTATATTTTTTTATCATTTTTTTCTTATTTATTAATTAAAAAATATACTAATATAATTGGTCCTACCATCACCACAACCTCTCAATGCCAGCCATCACCTACTACCATTAGCAACCTACCAGCCACCGGAAACCACCACGCCTCGTGACCACCAGTCGCCTCCTACCCACCCCTTCACCTCCACTAGCCACCATTAGTACACTCCGGCAACCACCGATTAACCAACTCTAAAATATATCACTCCACACCACGACTATCACCACTAGCATAGACCACCACCACCATTGTCATAAACGGACACCAATCAGACAAAAAATGACCAAAATCAAACACAAATATATCATGCATTTCCCATTTACTATTCCAGATAAGATTTGAATATGTGGATTTGTGTTTCAGAAAGAAAAAAAAAACGATCATTCATCAAAGCCTCCAAGGAGTAAGAGTGTATACGACAACATTTTTTGACAAAACGAAAGGCTACCAGCGGCGGAGCACAGATAGATGTGGAGGTGGTGGGTTGAGATCTAGTGGCGAGAGGAAAGGATGTTGATAGAGTGCAGATCTGGCGGAGGAAACGAATGAGCATATGTGGAGCAAAATCAGAGGAGATAAAGGGAAATCGACGACGACAACAGAGAAAAGCAAGTGACGTTGAGTGTTAGATTACTTATGAAGGTTTACCGATTTAGGGGAAGAGATGATGAAGGTGGGTGTGGGATGGCGGGTGATGGCGTGTGGTGTTCGTCGGCGTTCTGGTCTTGCCATAGATGATGATGATGATAGTTAGGGGGTGAGTAAAGGCATGGTATTGGTGGTGAATGATTATAGTGAAACATGGTTGAACACGTGAGAAGACAAATGGGGTAGGTGTGGGACCAAAAAAATTTTAAAAATTGAGGGGGAAGGGGTGTAAACTCGGCCCATTTTATTTTATTTATTAAGAAATATAAAAATAATAATAAAAATAAGTAAAAATTTAAATTGGGGAGGGAAATATAGTCTTTTTCATGTCTGATACGGACGAAAAATGCAATAAAATCATATAATGAGGACGGTCTGAGTGCAAAAAAAAAAAAAAAAAAAAAAAAAAAAAAAAAAAGACCAAAGAAACAATTTGGGTCAAACCATAGAGACAATTTTAGTAATTTATTCTAAATTATATTTCAAATTAATGACCGGTCGATCTTAACGGTTAAGCAATCTATATCTAAAAATAACAAAAACAATAGCATAAGATCAAATTCCATGAAACCAATGTTGTTTCTACGTTGATTTAGATGAACAATACTAAAACAAACATCATATCAATCAAAGATCAAATCCTATACCCCCCCCCCCACCCCACCCCACCCCCACCCCCATATTGATAATCCTAACACCTTTTTCATTCATCACGATTCACGAGGAAATGATGTTTCTGGTGAACTGTCGAGAGATTTATTTTCATCGTCATTTGAAGACACCACCGGGATTTTAACCGCACTCCTCTCCATCTCTTTCTCAATCTCTTCCTCTCGTCTCAAAGCAGTGAATTGTGTGTCTAATGACTTTGCTGCCCCTAACCATGCTAAAACAATCAATAGTAGTATCCCACCAAGATATGGGGTCGAGTTTGCAAGTGATCCAAAGGTCAAAATCATGAATTGTTGGATCAATGCACCCCCAGATTTCCCTAATGGATTACACACCACATCAATCGCCGCCTTACCTTTAACCTGGCACAAAAATTCCAAGAGTTGTTAGTACATGGCATAACAAGTTGTAGTGTGTTTCACATGAATTAAACTAGAACCAAGACCGAGGACATATGACATATGAAATTGAACAAGGAATGATATCAATGGGACAGTGTATCCCATTGTTATACACAAGGGGACAATCTCAATCTTTCATATGTGAAAATAACGTAAATACCCTTTTTCATCCTCATCGTCGTAAATATATAGTTCTAAAAAGTTTTCTAGTCCAGTTGTATTGCATTTAGCATGCATTAATTAGAAATGGTACGATTGTCAATGGGACATTGTCGTACACAATAAGGTGGGAGAGAGACTAGTTCTCAATCTCTCTAGAGCTTGTCTATGTAAAAAGACGTAAATACCATTTTCAGTATAACCATCATAAATAGCACTAGGAAGGTAAATATCGAACCTTGGTGTCTTCATCCAAAGGAATATAGGCCATTTCTTTGCATGGATCAAAGAGACTATATTTGGCGCTTTTGCTAAATATGTTTTGCATGGCACCCACGTAGACAGCTGCTAAAAGCGGAGTGATTCCAAACTTCATAAGACCTGGTCCAAGTGGATCGCCGAACAAAATCAAAGAAAAGAATCCAATTCCAGTTAGCAGCAAAACAGTGGGCGTGATTTTAGCTGCAACACCCCATCCATATTTGTTGAAAATCCATTGACTTAACAACATCATCGTGAACGTTGTTATTCCAGTTGCAGTTGAGAAATCACCCATGAAAGAAGAGTATTCATTCGGACTAGGAAACTGAAAGATCAGAACAAGTTCAAGAACAAATTACACGAATGATTTCACATTTATAACAAATAGTCTCTTCTAATAAACTGTTTTAATGATTTTAAATAGAGTTGATCACAAAAATTACCAAACATGAGAAGGTCATATCACAAAAATAAAATGGTCGGTTTTTATTTTCAACAATATTTATCACCAAATAACCATCGGGAAGAAAGTGTTTGTTAATTCGTGAAATTGTTTTTCCTAACATGATATTTAGCAAAAGTGAATTTTCAAGAAAATAATGTTATTTCGTGGAAATATAAAGTCAAATTCGAAGATTTTTTTTTCGCATAAGTGTGTTTCTTTTAAATACTATAAACAACTGGGGAAACAATATTGCTACATGAACATGAAAGCAAACGTGAACCTAATTTTATTAACATTCCAAATAAATACTTAAGTTTGCTAGTTTCATGAATTCTTTTTTATTTCACGAAAAAAATATTTGAAAAATTTTGGTTGTGGAAAATTATTTTCATTTTTCTAGAAATCATTTTCAAAAAATGAAGCTGAACTTTCATTTTCAATTTTCAATAAAAGAATTTAGAAATAACTTTTGATTGAAACTAGTGGAGTTTTCATTTTCCACTTCAAAAAATTAGAAAACTTGTTTAGTTGTACGTTTTTTGTCTTTTTTGTTTTTCCAAATATTACAATATTAAACAATATTAATCAACATAAACTTTAAAGTATAATTAAAAGTAAACATAAAAAAAAAACATTTTCAAATAAGACAATTTTTATTATTATAATGAAATTAAGATTGCAAAACGATAGGGTAGGTGTAGGTGTGGGGTAGGGTAGAGCTGGTGTGAGGTGGGGTAGGATAGAGGTGGGTGTGGGGTGGGGTAGGGTATGGTAGAGGTGGGTGTGGGGTGGGATGGGGTAGGGTAGGGTAGAGGTGGATATGGATGTTAGGTTGAGGGTGTAACGAAGGGTGGGTGTGTTGTAAGGTTTATATTTTAGAAAATGAAAACTATGGAAATCAATAAAAACCAGTTTTTCAATTTACATACACTTTGAAAAAATGAAATTTTCTATTTTCTTAGAAAACTTTGGAAAAATAAAAGCACCAAATGCTTTTTTGGTAACTTTGTGATATATCATTCCATGTTTGGTGATTTTTGTGATTAAATCTTTTAAATATATATACCTGAGCTTTGAGCTTGGATTTCCATGTAACTTCAACAAGATTAATGCTTATACCATATGCTACAACCAACGTCGCAAGATCCCTAATGTAAGGTGAAGACGCCAAGAACTTCAAACTCTCCATTGTTGTCATGTTCGGTTTTTCCTGCAAAAATACAAAATCAAGCAAATTAATTAACGGGTGTTCGTTTTCATGATTCATTAAAAACTAAAATAAAATTAATTAACCCTTTTGGTTACCTTTTTCTTCTTGCTACGTGTAGGAAGTGGAACATAAGTATTAACCCACCAATAAAGGCCACAAATTGCAAACCCCATAAGCACGACGATGCTCATCATATATTTCAACGAAATTGCCCACCCATCGACTCCTGGACCCAAGTGTTTTCTCATGTTCGAGAAGTATTTAACTGTGCGACCAGAGAAGATTAGAGCCACATTTGCTCCGAGCCCAAATAGTGGATAGAATTTCTTGGCTTCTTCTACTGTAGTTATCTGCGTTTTCATCACAAGTTTACTTTGAGTGTAAAAGATGGCATAAAGCTCAAAAATGATAACCATGAACATCTCCAAGTAGTTTATCAAAAGTTAGTTTATAAGTTAAAATAAGCATCAATCTTGTTGAAGTTAGATTGCAATATAAAATTAAGGTCATTTTTGGAATATTTATGAAAAAGTCCCATAAACTTACAAGTAGTTTATCAAAAGTTAGTTTATAAGATAAAATAAGCTATTTTTGTGGTGTAACAAAAAAACAAATTACAAAAAACTAGCTTACATGTTAGTTTATTTTTACCAAACAAGGCCTAAGTTTCAATGTTAGTATGTTATGTTTATTTAAATGTATAATCATATTTAATTGTGATATTTGTTATCAATGATATTATATTATGAATTAAACTCATCTTAATTTATGATATATATTATTTTTTTAATGATTATTTTTTGAATTTTTATAAATTTAATATTTTTTAAATAATTTAAGATACAATAACATATTATAATAAATTAATGATTAATTTGAAATTAAATATGTAACAAAATGACTATATATCATATTTGATAGAACATAAAATAGCTAGGAAGAATTTCATATATATGTCCGTGTTGAACATCAAAATATCATATTTACCCTTTACAAACATCAAAATATCATATTTGTCTAAATCCTATTTTTTATTAAAAAAAATAATATTTTTAAATCATTATATTTATCAATTTACTATTATACCCTATTCATAAAATTTTCAGTTCAACTTCAAACCTCCATATAAAAGAAAGTTGGTTGAAGTGATTTTTGGAAAAAGAATGATGGTTCTTCTTTGTTTGAGATGTATGCATATAATGTCAATGATTCTGCTAAGGTTTTTGGTACGAGAGAGAAAATTGTAAAGTGGGTTTGAAAGTGAATTGTTATTGAATCAGTTAAGAGTTTGATAAGTGATCAATTTTAAGAATTGATTTGAAAAAGATTGGATTCAATGGATATTTAGGTCATTACTTTTGAGTAGGATTTAAAGATATCAATTACTTAGATTGTTTTGAGATGGTTCACAAATACATTGAACACTTTTGGTTTAGTTCCAAAAATCATCTAGTCAACTTCCTCTTAGATGAGATTTTTGAAGTTCAATCAATCAATGAATGTTGGAGAATTTATGAAAGATATAATAGTTCATTACTAGAACTAAATATTCAAATTTATTGTAAAATGTAATGCTTTTTTTTGTAAGTATGATATTTTGAATTTTATTTTAGAGTAAATATAAATTAGATTTTTGGTTGTATAAATATGATATTTTGATGTTTAACAATGACATACAAAATCTTCCAAATAACTACTATTTTTTAAGTTTTCATATACAAACTGCAAAATTACTTTCCTACAACCGGTCTCCACCACAAAAAGAAAACTTCAATTTCCTTTTTTTGTGTCTACGCAAAATATAGTGCTTTTTGCAAAAATAAAATCACAATTCTTTTGTTTTTTTGGGTGAAAGCATTGATGAAGTTATCTCATAATTTGCAAAATCCAAATTGCAAATTAGATGGCTATCTTGCCTTATATGTGAAATTAGTAGTCCTTTTGTTGATACAATCCTAATTTGGTATTTTTGTTATTAGCTAAAAATTAATTTTGTTACGGTTGTCTAATAATATAATTTATAAACTATTATAACAAAAATTCAAATCTATATAAAAAAATAAATATAACGATATTAGAAAAATATACTCGAAAGTTGAAATATTCTTTTTAATTCTAAACATAATATGATATACTGAAAATAAATTATCGTTTTCACCGAAACTTACACAATCATACAAAAATGGATTAACATCGTATAAGATAAACGAAATATTCGAAATGTTAGTAAAATACAAGTATACACATCTTATTATATCAAAAGATATTCAATCATGAATATTGTCCTAATGGGTCAATATGACCTACTATAACATGTTTTACACATTACCCTCCTTGTTTTTTTACAATATTGGTCATAGATTTAATTTCTATTATGAATTTTTTTCAAACAATTTTAAAAGTCCGTCCAAGTTTTTGTACAACTTTACTTCTACATGTTTTTCACTTTATTTTTTCCTTACAAAATTACTCTTTTATAACGTTTTTACATCTTAGCCTTTTATAAATTCGTTTTTACGAAATTAGTTTTTTATATAAATATGCATTTGATACAACTTTTAACCCCTACTTATTTTAACAAAACAAAAAATATTAAAAGAAATTACGTTTATAAAACATTTAAAAACAAAATTATTAAAAAAAAAGGCATAAATATATAAAAAGGAATTGAACCAAGTTCTTAAACAAAAAAAAAAAAAAAAAAAAAAAAAAAAAAAAAAAACTTTACCAAAGTTACACTAAAAAAGGCGGGTAACCTTATGCAATCCAACAACCAGAAAAACGATATAATAAATTGGAAATGAACAAAATTTGATGAATAAGCAAATTACCTGATTAGCGAAACCCCAGAAGAGAACGGAAACCACCACACTCCCCCATAGCTCCGCCATGACATAAAACAAACAGAAGCTCCATATCCTCAGAATCGCAAGAGGTCCAAGAAACCGAGGACCCAAGAATTCAAGAAGTCGATCAGCAAGAGCTGTTGGATGAAAATAGCCACTGAGAGGATAAAAAACAAACCCAAAAGCCCCAAAGAAAGCAATAAAAGGAAGAATCACAGTGTAAAAAAGAGCCTTCTTTGACAACACGTTAGACAATTTTGTGTATAACAGCATAAACCCAATCGCCATAGGCAAATTAACCCAAGTTTTCAAAAAGGGAATGATTTCAGCACTTGAACCCTGGGCTGTTACTACTAAAACATCTTTGGTGTCCCTAAGAATAGTGTAATTAAAAAGTATACAGAAGAACATTAACCCTAAAGGCACGATCTTTTTCAGGGTCAAAACTTCGACACCCATAAACTTCGGCGATTCCACTTCATCGCCGCCGGGGAGGGCGGCGGCGGAAGCCTTGCAGACATGAAAAGTTCTGCTGTTTTGGGGGGTAATTGTTACAAAGGCGTTGAATTTTGTAAAAGTATTGAGATTTAGAGAAAACCCATTTGGGGATTTGGGTTTTAAAGAATTTGAAAGATTGAATCGTTGTCGGAGACCCTGTTGTGGTCGATTGAAGAGGGATTTGGATTTGGGATTTGAAGGGAGGGATAGAAGGCCTTTTGTTTGTATGAGTGCTTCCATTTCCTACACCTTTCTCTCTCTGATGAACTCAAAATATGTTCTTTAGAGTGTCGAATTTAAGAACCTCGAAGATAAAAATCTAAAATGGCATAAAAAAATGGCATCAAAGAGAGGAAGGGTGGGGAAGATGATAAGGACCATAAGGTGCTTTCGGAAGAAGGTTTAACGTAAAAGAAGGAAAAACTCCTGAAATAAAAATGGACTTATGAAGAAAAAGGAGGTGGAAAATATTGAATTGTTGCAAATCTAGCTATGAGAATTGAGAACTTTGTATTTTGTCCTGAAAAAACAGTTTAAGAAAGAAAATGAAAATCAGAAAAGAATCTCAAAAGCGCAAAGAATCATGTGATTGGAAGATTGGGCCCAGAAGTTTGGGTAAAGTAAAATGACTTAATTGTCCTTGATATTTGTGGAATTGTGGGAGTTTGCGTAGTGAAACTCGATCCTCAGAAATAGCATCGAAGTTGGTTTACCGGTCCCTCCTTTTCATTTATTTATTTATTTTTAATTTTTAATTTTTAATTTTTAATTTGGTATATTTTTAATTATAAATAAATCCATTATTTTAAAAGCAAATTATAATTTTGGTCCATTTGTTTTATACCAATATGTACTTTTAGTTTAATTTTTGAGTTTCTAACATGTCTCGTGTCTATAATTTTTAAAAGTTGCCAAAGGGCTTCTAGTCTAACGGTATCAGGTGGTGTCATTTTTTCTTGAAGTTGAAGGTTCAAGTCCCGTCGTAAACATAGGTGGATTTAGGTGTTAGTTTAGAAGTAGTTATATATTATATTTGTCGGTTCAAAAAAAAAATAAGTCTTCAATAAATGGATAATAAATGGCAATGTTTTAAAAATCGGTTGGACCGGGAGTCGGGGAAGTGAACGGTTCAACTATCACCGGTTTTATGTCTATTTCTGAACCAGATTGAACCGGCCGGTTTTTACAAAAATTCGGTTGAACTGGTTCAATTAAATTGGTTGAACCGGTTAAATTGAATAAAAACATATGGAATCGAAATCTTTTGCATAATAAACTTTGGTAGTTTTTTCATATTTATTAAAAAATTTTGAATAAAAGCATATGATAAATATTATGAAGTTTTTTGATACATTTATATTCATCTAGGACTTTATTTGTTTTTAATACACATGGATTGATGTAAAACTTATGGTTATGAGTTATTTTAATGTACTTAAAATGATCTACAACTTGTATTCATGTGTATTTTAATGTTTGAACTTGTGAACATCATATTCTTGATTTGTGTATATAGATATGTGTACGAAAATACGAAAAAAAAAAAAAGATGAAAATTATAGAAACCGGTTTACTCAGCGGTCGAAACGGTTAAACCGGTTGAACCGGAAATCGGTCATCATTTCGGTTCAACTAAAAAACCGATTTTTAAAACATTGATAAATGGATGTGAAATGAAGAAAAGCTTTGAGGTTTCACACATCTTTTTGTCTTCCCTCTTTGCAGCTCCACACACTAGCAACACCTAAGTTGCCTCCAACCATTCACTTCTCTCATTGCTGTCGCCTGCACCATGCCTTTCTCGATCAAGCACCATCTGTTGGCAAAGATCGCTTTCTTGCCTTCTCTGTCTCCCTCAACCATTAGATCAAGGGTGGCATTCTAAGCCATCTCATGGTCTCCATCTTTCTCATGTTGACATTTAATTGCCAGTCTAGGGTCATCGCCTCTCACCGCCACCTTTTCATCATCTCATCGCCACAATCAATCGAATTCTCCAAAAATTTCAAATGCTATAATTTTTGTTTGCGTTAGTAATCTCCCAAGATTTTGATGACACCTAAGGCAGAGAAGAAGCCCATCGAGAAGGAACCAACAGAAGAAAAGAAAATTTGTAGCTGAGAAAGCACTAACGAAAAAAAAAAAAAAAAAAAAAGGCAAAGATCGGGAAGGTACTGCCTAAAGAAGTTGGCGTTGTCAATTGAGATAGAAAGAAAGAGATCCAAGAAGAGCGTTAAGACCTATAAGATTTGCACCTTCAATGTGTTTAAACATGTGCATCCTTATATCAAAATCTCAACTAAGGCCATGGGAATCATGAAAATTTTCATCAAAGATACTTTTGAGAAATTAGATTAAGAGAGTTTGAGGCTCATGTGACTCATGTGGTACAACAAAAAGCCAAATATTACCTTCTATCGTGAGTCTTGTACTTCCAAGTGAATTAGTCATGCACATCGTGTCGGAAGGCACAAAAGCGATGACAACGTTTATCATCTCTTAAAGAGAGTTTCATATGTCTTTTTAATTTCTTGCCCTTAGTGTGTGTGTGTGTGTGTGTGTGTGTATATATATATATATATATATATATATATATATATATATATATATATATATATATATCGATGAAACATGTCGGTGTTAGGGTTTCAAACTTTTATCATTATGTATTAAGTATTAAGTGTCATTTTCTTTTTGTTTCGAGGAATACAGACTTTGTAAATGTGGATTATCTTGATCTGATTTGTCTAATACAAAGCACGTGAAATGCAATTGTTATTGTTAAGTTTTTTTATGTGTATTGATATTTTCTTTTTAATGAAATGCAATTTTAGGAATATATATGGTTATATTCAACACTTATAATAAAAATTGAAATGTCGATGAAACATACTAGCAGCATTAGGGGATGATGGTGGTGGGGTTTGGCGAGACTGTTAATGATTGTTGATAGGGCTGATGGTGATTAGTGATGAGTCTTCTAGTGATGGTGGTGGGGCTAGTGGTGACGGTGATGGTAGTTATATTTTATAAGTAAAATAAATATAATAAAAAATAATAAAAATTACAATTTTGTCATATTTAAAAAAAATAACTACCAAGTTGTTAGTTCTAAGGACCCAATGACTACCGGTGCAAGATTTGGAAATCATAAAAACTAGTCATATCATTTTTTCTGAAGTTAGACCAAATATGCATATTAGAGCAAACCATAGGGACCAAACTATAATTTACCCTTTTTAAATCATTTAAAAATGAATCAATATGAAATTATATTTTTTTTATTTATTAATCAAAACAATTTTGTTTTACACTAACTAATATTCATTCGGACAAGTAGAGTCAAACTAATAGTTATATTACAGATTAAACGTACAATTATTTTAGAATACAAAATAAGTAGAGAATTTGACAACTTTTTATTGGCTATGTTTGACAATGAAAACCCAAAAAAAATTATGGAAAACGTTGTTTTTATTATTGGTCAAATTCTGTATAAATAATTTGAATAAGCATAAGAATAAGAAACAGACAAAAAATACGTTTACATTGTGGCATTACATTAAATTATATTTAGGTTTGTTTGTCTATATCTTATACAACTTCATACTATTTTTGTTAAGTTGTCGAAAACATCTTATTTCAAAGCTATATAACAAATCTAATATGATAATATTTGCAAAAAACAACATAAAATAAGGGTTTTTCCCGACGTGTCAATCATATGGGAGAGACATTTCGTTGGGATGTGGTTACAGGTTCTTGTAGCGGCTATTTTCGGCTATTCATATGTCCATCAATTTATTATGCATTGAAATTGTATCGTAGCAGGTTGGTTGTCTATATAAATGATGCATGTAGTATGTCAATTGTAGATGCAGTTAGTGTCTTAGATATAGTTGTTAGAACTATTTTAGTGTTTGTGATGTGTTCATAATATCAGTTGATTAGTGAGTTGAATAGTGATACCGATGGATTGAAGTTCAAGGAACATGTTGTTTGTTTATGGAAGCAACATGTTTGTTTGGAATTATCTGAATTGAACAATATTGATATGATATTAATGGCCAAGAATGTATCATTCTGTCATGTATAAGTTTTCTTTGTGTTTGTTTGCATTGGTATAGTTTTTAAGCCTCGATTGTTTTTTGTGATAATTTCAAGGGAATTGTACCTCGTCTACCATCAAGAAGGCTTTAATTCGCAAGTTTAAATGATTGTTGAAGGAGGGCATTGTGTATGCTTTTTCGAATTTCTTTGTTGCTAATAATCTTACTTGTTTGAAAATGTCAGATCATATATTAAAATTAAATTTTCACAAAGACACGTTTGTTAAGGCCATGACATATGGCTTCTCCCATGGTATGAGCTTTTTTTGTTTTTCCAAGTTCGGAAACATTATTTCAAGTCATGATGGGGAAGAGTGCAATTGGTAAGTAGGCATTGTTATCGAAAACAAACTTGCTCCTATAATTGTGTTGTCTGTCTCGAATATTCTAAATTACTTGGTGTTTCGTTTTATAGATGTGATTGATGCTTAGCATGAAGGATGGTCGGTCTGCTAAGAGAGTGTCATTTGAATTACAAGATCATGAGTAGGACACAATTATGTAATTTTGCTAGGATAGAACTTTATAGGTGTGCGAATACAAAATGTTTTTTGTTGTCCAGTCTGAATCATATTTAATGTACTATGTGGATTGAACATGCAAAGTCTAACACCCGGTTTTTTAATGCAAGGTACACCCAAAATTTTCGCTTTTAAATTTATGAATCACGTCGATGTACAATTGTATTAACAATCCATTGCAAGAAGTTATCAAAAAAGGATCGTATCAAGGAAATAAAATACATAGATCCAAATTGGGCATCATTATTGTGACATCCCCATTTTCACGGCCAGAAAATATCGATTTTGTTTATGCTTTATAAAAATCAGAGTACCTCTTTTAATAAAAATGTTGCAGAATTTGTTCTCAGTAAAACATGATAAATACGTTATCAAAGCATTTCCGAAGAAAAGTATTTTTATTCATTTTAAAACATTTGGGATGTCATCTTCAATACAGAAACATAAGTATAAACAGAACTTACATTCATTATCACTAATGATTTATATCTACTTAATCTCTCAGTGTAATGTGACTTCATATCAACACATGTGATATAAATAAACTGAGTGATTCAGGTTTAGAAACCTGGTGAGTACATAGGGTTTTCAACCCACAATAAATAAGTTTATTAAGTTTATCAAACCAAACAAACCCGATTACTCGTTCCCGTTATCCTCATTTTACGTCCCTAAAACATCTAACACAAGGGACCTAGTCTAAGGACTTCCATCGAGGTGATAACACATGTTTCGGGGGTTCCTCAACAATTCATGTCAAATAAGGCAACCATGTGGGGATGGAGTACTACTGGTGAGCATACAGTTCAAATAAACACCTACAGGTTGCGAGCCTGCTAGCGTTTCACTGGACTGTCTAGAATAGTCTGTGGTCGTCATTTATACTCTGCTAGATGACTGGATCATCAATAACATCTATATCGTGGCCTCTCATTATTTTATTTGGTCACATAACAACTATTACATCTACCCATATTTTACCTAACACATTTTGTAGATATAAAATACATATACATTTTAAATCATTTAAAACGTGTATAAAAATATTTCACCCAGCATAGACAACAAATATTCAGAAAATATGCACACATAGCACGTAATTTATATTAAATACTTCATATCTATGTGTAAGATGAGAGGGACCATGCACTCACTTCAAAGGTGGTGATTCCGAACTCAGACAGCGCTTCGCTTCTTAAAAATAATTTCCTTCGACGAAACCTAGTATTATTACCACTAGAGTTTAGTCTATTATTCGCCGAGACTAATTAATAGTCTAGCTATTATTACTATTATACAAGCGTTAAACAATACTTATATAACCCATAATAATAGCCCAAGTACTTATTATAAGTTCCTAATAACGTTACTATAATTAAATAAAAACTATATTAAAAATAGCGTAGGTGTACCTCACTTACAGCGGGTTTTATAGAAAACCGGGCTTTGCTTGGAACAGCGTTCCTGAGCTGAAAATCTCTTCTTCTTGGAGCCTTCGAGCACTCCGGGGCTTCTGCCTCGTGCTAGGGAGGTTCCTAGGCTTTTTGGGGGGTTTTGGGGCTAGAGAGAGGTTCTAGAGAGAAAGTAAAGAGAATAAATAATGGGAAAGGTGTGAAGAAAATGAGGGTGGGAGAGGTTCTAATTATAGGGTGAAATATGGTTGAACTTGGTGCCACATGTCATCATCTGGTGGCAAGACTTGGGGAGAAAGCAATGGTCAAGATTGTGCCACGTCACCCATTTTCGCACAATACACTTCTGACTTCTAAAATCCGTAACTTTCACATACGAGCTCCGTTTTTGACGTTCTTTATATCCACGTGTATGTAAAAATAAGATCTTCAACTTTCATTTTGACTTCGTCGGCTAATTCTCAACCGATCTTAAATTTAACAGTACGAGGAGATTATATTGTTAAATGTCCGCGTAAAATTCATAACTTCTACATGCGGACTCTGTTTTCGTCTGTCTTTTTACTGTTGAGTTCCTATTAATGAGATCTTCATTTCTCATTTAGGTCGCGTAGGCCAAAAACTGCTCGATCTAAAATTTGAGTTTGGGTTGTGCACTGCTAAGCCAAATCTTAGAAAATTCATAACTTCCTCATACGAAGTCAGATTTGGGCGTTCTTTTTTTGTATGTTCTCGGCTTAACGTATACTACAACTTTTTGTTTGGATATCTAAGGCTAAAAATTCCTCCATCGTAAATTCACTATTTACTTCTCCCGGTGTCGTGTCGGTTTTGCCGTAAAACTTCGACGGGCCATAACATCTTCGTTATAACTCGGATTTCGGCGTTCTTTATATGTACGGAACCCTTGAGACGTATTCTACAACTTGGTTAAGATTATTTATTCTAAATAATATTTTGTCGAAAAGTTGTTTTCGACCCCTATTATCTCTAAATTGACTAGCCCGGATCTTCGGGCGTTACAATTATCCCTCTTGTTCTTATATAATTTCTCGCTACGTTAATGTGTTCACCTGAATGGAACGCAAAAACAAAATGAAAAACTACAAAGAGATTAGTGAATAAACCCCTAACAATAATGCACATAATAATTGTAACATTGAATACACGAACAACACATCACAAACTCATTTATAATATCTAGATGTCTTTCACAAAACTTGGTATATAATCACATAAATACACCAATTACTAGGTATATGAATAATGTGAGATTCTTATACTAAAAATCTTCTTGTTTTAAATTTATATAACCTTTATATATGTAACACCCGGAAACCAAAAAGTTAATTAAGGAAAGATATTATGCAAATTGAAGGTCTACTCGTCGAGTCCTAGGGGGATAACTCGACGAGTAAGAATAAGTTTTTGGACACGCATAGAGAGACCTACTCGACGAGTTTGGAAGGAACAACTCGACAAGTTAGTCGGGTTTTGGGAAACCCTAGATTCGGGTTTTTACACACTATTTAAGCATCTTAATCTCCACCCCTCAGCCTCATTTACAGCCCCCAAATCCTAAACCCTAATTCACGAAACCCTAGTGCTTTGTTTGAGGCTGTGAGCCATTTGGGGTGATTTATGTGTACTTTGAAGCTTGTGGAAGAAAAGGAAACTAAAGGCTCAAGAGGAAGAGAGTAGATCCAGAAACTACACTTCATTGGCTACATTTTGGTAATCAAGTTTCTATCTTGACCATTAGTTCATTAGATCTCTTCCTTTCTCTTTTATAAAGGTTTTGGCCCAAGAATGATAGCCTTCGGAGAATGGTCGACCCAAGTGGGTATTCTTCCAGATCTAAGACCTTGAAGGGCTGATAGGGTATAAAGGTGTTGTAAGTCCCCAAATCGCTTTGATGTATCAATCTGATCCACTTGATGGTGTGGAATCCCAATCAAGTGGATGATACAAGATAGAATGGAGAAGAAGAAGAAGAAGAACAAGAACAAGAACAAGAACAAGAACAAGAACAAGATGAATCTTCAATGCACTCATTAATATTCAATAATGATCCATGTACGCAAGATATCCACACACACAAGTTCTCTCTACTTTCTCTCTCTAGAACACCAAGTATGACAATGGTAGATCCTTTGAACGTGTTTTACTCCTTGGACACCCCCTTTCTCTATTGTCTAACCCCCATATATATATGGACCGAAAACCAAGGCCTAAAACCCAATTGTAACACCCCAATTCTCAAATACCCATTTATGGTTATAAATTCTCATGAACTCAAGGTTTACTTGACGAGTTGGTTGCCTGAATCATCGAGTAGCAGTGGATTTGGGCCACGTGTTTAAGTGACCAACTCGCTGAGTCGGAAGAGTGACTCGACGAGTTGGAGCTGGAGGGTGAAATCCTAATTTCTGGGGTTTGGCACCCTATTTAAGGGACCATTAGCCTCCCTTAGTTCCTTTGCAGCCTCTTGAGAGTCCAAAAACCCTAATTTGTGTGAGTGTGCTCCATTTGTGTGTTTTAAAGCTTTGGAAGGTGTATCTTTGTAAGAAGAACTTGAATGTAACAACGTAATTTTCAAAATAAATTTTTCATTTTTCATCAACCAAGTTCATATAAAAATATTCTCAAATATTTCCAATAGTAGTTTTTGAAACATAACATATCCCAAGATCATAAAGATGATACTCTCTCTCTAGTGTGTACGAGTCACGCCGGCGCCTTTCTACGGTCCTCGTTAGTACCTGAAACACATAACACAACAACTGTAAGCATAAATGCTTAGTGAGTTCCCCAAAATACCACATACAACACATACGCCACTCAAGGCTATAATACGACCCTTCGGTCGATGTGTCTCAGCGGGACCCTCCAGTCCCGTAGCTCGTTGGACCCTCTGGTCCGGTCATAGCTCGTAGGGCCCTCCGGCCCGATCTGTATCGTTGGACCCTTCGGTCCGGTCTTAACATCATACAACATACATATAACACATAGCACATAATCTCATACATAACACACATGACCCTCTGGTCAATATATAATACCACTCTAGGTACGTATAGTGAGAAGACTCACCTCAGGTGTCTCGGTAAGTCTCTAACTCGGTAGAAATATGATCTAGCCTCCGCCTAATCACATAAATTAAATACTCTCATAAATATAACTATACTCAAACCTTTATTAACACCTCAGAAGGGTAAAAGACCATTTTACCCCTCTCTTGGCTTAAAGGCCTCATTGTTGACAAAACCCTAAAAGTCCACAAAAGTCAATGGTCAAACTTTGACCCGACTCGTCGAGTGCACTTGGGCTACTCGGCGAGTCTACACGTGTCCGCTAATTCTTTAGTCCCGCTTGGCACGTCGAGTTCCTCCACTTGCTCGACGAGTCACCCCCGGCATGAATCGCGGGGCCACCCCGACTCAACTCGCCGAGTCTCAAGAACAACTCGGCGAGTTCTGCCTTGAACTCCAGTCCTCTAATCCCCCTCTGACTCACTGGGTTATCTCCCCAACTCGGCAAGTCTACCCACTGAGTGGTTTACGGGAAACCCTAACCCTACTCGCCGAGTCTGATCTATGGAATCGGCGAGTTCATGTCATGCACATACTCTAAAGACCTCCTGAGGTCAGATCTGTTCCATTAATCCATAGATCTGACCTTCCCAAGCATGATAATCACGTAAAGTTCAGACCTTGACACTCAAATAGCATCTAGATGGTCTTACTTGGTGATTTAGTCCCAAAATAGCATCTTAAGTTCATGACTCCCAAAATAACTCCAAAAAGCCCCAAGGGTTAAGGTCTGTGGACCTCTATGAGTCCAGATCCAAAGCATGAACTCGAGAAGGGACCAATTGCTCCACAAATCCATCCTCTAAAGGGGTTAGAAAACCCTAACTCTAGGAATCAACACCAAATCTGAAGAAATGTCCGAAAAATACCTCAAGATGAAGTCTATGAACTCTGAAATCACCAAAATCACACCTCCTTTAGCCTCCTCTTGCCTTGGTTTCCTCCTTCTTGCAATAACACCAACAAAATGGTCACAAATGGCCTCTCCTTCCTCACAAACGCTCTTAGGGTTCTCTCTCGGGTTTGGTAGCCGCAAATGACGGCCCTAAGGGCCTTTAAATAGGTCCCAAACCCAAGAAATTAGGGTTTCATTAAATAGCATGGACTCGCCGAGTCCTGCTGTGAACTCGGATAAGAATCCGCGACCATACTTGGCGAGTTTAAACACCAACTCGCCGAGTCCCCTCTCAACTTCCAAAAATAAAGGAATAAAATATTATACGTGGGAATCTGGATGTTACATTGAAGAGCAAGTGACTAGGAGCAAAGGACTTGTGGGGATCTGATATCTACCTTAGATGGTATCTTTTGGAAGGTATCAAGTCGTTACCTTGACCTAACTTCATTCTAGATCTCATTTGGTTAAAGTTTTGGGCTTTTCTAGCATATTGTGAAGCTATTTTTGGGTATGAGCTCAAATCGGAAGTTTTAACTTCAGATTTGAACTCTCCTTGGTCTTTAAATCCATAAAGCTATCAGCTTTGGCAAGAATGAACCCCTCCTTAAGTGTAAAACCCCATTTCAAGCTTGGTTTTGGCATTTTTAGTCATTAGCGCCTTGCATGCACGTAAAGTTTGCAACTTTACGTGATAAGCATGCCTTGGGAAGTTGGATCTGCAGTATGGAGCCTTAGCATGGATTAAAAAGCATCTGTTTGGATGAAGGGCTGAAGGGAGTCGACGAGTCTCATAGTAGACTCGGCGAGTCATATGAAGATGGTCATGGACTCGATGAGTTGGATGAACAACTCTGTGAGTCAGATGAAGATTGTCGTGGACTCGGCGAGTCAGTAGAGTGAATCGGCGAGTCAGGCAAGATTCTTACCAACCATTGGATGCGTGTGAACTTGTCGAGTTGTAGAGGGAAAAATCGACGAGTAGTCAAAGGGTTTCAACCGTGAGCCTTAAGAACTCGACGAGTCATTCTGGTGACTCGGTGAGCGGATGAGTTACATCGGGAACTAGGCGAGTGGCTGGATACACTCGACGAGTTCAGGTCAACATGGACTGTTGACCTTGACCGTTGACTTTGACTTTAACCAAGGATGACTTTTGGACTTCTGGGGCATTTTGGGAAATTGGAAATTTATGGATATAGTTCTATGGTGGATATAGATGATGGAGTTTGTGGCGGTGATCCGAGAGTTGAGATTATCTCTTCAGCGCGTCAGTTGCGAGGTGAGTTACTATACTCAAGGGTCTACGGCACCAAGGTCGGCCCTTTTGATTGTTACTTGGTATGTTATGCTATTATGATCTGTTAGATCGGTATCCTAAAGGGTAGGGTAATATTATGCAATAAGTGGTATGATCTGTTAGATCGGCATCCTGGTAAATAGGATGGTATTATGTGTTATGTAGTATGATCCGTTAGACCAATTATTGTCTATAAACTGATATGTGATTATCTGTTATGTATGTACGTGCACATGTTTGTTTGGCGGTTGAGGCTCACTTATGTTGTGCGGAGGCCAATAGACCTGGGCATTCCAACCTGTTGGTTGTGGGCCATGAGTATTCCATCCCGAGGATGATTGGACTCATAGTATGTGGCCATTCCAACCTATTGGTTATGGGCCTGGGGTATTCCATCCCAAGGATGATTGGATCCATAGTATGTGGGCATTCCAACCTGTTGGTTGTGGGTCGGGGGTATTCCAACCGGATGGTTGAGTGGACCCATAGTATGTTGTTTATGATTATATGTGTATTGTTGTGGTATGGGTATTTTGGGGAAACTCACTAAGCTTTCAGGCTTACAGTTTCAGTTTATTGTTTCAAGTACATCAGGGGATCACGGTAAGGCGAAGGCGTGACCGTACACTTCCTCGATTGACGATTATGATTTCTGAGAACTCTGATGTATAAACTATTTTGAAAACAAATTTTAATAATTGAATGGTTTCAAATGATTTAAAAAGTTTTAAATTGGCTTGAATTTTATGGGTGTTACAAGTTGGTATCAGAGCCTTGGTTTGAGTGAATTGTAGGAACACTCGTGTGAATCCAGTCTCAAATCAAGGAATGATTTTAAATGTTTTTCAAAATAAGTAAAAAGAGGATGCAAAGTGTACGATCAGTTAGAGCCAGTAAGTAGACCCCAAAATACCATACGGTTATTTGATATTGTGATATGTTAGAAAACCATGCTAGTACTAGGCTAGGGATCTTCAGGAATTGCAGGATAGAATTGCCTGATTACATGATGCCTGCTAGCCTAGGGTTTCCTTTATATGAGATTGACATCATTATTGTAGTTGTTTAGTGCATGCATCACGATTATACATAACTAATATCTTATAGCCTAAGAATGTTTGATTTGGCCTTATGTTCTGTTCTTGTCTGATTTGTAACAACCCAAAAATCAAAGGTAAAAATTTCATTTTTATTATAGCCAAACATCTATATCATTTATTTCAATCATTCCAAAACATCGTTAATTAAAAACATTTATCAGAGTTCATCCCAAAATCTATCATTGCGGAAATCATGGGTGTGTGCGCTGCGATCAATCTGAGCCCTTCTTTTCCAAATAGATGATTCTTGAAACAATAAACAAAACTGTAAACACAAAGCTTAGTGAGTTCCCCAAAGAATACCCATACACAATCATGTATAACATATCATACTAGCTAATCAGCTATACAGAACGCATAAACCATGCAAGCCAACACATAGGGAAGCCCTGGAAACCCTCTAGGGTCTTACTACGGGTGCCATGGGAACCCCCACATGGTTTTATCCCAATGCCTCGGGAACCCCCTAAGGTCTTCGACCTAGGATGCCAAGGAAACCCTCTAAGGTCTTATACTTAAGTGCCTCGGGACCCCCCCCCCCCCCCCCCCCGAGGTCTTTGACCTAGGATGCCAAGGAAACCCTCCAAGGTCTTACACTTAAGTGCCCTGAGAACCCCCCGAGGTCTTTCATGCAAGCACAATCACAAAGCATATAAATTCACATAATGGCTAACACATATATCGTAACACATAATGGGCCGGCCTTGGTGCCTTAGACCCATCAGTATGGTGAGGAGACTCACCTCGCACTGCATAAGCTTCCCGCATGAAATCATTAGTTGTTGCCTCGCCAGCTTCCCGAGCTATCACTACCAATCAATATACCCAATTAGCAATTGGGTCCATAGCATAATCCTTAATCCATGCATTGGGTGAAATGACCATTCTACCGTCGGTCCTATATGATTCAAAACTAAAGCCCAAACCCAAACCAAAAGCCCAACACTATAATGTCCATAAATCCATCATTGGCCCAATTTTCCAAATTAGGCCCAGACCTTTCTAATGGATCTTATACTGAAGCTCAATATTCTCCTTAGTCAATAATCCCGACCCAATTGGCCCACAAAGGCCCACAACAACCTAGTCCAAGAATTAGCCCAACTCGAGGCCCATAATGCAATGTTCATTTCTATATTGGGCCTGCCCAACTATTCCATTATTGTCCCAAAGATGCATTCAGGCCCAACTATCAGCAAATCCAGGCCCAAAACCATTAGGGCCTAAAGGTCCGAAGTCCACAAAGGTCCAAGTCCTCTTGAGAGCGTACGCCCAACGTACCTCTTCTGTATGCTTAGCGTATTGAGCAAATAGATTGTACGCGCTGCGTACTACATAGTACGCCCAGCGTACAAACAACTCATGCACAACATCCATTAAGTGCTTAATACTTGATCCAATAAGTCCAAATCACATATCCGAGCTGTACTTAACGTCTAAACCCATAAAGTCACTGACTTGGTAACTTTGCATGCCCCAAACAAACCCAAACTCCAAAAATGGCATTCTACTTCCATAAAAGTGACCCTAACTCAAGCATGAACCTATTAAGACCATCAAGATGGCAACTTTCTGCCTTAGGGACTCAAATAGCATCAAGGGTGGCAACCCCAAGCCTAAAAACGGATTTAGAGCCATAAAGCTTCAACCTTGGGACCAAAAAGAAACCAAAACCCAAAAATGGTAGATCTAAGAGATGAATGATCAGGTTCAAAGCTTTATACCTTCATCAAGCTGAAAATGGGCCAAATATCCCAAAAATGGACTCCATAAGCTCCAAAATGCCACCATGGTTGCTATATGATGATTTCTAGTGTTTAGAGGGGTGGATGCTGAAGATATTAGGGTTTGGTTATGATATAAGGAGTTTGAATAGGGTCCAAGACCCTAAAATAGGATTCTGATCTGACGGAATTACGCCCAGCGTACTCCAGAGAACCTTCGCGACCACTCCTGGTCATTACGCTCAGCGTAATCATCATTACGCCCAGCGTAATCCCTTTTCCCTAGTACGCCTCACGTACTCTTTGTGTACACCCCGCGTACTCGGCTAAGCCTGAAAACCACGAAACTTCCGAAGGCCATAACTTCTTCGTTACAAGTCCAGTTCCGATGATCCTTATATCCACGAAAAAGGTGACGAGAAGCTCTACACTTCTAAAAAATCAAACCTTTCTTAAGGCCTTCTTAACAAAAATCCATTTTCCACCAAAAGCCCGAACTGCCACTTTACAGA
Organism: Lactuca sativa; assembly: GCF_002870075.4. Classification (NCBI taxonomy): domain Eukaryota; kingdom Viridiplantae; phylum Streptophyta; class Magnoliopsida; order Asterales; family Asteraceae; genus Lactuca; species Lactuca sativa. The sequence goes on from NC_056626.2 coordinate 189,722,774, forward strand.
AATACCCCTAGGTTCCAAAACACGAACCGAACACCCAAATCACTTCTAATACATCACCCGCACCCAAATGGGACTAGATCCTACCTTTTCAAAGGCCCTAATACTTATGATGACCGATATTCGTCCCACACCCTCAGGATAGGAATCGATTCAGAACAGGGTGTTACATGATTGGGGGCTTAGGGTAGGGTTGGATATTCGAAAGTCTATAGGTTCTAGTGTTATGTATGGCTAGCATACACTAGGGCTACAGGGTTGGTGGAAGTTTCACGGATGAATGGATTGCGTGGGACCGGTACGTCAGTTATGAGATATTTAGCTTGCCTCTAGGATTGAGGATTAAGCGCTCGCTATGTGTATGTATATTGTTAGGGTGTTGTGGTGATACTTGAGACAAATATAAGTAGGCGTGGAAGGTAGTATGAGCTCGTACTACATAAAGTACAGGACCCATACACGTAGCAAGGAAGTCACAACCCCTAGGGTTTAGTTGGAAGTTGGTTCCATGTTATGGTATGGATTATTCGAGACGTTTTGAGACCGGATCCGGATCAGGATCGAGAGCTGGCAACCAGGATAGGCCAGTATTGTCAGAGGATCGTATCATGGAGATCATCCGGGAGTAGGTGATCGAGATCGCTCAAGGACAGATTCAGGAGATTGATTGGGTCTTTCAAGACTATCATGGTTGAGTATTTTGTCGAGCACCATGTAGCCATTGCTGAGACGGTTGTTGCGGAAGCTTTAACAGCTGTAATGAAGGCAAGGGGAGGAGTTGGTCGAGCTTCCTAGTTCTGGGACATATTCTGATGAGTAGAAGGCTGCAGTTATTAGGGATCGGAAGATGATTTGTACTCGTTATATTTCCGCGGTTTGAGCGGGAGAGGCTAGCATGTGGGTTTCTAGATTTGAAGCTCGGGGGCTTTGCTCAAGGTCGAAATGTGGGTCGCGGGAACTCCGGAAAGGAGTGCTGGTTATGTTTAGCTGAGGTTTTCCAACTGGAAGTGGAATGGTTAATTGATGGATTTGATTGTCGTTTTGTAGGGTAAGGATTGTACCATCTCAGTTTTTCGAGCTTGAAGGAGTGAGCAGGCTTGTGACCCAGGGCAGGTTGTCTTCCAGCTTGGGGTCAGTTGGTTGTAGAGGTTGGCAACATTATTTCAGCACCGGTGAGCGCAAGTGGGTCGACGTGGCATAAGTACATGTGGAGTCTGGTTTGCCTTGGATCACTTGCATCAGACGGTAAGGATTGATTGTGCGATCTATTGAAATTTTGGGATTGTAGATTATGTCTTGTGAGTAGTTGTAGCCCGGTTTAGGGCAGAGGTTGTTTCAGCTACTGCAGTTCAGCTATAAACGTTTGAGCCGGTAAGTAAGTCAGGGTGCGAACCCTGAAGAGAATGATTCTAGAGCCCGAGAGTGGGAAGTTTATTGTAACACCTTTGGAAAAAGGGGTATTATGTGGGAAGTCTACTGACAGGGTTTCACAGGATGGATATTCAACATTGTCAGGACTCAGTGGTCTTAGCAACCGTTCGTGATTGACGAACGAAAACGCGAAAGGAAGTGGTTCGTTGCCAAGGTATTAGTTTGAGCATTTACCTTTTGGTCTTCAGGACATGAGTATGGGGTCATTCAAGCATTAGTGGCTGTCGGTTTCTCTGGGATTCAGGAAGTGTTCATCTGGTTCTTAGAAGTGTGTGATCAATTGGGACTATCTAGTAATGGAGCACTAGTGGTAAATAGTTGGCTGTCATTGGATTGGTCGTTGGGAAGTGAGAAGGATTGGGAATCCTCCAATTTTCATGTATTATGAAGGCTTAGTCGAATCTAAGTGGGGGAGTGTTACCCCGAGATGCGGAAGTGTGATAGGTTTTGAAACAGGGATAAGTTTCACAACCCAGCAAGGAGAATGGAGGCCATAGTGGCTTCTTGGTTTGAGGGTTGTGTTGATTGGGGGTTTGGCAAGACTCCCCAGCATAAGAACACGTCTTTTGGGTGCTTGATAGCAGAAGTTGGGGAACCAGGTTGGAGCTCTAGTCAAGAATTGAGTTCAGCTCGAGTATTCGGTCGAGGGTGTGCTCGACTCTGAGGATTTTTGGATTGATAGATTGAGGGTTTTGTTAGCTGCTAGGGCTCAATAGTGCATTCAGCTTGGGTGCACGAGATATTCAGCATATGTGGCAGACCATAGATTTCCGAGAGAGTGGACGATCGACATGAGGCCTAGGGTTAGGCCGGAGTTTGAGCCCACAAAGTGGATCAAGATTTCAGAACCCCAAGTGGGTGAGAACAGTTTGCATGGGAAGGATCACTAGGAGGGGTGGTCTAGACAGATACTCAACAATTTAGAACGGTCTAGACATGTTGAAAGCCCAGAGGGGCGGTCCATACATGCTGAAGGTTCTGAGAGTGGTCCAGATAGACTGAAGGCCTGGTGAGGCGGTCAAGTCATATTGAAGACTTTGTATGTGCTTGTATATCTATGTTTAGGTATTGAGTATGCTGCTACGTTATAGGAATCAACAAGTCTGTCCCCAAGTATTAAGCATGTTGTTGGAGTAGGCTAAGGTCTCCAGTGTATTTTTGGGTTTGATCGGGAGTTGTTATTATAGATCGGATGGAGTACAGAGGACCTTGGTGGTCTTATTAGTTCCGAGTGCCTCAAAGGATTAATCTTCTTGGATCGGGTAATACTCTAATTGGGGACTGGGAAGTAGATCCAATTGGGTATTCGTCAACCTTAGGAAGGTTTGGGATTGGAATATCCTGTCATTCAGGTTCTGGGAACCGGGTTAGATTTTTCTCATGATCGTCTATGGCATTTGGATAGGGTTGAGGTGGTCCCGCTTTATGCAGTAGGCCAAGATACCTGGTGCGGGCCGACTGTAAGTCGTAGGCTTGGAGGCTCAAAGGGAGTGATAGGGTTGAGACGGTAGGCCAACAAACCCTGAGAATTTCAGCACGATAATATAATTGCCTAGGTATGATTGGTATTCCAACCAGAAGGGGTGATATGGGTTAGATATGAGTGTCGTACTGGTTGGCCGATAGTGGTAGGTATGTTGATGATGGTTTGAGTTATTGTGATGTTTCTAGGGTTGGTTTCATCTGTGATAGAGCCATAGCGTGTCTGAAGTAAGGAGAAGATGGGTCACTAAGACCAGGTAGGATGTGAGGCTGACATGGGTCATGTAATGTTCATTATGTTGGCAGGAGTTGGTGGCAGGGCGTGGAAGCAAGTCCATCCATTTGGTTTCTTTTCGGGAAGACGCGTGGGACTGTTGTTTGTGTGTGTGTGTCTTGGTTCAGTAATCGGTAAGGTGACCGATGTTGGGGTTGTGATCAGACAAGTTGGGACCAAGGAGGTTTCGACTTCGCTTGAGAAACGTCATATGGTAGCAGGAAGAGTTGAAGTGGGTTTACGACTTGGGATTCATGTGTAGAAGTATTTTTTGTATCATTATGTTGTTCGTTGAGGAGAGGAGCATCATTAGGCCCTTCGGGTGGCGGAGGAAAGTGGATATTTGCAGGGTCGGAGTGTTGGTCAACTTAAGTGATGACAGTTGTGTCGATCGATCATCGGGAGCATTTCAATCATGAGCTGAGGGTCGGGGAGGGCATATCAGACTCATATCGTGGGCTTAGAGGCAATCCATGGAGTCTCACAACCTCCTTGATGTAGATTTGGGTAAGCTTTTCCATCTTGTAGGATTCTTTTATTGGAAGGAAATGAGCAGATTTTGTTAGTCTATCTACAATTACCCATATTACATCCAACCCGCCAGTTGTCTTGGGTAATTTTGTCACAAAGTCCATGGTAATCCTCTCCCATTTCCATTCGGGTATCACTGGTTGTTGCAGTATTCCCGAGGGCTTTTGGTATTCCACTTTCACTTTGGCACATGTAAGACACTTGTCCACGAAAGTGGCTATCTCTGCCTTCATATTAGCCCACCAATATTGTTGCTTGATATCCGAATACATTTTATCTGAACCCGGATGAATAGAATATCGCGTCTTGTGGGCTTCATGCATGATTACTTCTCTCAATCCCCTGATTTTGGGAACCCAAATTCTATTCATGAAGTAGTGAGTTCCGTCGTCTTTAACTTCGAGCTCCTTCTCCATTCCTCGTAGTGATTCACTAGCAATATTATCTGGCTTCAAGGCGTCCAATTAGGCTTCCTTGATCTGTGAGGCTAGTTGAGATTGGATGGTGATTTATAGGTTCTTCACACGAAGACTTGAATACTCCTTTCGGCTCAGGGCATTGGCTACCACGTTTGCTTTTCCTGGATGGTATTTGATCTCACATTCATAATCATTTAATAGTTTAACCCATCTTCATTGCCTCATGTTTAGTTCCTTTTGATTTAGAATGTCCTGGAGGCTCTTATGGTATGTAAAGATGGTGCATTTGGTACAATATAAGTAGTGCCTCCAAATTTTTAAGGCGAAGACCACTGCCCCCAGTTCGAGATCATGTGTGGTATAATTTACTTCATGCGTTTTTAGTTGTCTGGATGCATAATCAATTACCTTCCTGCGTTGCATAAGAACACAACCTAAACCCTTATTCGAAGCATCACAGTAAACTATGAAGTCTTCGGTTCCCTCCGGTAAGGATAGCACTGGAGCACTACAGAGGGCTTGTTTCAAGGTTTGGAAGGCGATCTCTTGCTTCTCCGTCCAGTTGAAAGGTACGACTTTCTGTGACAATGTGGTGAGAGGTTTGGCTATCCTACAAAAGTTCCAAATGAATCTTCGGTAGTACCCTGGTAGACCCAAGAATTGACGAATCTCCGTTGGCATTGTCGGAAACGCACAGCCTTTAATGGCCTTGACTTTGGAGGGATTCACATGGATTCATTCCTGGCTGACTACATGTCCCAACAAGTTTACGCTGCGGAGTCAAAACTCACACTTGGAAAGTTTCGCATACAACTTTTCAGCTCGAAGGGTCTCTAAGATCTGTCAAAGATGTTGACTATGCTCTTCCTTGCTTCGAGAGTATACGAGAATATCATCGATGAAAACGATTACGAATTTGTCAAGAAATGGACGACTGACTCGATTCATGAGGTCCATAAATGCAGCGGGGTCATTTGTTAGACCGAAGGGCATCACGGCGAATTCGTAATGACCGTAACGAGTTCGGAAAGCAGTCTTGGGAATGTCCTCATCTCAGACTTTAAGTTGATGATAACCAGATCTCAGATCTATCTTTGAAAAGTAACTAGCCCCTTGAAGCTGGTCAAATAGATCATCAATTCGCGGAAGTGGATACCGGTTTTTGATGGTGAGCTTATTCAGTTCCTTATAGTCAATGCACATCCAGAAGGATCCGTCTTTCTTTTTAACAAAAAGAACCAGAGCTCCCTATGGAGAGAAGCTTGGTCAAATGAATCCTTTATTCAAGAGTTCACTTAGTTGGCTTGACAATTCTTTCATTTCAGCAGGAACCAACCTATAGGGTGACTTGGCGATCGGAGTGGCTCCAGGCACTAGGTCGATTCGAAATTCGATTTGTCGTTCTGGGGGTATTCCCGGAAGTTCTTCTGGGAATACATCCAGAAAGTCACATGCCACTGGGATGTTTTGAATGTTCGCTTCTTCCTTAGTTTTATCCACCACATGAACAAGGAATGTGTAGTTCTTCTTTTGTAGACACTTTTGCGCCTTGATACTCGAGATAAAACGAAGGTTTGCCGCGGGTTTATCTTCATAGATTATTAGGGTTTCATGATTAGGAAGACGAAGGCGAAAGTCCTTCTCGTGACACATAATACTGGCATGATGGGGGCTCAACCAATCCATGCCGATAATCACATCAAAACTTCTAATATTTACAGGCATCAAGTTTATTTGTGTTTGGGTTCCCTAGAGTTATTGGAGAGTAAGGTAGGCTTTTGGATTCATTTCCCACTATAATTACTCCTAAGCACATGTTGGTCATATTCTAAATAAATATAGTTGATCAGGCTATATGTATCCCTAATAGGACTACATAACTGCCCAGGTTTAATCATAGTGTTCCATATCCTCCAGAAGCTTTAATTAATTATTATTAGGTTATTATCGTAATATGTGCACATAAGTGTGAAATTTTTGTTTTGTTCAGAGTTATTTAGTCCTATTGTGTTTATAGTTGCATATCATGTATGGTTAGATATGTTGGTTCACTATAAACATTGCTCTGATACCAACCTGTCACACCCCCGAACCAGACGGCGGAAACGTTCGGGGGCTCGTGTGACTAACAATTGAATTATCATCACAATGAATATACATGAAACATAACACATTCATCACCAACATTACATATAACAACCAGCATTGTTCACATCAAGTACATTGTTTTAAGTTACATAGTTTCAAATATCAAAAGTACGATAAGTGATGTTACACAAAATAAATCCAGACATTCTTGAAAATCCTTCTTGCTTAACGATTACTTGAGAATACAAGTTATTTTGAAAATGGTCAAAATATATAATGTTGGTGAGTTCATAAGTATGGTTGAATAAAAGTCTCTGTATCTTTCGTAAAAACCCAGAAAATCCGATATTTTCTGTAAATTGTCTGAAAATGATGTGAAAATCAAGTATAAATGCATGTGTGAATTTCATAGTTATAACATATATAAGTGTAGTTTAGATTCTTTGTATTGTGAATAAGTGATAAATGTATATGAATATTTCCCCAAGAAAATCTGATATTTTCTGTTTTATGACAAAGTCTAGGTTCTTGTATCGTTAAATAAATCGTTTTGCATTGACACAATCGAAGAGTTAATCTTCGAAATGTTAAATTTGGTATTGAATCTCTATATGAGCCGTTATAACCATGCATGATAATGACTAAGTTGTCCTTCTTGACATTTTTCCAAATGCCGGTATTGCTCAAGATTTTGTCGCCCTAGACTGGCCTAGTCTAGCTGTAGCGAACAGCTAAGGCGTGGGGGGTCACCCCGTATAGATCTATACACAAACTCCTGCTTTCCTTCCAGGAAACTCTGATTATAACTACAGGCTACGATTGTACACTCAGAGGTGCCAAACGACATGTCTTACTAGATTCTCAACCCTTTTGTACTATGTTTAATGTTTATGTATAGGTGGTATATTTTCGTATTCAAAAGGTACATATACAAGTATACGGAGTTTAATGATTACGCAAGGTATAGTTACGATCTACTAGTTTGTTAATTTCATTCCAAGCCCAATTAGCATGTAAATGGACCAAAAAGGCCCAATAACATGTAAGAGGGTAATTTAGGCCCAATAGACATGTAAATGGGCCACAAAAGCCCAATAAACATGTAACCCATAACTTAGGCCCAAATTAACATGTAAGTGGGTCGTTAATCCCAAATAAACATGTCATGGAAAACATTGGGCTCAATATACACTTAAATGGGCCCTTATGGCCCAACGGCCGAGTAACGTGAATATTAGGCCCAATCAATAGTTATCGACGTATTTCGTTCATTTGTTTTGTTATGTTGTTTGTTTTAGTTCGAGGTTTACTAAATTGATGATAAAAACCCTTCTTTTTGTAAAAATGACATTTTTGGCCAATAATCCTCCAATTTTTAATTAAGGCCCAAAGTTTTGTAAAAATGACACTTTAGTCCATAATTTATAAAAATCTGAAATTTTGTCCCAAATGTTTAGAAATTCACATATTTAATCCAAAATTTTATAGTTTGACATTTATGGCCTAGTTCTGTAGAAAATTACATTTTCAGCCTCTTGTTTGTAAAAGTTGTCACTTTCGGCCCAATTTTTGATAAAAGTTACATTTTTGGTCCAGTTTAGTAATAAAGGTTTTTTTACCCCAAAATTTGGTTTATTTATATTTATGATTCAAACTTTGGCCAATTTACATTTTAATCTCCAAAAACCTCATTTTTTTCGCAATTTTGGGCCCAAAATCGTGAGGCCCAAAAGTTTGGCTCATTAAGCTAAAATTTATATTTTTGGCCCTGTGGAAACCATGTTTATCAGAAGAATCCCTTTTTATAGAAGTAGGACCGGTTTGGTCCCTATAAAAACATAAATGTCACTTTTTGCCCTTATCTTTTGTTTTCTTGACAATTTTTTTACCCTTAACAAGGTTTTTTGTTGAAAACTTTTATATCTTAAACATGTAATCACTTTTGACTTGATAATGTGATGTACAAAGTGTCTTAGTTCATAAATCTTTGCTCCATATTAGTTAAAAATTCGAGATTGATAAGATCTAGCACATTTTCACAAAATATACTAAGAATTCACACAAGACATGCAAATAACACATAGATCTACACATTTTACTTGTATTCTCCCCCAAAAATCATATGAAAACCGAAAACAAGGGGTATAAACTCACCTTTGCTTGATGTTTCGGTTTTTGAAGAAGAAGTGGAAGAGATTTTTGGTCTTAGCACACCTTTGTTGTGGATCTTGAGTTTATGAAGCTTCTAAGGTGTGATTATGGAATAAAACTATGTAAGAAGGAGTTTTTCATGTTAAGATGAAAGAAAATACTTGTGTTTGACAATACTTACCAAAGATTGGAATGACTTGATGAAGATCCTTAGAACTCTAGCAACTTTTCGAGATCTTAGAGGAAGGAGGAGAAGGATACTTGAGAGTGATTGAGGAAGTGTTTGGAAGAGAGTGTGTGTGTGTGTGTGTGTGTGTGTGTGTCTTTTTGGCTCTCAGCCGAGTTACCAAGAGGAAAGGGGAGAGAGTTGGTGAGGTGACTTGCATGGAAGTATGAGGGTCGTTGCATTGATATATGTTGAACAATATGGAGGTGGCACCTCCTAACTCAACTCTTATTACGTTTCCTTTTTTTGTTTAATTGATGTTGGGCCGAGATTTTTGGGCCGAGGAATGAGAATGGAATAGTTTGAGCCCATTAACATTTAGTTAGGATTGTTGGAACCTAAACATAAAATTTTCGGCCCATTGGCCCTTGGAAGCACTTACGGCTCAAATAGAATAAAAAGATGGGTTTATGGCTCACTAAGGTTAATTGGATTAACTGTGGCCTATTAAGGCCCATTAGGGTTAGAACGAACCATTCTAGGCCCAAATGGTCCAAAATGCTATGTATTTATGAATTGGGTCCATTTAGAGTCCAATTAGGGTTTCTAAGATCAATATAATTGATTTGAATGCCTATTGGTCCATTAGGTCCAATAAGGAAATCCTAGTCCAATATGGACTTAAACCGGGATTCTTAGGGTATTCCAACTCTTTGCTGAGCATAAGAGGTGAATTCAAATGGGCACTGAGTGATATTTTTTAGAGTATATGTTTTACAAAAGTTGAATGATTACACGAGAATAGAATTTCCTAGCTAAAATGCTAGTTGTGACAATTCAACCGTAAACTTATATAAAAAGAATGTCCAAATCTGACTTCGTATGAGGAAGTTATATTTTTCTAAGTTTCAGATACAACAATAGACAACTAAAATCTTGAAACAGAGATTGAGTGACTTTTAGTCGGCACAACCTGAATGAGAATCGAAGATCTCGACAATGGTAGTGCAATGGTAAAAAGACAGACGAAAATGGACATTGGATAATGAAGTTATGAATTTTTAACGGACTTTTCCAGTTCCGGCCTGTTAAAAATATACTATTAAAAAGAAAAATCAAAATTAGCTGACGGAGTTTAAACGAAAGTCGTAGAGCATAAAATCATCTACGCGTGGATATAAAGAACATCAAAATCAGAACTCGTATGCGAGAGATATGAATTTCCGAAGTTTGGGACATGAATTCCTACCCTGTCAAATGCCTCATGACGTGAGCCAGTAATGGATAGGTTCCAGGGTCGAGCTATCAGAAGTTGAGTCAGTGAATGGATAGGATCGAACTCACGACGTGAGTCACTCCATGCTCACGACGTGAGCTCCAAAATCACTCCCTATAAATAGAAACCGAAGGTCTCGGGTTTAGGCTGCTCAACTCTATTTCACTCTCTACTTTTACTCTGGGTTAAGCATCTCGAGACTACCCTGACGCCCCGGTTACGTGTCCAAGCCCTGACAGAAGCCCGAAGTCCCGAAGTTACCGAGAAACTTACATCTCTCCGGTCGAAGTGTTGCTCGTGTGTAGCTCGCTTCTACACCAGAAACCCGCGGTTACGTCAAGTACCTCTTCATCTAAGGGGAAGGAGCCGGCGGCGTAGCATGGCATCACACACACATTTGATTTTCCGCACGGTGTTTTCTGGGATTGTACTCTGATATGTTATTTGCTTATGTTGTGGGTTTTGAAACATGATACTTGATTTTATGAGATGACGTGTTGATTCAATATTTCTTAGTGAATATTTTATGAACAACTTAATTAAAATGAAATTTTTGGACTCGAAATTTGGGATGTTACAGCTATAGTGGGAGTTACAGGTCTATGGGTGACAAACGTCACATCAGTTTCGACGCCAGTAGTTCGTCGTGTTAAACACGTGTCATATCAGTATCGTTACAACCACATCACACATTTAACCTTAATTAACGAACTGGTTTTAAGGTAGTAAGTGCTTCAGTAATTACTTGAGAAAACTTACATCATTACATTCAGTAAAAAGGGGCCTATAATGGTAACTTTATGATTCCTTGGTAGATACATCAGGGATATATAATAATCGGTTCTGGAAAACAGTAGGATGTGTGTTTTCCGCTTCATTCCCTGTTCCTTGTTTGGTTGTGGGCTTAGAGAAGATGCACCCAGTCTACTATATATTCAATCTTAATTTTATATATATATATATATATATATATATATATATATATATATATATATAATTAAGATCGAATATATAGTAGACTGGGTGCATCTTCTCTAAGCCCACAACCAAACAAGGAACAGGGAATGAATATATATTCCGTATACACCCAATAATCATAAGGTGTACTAGGTATGGGTCAGGTCATAGTATACAAATTCAATACATCGTTTTCTAGTACAAAAACATACTCTTCAGTTAGAAAATTTCGTAGACTAAAACTAGAAACTTATCATAAAAAGGGTTTAATCCATTTTATTAAACCGATATGACTTAAAGGACCGTTAGTGGTTCATTCTATAATACCTTAGTTTGTACATCAGGGTTATATATAATTAATATCCGATAGGCAGTTGGATGTGTGCTTTCCGTCTCATTCCCTGTTCCTTGTTTGGTTGTGGGCTTAGGGCAGATTCACACAATTAACTAACCATTCGATATTAGATTAGATATAGCTAGTATAAACTAAGTGAATATAGAAGGAACTATTGTGGTTACCATTTTTACTAAAGGAAATACTCCCTCCGTCCCAAAATTATAGTCCATCTTTCCTTTTTCGTTTGTCCCAAAATAATAGTCCACTTCTAAAAATAAATAACACTTTTACCAAAATACCCCCTCATTATTACTTAAACAACTAAGCATTTAATGGAACATTAAATGCAAACTAAGGACAAAACTGTCATTTTATTGTATAAAGTTAGTGGTAATTAATGTTTCCTTAATCTGTGTGTTTTTTGTTTGTGGACTATAATTTTGGGACGGAGGGAGTATATGATTTTCTTAAAGAATGTTTTCATCAAATATAAAGAACTATTACAGTTAATTCCGTAAGTACCAAATGAATACACCATGGTTATATACAGAGAAGATCTAACAAACACTGGGATGTGTGACTTCCGCCTCATTCCCTATTCCTTATTTGGTTGTGGGCTTAGGGCAGCTTCACCCAATCGATTGTTTGTTTACTCCAAATTGTATATAACTTGTACCCATTTAGTAACCATAGAAGGAATTGTAGAGTCATTTTTACTTTCAATCATCACATTAGAAGATATAGGATTTTCTGAAGGAACATGCGAACTTTTCTAAGAAGAACTTTCAGCTTACTTTACATCACTAAAATACTTATGAACTCACCAGCTTAAATACTGATCTACTCTTTCAAAATAAATTATATTCTTAGGAGAACAGTAGACAGGTATGCACTTTGGGATTCAGAAGATGAAGCATAGTAGCTTCAAGTCTTGTTTTGTTATTTGCTTTTGGATTCAATCTATTGTGAATCACTACTTTGTAAACACTTTATTATTAATACAATGGTTGTTTGTTACTATGATTACGATGATACATGTGTTGTGATACTAAACATAATGTCCTCCGCCCCCTAACGTTTCCGCCGTTCCGGTTTGGGGGTGTGACACTTTGGGCTTGGATTCAGCGTTTATCTTCGATTTCTTCACAACTTCAAGATGAACATATAAATCTTCTATATGAATAACTTCATCTTGAACAGTTGTGCACTTCTTCAAAAATTTGGCTTTGAACGCACGTTAGGTGAAGATGCTTCTTGAAAAGACTCTTAAAAATCAGCACTTTCAGCTTGAGAATCTTCAGAGAGAATAACAGAGAGACCGATTCTTCTGGATCACTTCAGCAGGTTCATAGATAACGAAAAATTGATTGAGGAGACTTCAATGCAATCCGTCACATAATCTTCAAGTACAACTTCACTTTCAGCTTGAGAATCTTCAGAGAGAATAACAGAGAGACCGATTCTTCTGGATCACTTCAACAGGTTCATAGATAACAACAATTGATTGAGGAGACTTCAATGCAATCCGTAACATAATCTTCAAGTACAACTTCACCTTGCTTCTAGGGTTGAAATATTGAGTGTTGAAAAATAATCTTCACTTCTTGTTCATTCGATTGAGCGTTCTTCAATGATCACCATTGCGCCTTGAAAAGTAACCACTGACTAAAAAGTCCCTGTGGATCATAGAATCATAAAGACTCTTCTCACCACAGTTGTTCAAGGACCCAACCTTGGCTCAGATGGAGACTTCTCGCAGTATCTGTGTGAAAGTACAACCTCTTTGAGTCTCTTGTGTTGATACAGTCTCATCTTCCTTTGAATTTGGTTTTTAAAACAAACAAAACTTTGAGATAAAAAACAAAACTAAAAACAAACTTAGTACACAATATTTTTGGATTTTTCATATTTTCTAAAAAAGAAATAAAACATAAATAAAAATATTTTTGGATTTTTGAATTTATGATTTTTGTTTGATTTTTTTAATTTTAATTCTCCCCCTTAAATTCGTGCATAGAGGAAAAATATGAACAAATTTAACAAAAAAAAAACAAAAATAATAACTAAATTTTAAAACTTTTTTGGGATCAAAGTTGTCAAGCAATTCAAAATCGTTTATCAGCACACGCCTGCATGTTTAGATCTGGTTAATCACCGGTATTGTGGTCCACTTAAACACAAAGGATATGGACAAATTTGACAGATTATAAGTGACCAAACATTGCACCTATATTCCTAAATGGACCCTTTAGCTGACGATGACCAAGTATATTATTGTCCACTTAAATTCAGCAACGAGATCTACAGACAACCTTTTAAATAGTTCAATTTTAGATGTACTAGAACGTGTTCCCCACTTCTCGACATAACCTGATAATCAAGAACTTCCAAGTGAGAAGATAGATATAGAAATGCATATGTTGTATCCCAGGTCGGATGTCTTCCAATCACACATAAGGAACAACATATGACTAACACAAATAAAGAGTTAGATAGATAGTAGGGTGCATATATTGTGTCCCAGGTCGGATCTTCCGATCACGTAGAGGGGACAACATATGGCTAACAGACAGAAAGAATTTCATATATAAGAAGATGCATAGATATAGAATTTCATATGTTGCATTCCAAGTCGGATATGTTCCAATCGTGCAAAGGAAGCAACATATGACAGATAGATAGAAAGCAAGAAAATAATTTCCTACAAACCTACTTTATCAGAACCCCCAATCGCCTTATCAGTACTGGAATTAAGGACATAAGTCCGTACATCGAGGAAATGTTGAACCAGAATTCTAGATACATATGACTTTAATGTATCTCGCAGGTTCCCATGTTTATCTCACTACTCAATCTATCCAAGCGTCGTATTGTCAGTCCAAATAAAACTATCTAATTCCATACTGTCAAGTCCTTTCATTGTTAGCTATGTCTAGCCCTTTTGAATCATTCTTACCTACCAGCACATTAAACACATAGTCTAAACAATTTGGCTTTAGTGCATTACACAAATTTCAGATTTCCCTTTAACACTATGCTTCATATCACTTCCCAATAACACCTACCAAAGAAACTTATATTTTTTTAATTTTTGATTTTTTTTTTGTATTTTGATTTCTCCCCCTTAATTTGGGCATAGGGAAGAAATAAAATAAATGCGCAAAATTAAAAAAAAAATTCTTTGAAACAAAACATTTTAAGAAGACTCATGAGTATCAAGAAGAAAACTCAAACCGTAAGTCACCAATTGAATTTGCATTCAGATGATCTGAGAACAACACGTATATTTCAACCTCGTAACAGATCTTAAAATTCTTCACATCGTTAAGTACAATCCCCATTTGTGATCCTCTTCTTTCTTCCTTTCCTGCAAAGAACACATAATATCATAAGCAAATAATCACAGAAACCTCAACAAATATTGGCATACCAAACAATTATCATGAAGATTGTCATCTCACTATAAACATCACTAGTGGGCCGGCATTGGTGCCTTCAATCCAAAGATACAAGGAAGGTAAACTCACCTCAAAAGAAAGACGAACCCTACAACTGCTTCTACTGCGAACCGGCTCCAAACATTGAACCAAAACCCCAAAACTAAACTCCATCAATACACATGCCTAAATCCAAGCACTAGGCCCACTAATAGCCCAACTAACCAAGCCCACAATTGGCCCAAGCTCATTGGGCCCAATCAATACCCAACTCCATTGGGCCCACTAAATGCCAATTCACCATCCAAGGCCCATTAGGGAAAACCCAGCAAGGCAAGCCCAAACAGAAGTCCATTACTCTAAAATCCTTAGTCCATTATGATCTGAAACCAAAGGATAAGTCCAAGACCAAGTTAGCCAACAATCAAAGAACCCAAACTTGCACAGGAGGTCTCACATTGTGAACACCTTATGCTCACATCCTAAGGTCGTGAATTTTACCCAGAAACTTCCTTGAACATGCTCTCACACTGTGAGGTCTTATTCCTCACGTCGTGAGTCCAGATTTGACCAAAAATGAGCATTAAGCTCCTAATCCATTAAGCCTTAGCATAGCACAGTCTAGAGGGTCTTCCTTGACCCCAAGGGCCATAAAATCGAAGCTTTTCGGTCATGTATGTCCAATACATGACTTAAAAACCAACTTAGGTCAAATGGAGGAAAATGACCAAGACTCAAGCTTGGAATCCAAAACCATGACCAAAATCCAAATCCAAGACTTATAAGACTTAAGATACCACCATGATCCATAAAGTTGCCAACTTTAAGGATCCTATGTATGCTAACAACATTAGTCATCATTCATATGGACATGTAATGTAAACAAATGATTGTTAGATCTTTTATGCACACAAATGTGTGTGGACCCATCATATCCACCATAAGGGATGGCATATACTACAATGTCACATTTATTAATAGGTGTAGTGTGCGTGGTTATGTTTATATGATTACACATAATTTTAACAATTTGAAAAGTTTCAAAGTGTATCAAAATTAAGTAAGAAATCAATTGGGCATGAAGATAAATGATCTCTAATCTGAAAGGAAAGAAGAATGCCTTAGTATAGGTTTCTTCGATCATCTTAGAGATTATGTAATGGTTTTCATAATTGGATTCTTCAAGGACAGCATGATGTAATGATGCTACTAAAAAGAGAATCAAATGCTATATGGTTCGATCTATGATGAGTTGTGCTTCACTCTCATTCATGTATTTTTTTTAGAATATACAGTTGAAATAGTAGAGCATATTTTTGAACCATGTATCTAACTATGTCGGTTTGAAAACACCTCATGAAATGTGGAGATGGAAAGTTCCCTGACATTCAGATCTAGTGTTGTGAGGTTCATTAGACGAGAAACCAATGACTGACTTGAATCAAGATTTAAGAAGTGTTATGTTGTCGGGTATTCACTAAAAATGCTTTATATATGTGATGCTTATAGCTCAAAGGGAATGTTACTTGAGAGAAAGAACATATATATATATATATATATATATATATATATATATATATATATATATATATATATATATATATATATCAAGAAGTTAGTGCGAGTCATATTAATCTTGAAGAAATTCAAGATATGGTTGACAATGAACCTATAGTTGGCACTAGCTCTCAACCTAAGGTTGAAATACCAATTGAGTCGAATGATATTATCCTGTCTCTTCGTATATCTGGTAGAGTTAGAGCACCTCACAAGGTTATAAGTATCATCTAACTGTTGAAGTAGACACATTGATTAGTGATAAAACATTGATAAATTTTGATAAGCCTAATAGCTACTAGGAAGCAGTGGTGTGCCATATGGATACCATTAGAAGATTATAAGGATAACAAAGTTCAATCCATGAAGGATAACTAATTTTGAAATTGGTTGATCCAAAGCCTCGTCTTGTGATAATGGGTAGGAATTAGATCTTCAATGTGAAAACTAAGATGGATATGAATATACACATATTCAAAGCTAGTATGGTGGAAAAGAGTTTCACTCAAACTCAAGAAATTGATTATGATGAAACATTCTCACGAGTAGCTGAGAAATGTCTATTCGGTTATTTGTCACAATTGTTTGCTTCTTTGATATAAGATATGGTAAAGTAAATTTTTAAACAAATTTCCTCAATAGGAAACTTATAAAGGATATATGACATATTTTGAAAGGATTTAAACATACAAAGTATCCAAACAAGGTGTGTAAGCTTGAAAAATCTATTCGTAGATTTAAGAAAGCATTATGTTGCAAGGAATTTGTTCTTCCATAAGAAAGTCAAAGAATTTTGTCTTTTTAGAAGTTCATATTAGTCTTGAGCACATGTCAAAACTAGTGGGGGTGTCGTTATTTTCCTGGTATTACATGTTGTTGACAATACTACTCATGAGAAACGTTGTCTCTAAGTTGCAAAATGAAAAAGCTCAAAAATTGTTTCATTATGATGGAAAAGGGAAGCAACATTGATACTTGGTATTTGGATCTAAAAGTATAGATTGAAATGTTTAATAGGATTTAGTTAAAGCATAATATGTTGGATGATTCCAATATAGAAAAATTCCAAGAAAGCGATTGTTCATATGCTTCATAGCAAGGAATTGAGTGAATCTCAAAATTCATTTGTACTATGAAAATGAGAGGATGAGTGGAGTCCCACATGCTTCGGATATATGATCAATCATGAATGATATAACTTCTACTTATTATGATTTATCTGATATTTTGAGCACCGTGAGATAGGATCATAAATTGGCTCGACTGAATCACTAGACAACTATCAAGAACTTTTTGAGGTATTGAAAGATACCAATGGATGGTTACTTGTGGACAGTAGAGAACATGATCGAGAAGAGTTATAGCGACATGTATTTTAGAGATGGGTTTGATTCATAGTCTAAATGGGTATTCATTTTGAGTTGTAGCATGAAAGGTTTCATGCAAGAGATGGTGGTATATTTGACAATGTGGGTGAGACCACATTAGTGTAAGTAAAGTATCCAAGGAGCGTACCTGGACTGGAAAACTTCATATCTGTTCTTGGATTTGTTTTGAGTAACAAATTGTCATTAAAAATATTCAATGAAAGTGCAGTCATATTGACTAAGGATTCTTGAAAACATGGAAGGTCAATACATAGAATGAGGGAATTCAATTACATCCAATAAAGGGTTGAGGATGCAGATCTAGTTGTAAAGTGAATATCTTTTCTATGATCCGTTCATAATAGTGATGACTAAAGGAAAACATGATATTCATGCTAAGAGAATTTACATGAGAAATGTTGACAAATTTAGTCGATTACACTAAAACATTTATACAATAAATAAATCTGTAATTGTTATAGTGATCAGATACTAGGGAATTATTTATATTTAAAGAGTATGATGCCATATAACAATTAGTTTATTATTGTATTCCGTTTTGCATGTTACTTCCTGAATATTAATTTATTCGGAATGTCACAGTCAGCCGTACTTTTGGGAGTAGGGATTACTATAATATTCATGAGTACTTGGAATATAGAGATTTGAAGTATTAGTTAAACATACGCTTAGAGATTACTTCATGTATTCAATCATGAGTATTCTTCAAATAGAGATATATAAGTCATATTTTGCAAATAAGTTATGCATTGTTTTAATCCAACACATCTCGTAACTAGGTGTTATAAAGTGTAATTACATGCATGATTTGGTCACTAAAATGTATGATTATATAGTTAAAGTTTATTAATTTATTTTGCCTTAACCAGTGTTGCAGAAACCGACATTGGCGGCCAATTAGTCGGCGATTAATTGTTTTGCGGTCTTGAATCGATTACAATTAGGTGTTTGACGGAAATTGGTCAAAATCAGTCTTGGCAGTCCTCGCCGGTCATAGGAGGGAAATATTTTAAAATTTTAAAATTTTTAATTTTCAAATATCACACCCAAATTTTTAATTTTCAAAATTTTAAGCTTTCAAATTTTAAGATAATAGTATAAATTTAAAAATTTTACATTTTCAAATACTTCATTTTTAGTGAATATTAATTTTTTAAATAATTTTTTAGCATATCCCACGTAAAATGTAACTTGCTACAACCGATCATAATGAGTATATGTGAATACTTGCAACAAGTTTGTTATATATATATATATATATATATATATATATATATATATATATATATATAAAGGAAACAAATGATAATTATCCAGATAATTTCTTTTATATATATATATATATATATATATATATATATATATATATATATATATATATATATATATATATATATATATATATATATATATATATATATAAAGGAAACAAATGATAATTATCCAGATAATTTCTTTTTTCTCTCCTAAACATAAACGAAAAAACTTTTTGATCGTCTTCCTAAGGGCTAAACCCCTTTATTGTCTTCTAACGGTCATGTTTTGCATAAATGGGCAACACATGCTTTTACTCAACTTTTATTTTGATATTTTGTCTTATATCTAAAATACCATCAATCATGCACAATTTAATGAAATAATTTCATACAAAATTATGAACAATTAACCATTACACAAACCCTTTTCTTATTGATCCCCTATACATCAGCAACTAGTTTTTCAATAATTCACCAATATATTTAACAAACAATACATACTTTTCTCCGAAACACATATAAAAACATATTAGTAAACCCGAAAAACCAAATAATTCCCTGAATGTCTAATTCAGAATTTAATACTAAATAAATAAAGACTTGAAAATATTTCCAAACATTCACAAAAGTTCTACAACTCAACAATCTCTACAAGTTGGATTCTTAGACTTTGGCATGAATAATGCTTGAACAATTCTATCTAAAAAACATAACTTTGATTTGACTGTTCTTCCCCGTATTAGTTCCAAAATATGTTGCTTGCAATATGCATGCGTTCAACTTTAAGATTGTTTGTCATTTTCTTGTTTTCTTTCTTCAATCACATCACACATACAGACATATTTAACGTCAACTATTTTATAGTAAGGTTGTTAAAACATCATACAAAAAACCCAACTAGTCAAAATTGACCAAATTAACTCCCCAACACTTAAATTAAAGGGTGAAGAATATATAGCTAAATTAAAAATAAAGATGTTGCAATTAACCTTTTAGTCATTTGATTGTTACTTTAAATAATTCTACTAACTGATTTTTCTAAAAAATAAATAAATATCTATATAAATTTTAAATTAAAAAATTTATTTGAAATAATACAGAGGTGCACAAAAAAAACTTGTTCAGGATCCGAACTGGTTACCGAACCGGTAAACCGGTTCACTATGAACCGGTCCACTATGATCCGGTCTACTATGAACTGAACCGATTTAAGAACCGATCCGCCGATTTGCACCCGTTTGAGATTTTAGACATCGAAACCAATTTAGAACCGATTTAATAACGGGGAACCGGTAGTCAAACCGATCGAACCGGTTTAGAACCGATGTAACCGGATTAGATAGGTTCGAGTTTTTCTATGATGAAATCGGTTTGAACTGAACCGATTTATGGCTGAACTAGTGTTACTATGCTTGAATAGGAACCGAACCGGTTCGGTTTGGAAAAAAAAAACGGTTTGTACACCTCTAAAGTAATAAAAGATAGAGTAAATTACACGAATGGTCTCTATAGTTTGGGGTAATTTGCATGTTGGGTCCCTAACATATTTTTTTAATTCGAAAAGTCCCTACTGTTTGTTTTTGTTACGTGATTGGTCCCTGTTGTTTGTTTTTGTTACGCGCTTGGTTTATGTTTTACCTAAAAATACTAGTATTTAAATAGAAAAAAATGGTAGGGTATGGTAGGTAAGGTGAATGTGTATGGTTGGGGGTGTGTTTATTTAAATAAATTAAAAAATCAATGGCAAAATAGTTTTTTAGGTAAGATAGGGACCAAACACGTAACAAAAACAAATAGTATGGACCTTCCGAGTTAAAAGAAACAAATTAAGAACCAAACGTACAAATTATGTTAAACCATAGGGACCATTAGTGTAATTTACTCTAAAAGATAAGCCAAACATTTGTGATTTGTATGGGACTGGGCTGGGCTCAATACCAATCCAAATCCTGTTGTGATCCGACCCGACCTGAGTGGTTATTGAAAATTTGTGATGCACAACTAACATGATAATCTTCGTCATCAGAAACATCGTGTTGTGAGTTCTGAATCTGAAGATGTCTGGAACTGCGATAGTGATAGGGGCATCAAGCTCATGGGCTCGGGCGTTGGTCAAGATTTCGCCCTATACGTTTTCGGCCATCGGAATCGCTATATCGATCGGCGTTTCTGTCCTTGGTGCTGCTTGGTTTGAATCTTCTAACTCTCTTCTCTTCAATCATGTTAGGGTTTCGATTTTCAATTCGATAATGATTGTAGATCGTCCTTCTGTTTTTTAGGGGAATTTACATTACTGGAAGTAGTTTGATTGGTGCTGCCATTAAAGCCCCACGCATTACCTCCAAAAATCTAATCAGGTTCCTTTTTTCACTCCTAGGGTTTAATTTGATTTGATTTATAATACGATCCCAATATATGATCTGACTATCTTACCTGATTCATTACGGAAGTCTATCGGTAACTTATGATCTCCTATTTTGATGATTTTGTTTGAAATTGTGCACGAATCTCAAAATCGCATGTATCTGCTGAGAAATTGTGCGTTTTTTTAGGGCTACAGAATGATAGGTAAATATACCAGGATCTTCAAAAACATGCAATTTAAGATCGAATGGAGCTTCACATGCATGATGATCTCTTTCCAATAACAAAAATACCATTAATTTTGCACTAGATGATATAAGATCCATGGTTGACCAATTGTCCAGTTGATACATGAACTTGATGCGATTGATTGATGTATTTCATCTTGACAGGATCAAAACTAGAATTCTACTTGTTTAATTTTGCCATTTTTTATTTCCAGTGTAATTTTCTGTGAAGCTGTTGCTATATACGGAGTGATTGTAGCAATCATTCTTCAAACAAAACTGGAAAGTGTCCCAGCATCACAGACATATGCACCAGAATCCATGAGAGCAGGATACGCAATATTTGCCTCAGGAATCATCGTGGGCTTTGCAAATCTTGTGTGTGGGTATGTTATGAAAATATATAATTATATATCTTAAGTTCATTAAGTTAAAAAGAAAGAGATACTCAGTTTAGTTTATCGTTTACAGGTTATGTGTTGGAATAATTGGAAGTAGCTGTGCTTTATCAGATGCACAAAACTCATCCCTTTTTGTGAAGATTTTGGTGATAGAAATATTTGGAAGTGCTCTTGGATTGTTTGGAGTAATCGTTGGGATTATAATGTCTGCTCAAGCAACATGGCCTACTAATGTGTGAGTCACATTCACACGTTCACCATCTCTTTCTTGTATCTGTATGCAAAAAAAAAAAAGAAAAAAAGTTATTCATTATTTTGATCTCTACTGCATTTACTATATAATGATATCTTATGTTTGTTTGTTCAATTTGAAACACTTTTTATGTAGCCATAAGATAAGATTTTTCCAGATTGATTGATGACCAATAATGTTTCTCATTTATGTAATGGAGCCCATGAGCACGAATCTTTAAATTTTTTGTTTGAAGTATATTTTTCTTTTATTGTGATGTATTTATGAAAATGAAAAAAAAAAAAGGTCTTTTTTTTTTTTTTTTTTTTATATCAAAGTTGGGATGTTACAACAAGATCTAAAATTTGTAGTCTTAATCGGTGTATTTAGCAAAAAGAATTTAATTCGTGAGTTGGATTCAAACTTAGCAATGGTTATATATGGATTTAAGGCTTATCAAGATTTGTTAGAATTAATTATTAATCTAAATATAGTGATTAAATGGCTTTGTTTCTGTTAAGGTTCGATCAAAAGTTTCATTGTTAATGGATACAAAAACATTTCCTTGATCATTTGGCACCTTAATAAGCTTGAACACCCATAAGCCAAAGGTTGGCTATCGATTGACCTCTGTTTCGAATTAAGGTGATTAAGCTAACCTTTCTGGCATAGTGTTGACAAAGCCTAAAAGAGAGTCGTAATGTTTAGGATCTCTATAAAACACAGGGGAATCATAGGCTAAAATTAATGGAGAATCCATGAAGGATAAACCACAATACCTAATATTGGGACATATTTTCGTTCTAGTTTGACTTAGATATAGAAAATGTAATGTCCCAAACAACGTGGAAGCTGGAAGAATAAAGGTCACTTGAATCAATGTTTTGTATATCAATAAGGTTATTCAACACCATCTATTGCCACATGATTAGGTAAACACGATACGCTTCAACATCTTACAGTTGTTTTATGTGTTTCAGTTTGACTACTAATTACACAATTGAAGAAACACAAAACTAAAATAATAATTATTATTGTTATAAAAAAAAAAGTATACACAAGTACGCAAAATCTTCTTCCCTTATCCCCTTATTCTAGATTTAAAAAACACCACCACCTCCCTTTCTCCCTATACAAACGCTCACACACAAGCAATACGTAAACCACGTTGCAACTGAAACTCAAGAGTAGGACTTCCATTTACTAATACAAAAGACCTAGCCGATTCTAAGCAAAACTGAATCCAACATCTCCCTTTGCTACCAAAATTCATGAATTCCATCATCCGATCAAGGAAATCCAAACTCACGAAGTTATAAGCCTTTTCGAAATCTATCTTCAGAAATAATAGGTTCTTGTGTTTCCCTTTGTACCACTCAACTAACTCATTAACCATTAAGGGGCCATCAATAATCTACCTATCTTTATCCGGTGAGAGTTCGTGGCCAATAGAAGATGAATGAGTCGCTAATGGAAATGAGTGGAGAAGGTTTGAATGTGATGGTTTTAAGAAGGTGATGGGAGTGAAGGGTGAGATATTTTCTATTTTAGTAATTACTGAATAGTTATAATTTTTTTAAAAAAAATTGTAAAAGAAATAAATAAATTGGGTAAAATAGTCTTTTCAATTTTAAGAAAGACCAAATCCACAACCAACCTAGGTGAAAAGGACCATCTACACAATTTTGAAAAGGTTTGGACTATACCTAAAGAAAATAAGAAACCAAATGGACCATTTATGCAGCTTTGTCTTGAAGGTATTCCTTAATATACAGTTGAGTGATTTTTAATGTGAAATATTGTTTCATTAATGTATATATATAATGCATCTTCAACACATGAATGACAGTATCAAGCAATCCAAACATATTTAAAACAAAATCTAGACTTTTGAACTCAAGTGACTTAGAATCTTATTAGAGGTACAAATCATGTTTACTTGGAAAATGAAAAACTATCCTTTTTGAGGAAAAAATATTATAAAGTTGATGCATTAATATGTCTCATGAATATTGATATTTAGGGTGCATTATCCGTTATCTGATGTTAGATGTTTTTAATTTTAAAGTGTGGAAATATAAAAGGATTAAAATAGTTTTTAATTGTGTAACTGGATGAATGTGTAAAAATGATGATGAGTTATGAAGTAAACTTCCTTATGATGAAATTTAAATATTTTGTAAATTTTAAAGTATATTTTATAATACAATAGAAGCCTTAATCGTGATGAAAATGAAATATTGGTGATTTGTGAAAGCAATCATTTCTACTGGGGAAGTAAATTGAATAAAACATAGTTATTAAGGTAAGGCCTAGATTTAGAAAAAGTTATGTGGTTAATGTGTGAGAAATGGTAAGAACCTTATGGATAAAACCCCTTAGGCTTTTGGTTTTGAAACATCACTATTGTTTGGGAGAAAAGAAAACGAAGACTTGAATGACTTCATGTTTGGAATTGGTTTAACATAATTGGATGCGGGTTCAACTCCGAAGATCATTAAAATATGAGTTTCATTCCATTTCAAAGGTTTCAAAAAAAGGAAGTGATGACACTATGGTGAGATCGGCCATTGGAAAGGAAAATGGCCTAAGGTACCTGGAAGAGGTGAAAAAGAACAAGACCACTAAAGCTATCACATCATGTATGTATGTGATAGAAATTCACTGACCACATTTTTATTCTTGAGTATTATATACAAGTTGTAAACTCGCATTTTTACAAATGTGTAAGAATACAAAAGTCGGCAACAACTTGAATGAGTAAAAAAAAAAAGGATCTAACAGTGGACAACAACACGGGAGTTAATGTAGTATCATTTGAACTTTATAAACTTTCATTTCCCTCCATGGTTTTGTAACATTTGAGGATTTTCTTATTCGTGTCTAGTTTGACAAGTAACATTGTTCTTTTAGTCGGTTTTTGATTATATCTTTAAACATAAAATTATTTCTATTTATAGTCATGGAATATTTTAAATGAATACAATTTCTCAAGGTAGACCTTCATTCTAGAAATGAAATACCTATATATAATTTAAAAAATATATAACTAATTTTAATTAGACATATCATCATCATTGTCAAGGTAGACATAAATTAGAAGTGCATATGTAAACTCCACAACTATGGACTATTATACTTATTTAATTTGGAATGTTATTTAAACCAGATAATGATGAGCAACTTTTTACTTGGAGAAGTTACAAATACCCTTTTTAGTAGAAAAGGTAATAGACATTATCTTAATTTTTGGTCTAACACATAATGATGTTTATGGACCGTCATTATACACGACTAGAGGAGGATATAGACACATTTCTCACATTTATTGATGATACAAGTAGTATGTTTATGTTTATGTGACAACCCCAAAATCCAACTATTTTATGCTTTATTTTTAAAGAAACTCTTTCAACTCACACAACAAAATTTTTAAAACATTTAATAATGAATACCGCTTAAAACCTAACTGGATGTCAATTCGCATATAAAACTATTAGTAAAGGGATAAAGTAAAATAATTGTCATAATACAATGATTGATAGTCTAAGTTTCCAAATGTACAAAAGTCTTAAGCATCTCTAAAGTTCTATAAAGTCATTCGGAGTACAAACCACAAACCCTTCTGTGGTTTATGTGGCAATGACCATGATTCGTGAACACCACCCCGGTGGGTTGTGATCGGTCGTGATTATAATGATTTGTGGTGTGTAGCACGAGTGACCACATCCAATAGCAATCTTTCTCTTTCTATCTCTCTCTACATTCTATATCAACCTAATGTGGTTGTGTGTTGTGAAAATGTAATAGTGATGTGACATCCACCATATTTGTGGTTAATGATGGATACTCTAGAAAACCTAATGTATCGCCTATTAATCATCAACTGAGACACAACGTCGGATTAGAAAACATGATAAGATACAAAGACGTTAACTCACAGAAAATATGTATAACAATCTTTTTATAAAATTGATCCCAAAATAAAACACATTACATATAATCATCATATAATATACTCTAAAACAAAATCAAAGGGCCTTTGGCCTAGTGATATCGGAAGTTGACATATATGTATCTTTAAGCCAAATGTTGAGGGTTTTAGCCTATTATGGACAAAATGTAAGGATTTAGGCATATAATAATGTGTGTACATTCTAAATCAAACATAATTAGTAACTTATACCACATTAATTTATATGGTTTTTAACATTATTCAGAAACTATATTGATCAAATTATAAATAATTAACAGGCACAATTATCAAAAATATAAATCCTTTTTAAAAGAAAATCAAGAGTAAATTCATAAAGTAAATTCATATTAAAAAAAAAGTAATTAAGACAACTTTACCGTAAGGGCTTCTTTGTAAATCATTTGAGTGATAAGGGCATCTAACCGAATATTCCATAACATTGGGGATGAAAATGGAAACGTTAAGGAACACCAGGGACCACCATCAAGAAAGAAATCCCAAATCATCGACCCTATAAAAATCAAGAAATGCATCAATGGCAGCCTTGCGCCTAGCCCTGTACGCAGTAGTCTTATATATCTTACTTTTTAGTATTATTTTTGTTTCATTTTTGTTTATTTGTAGTTCCCAGAAATAATTCCATCTGTTCTTCGCATATCTTGGGGTTAGGAGGTGTGGATTCATCTTATTGAAGCGATCAAAAGTTCAAAAGTTAGGTTTCCCACCTGTGTTGATTGCCGCCATTCTCCTTCTTACACATATAATATATAGTATTTCTTGTAAGATTTCGCTATTGATATCGATACAACAATCAAGATTTATCGTTTAGGCAATTGTGCGCGTTTTTTGGGGTCAATTGTCGATTGTCGATTTCTAGGTTTTAGTCCTTGATTTCTAGATTTAGGATCGGGGACTTGGATTTCAATTTCCAGCTAAAGGATATCATATTTTAAGGTTTTTCTGTAATTCGGGTTTGTAAGAGAGATTATGGATAAGAAGAAGGTCGCAGTTCCTCTCGTATGCCATGGGCATTCTCGGCCAGTAGTTGATTTGTTCTATAGCCCGATCACTCCAGATGGGTTTTTCCTTATCAGTGCCAGCAAAGGTTCGTCGTACATCTCCATCCCCAATTTTACTTCAAATAAAATTGTATATCAACTCCCATCTTATACTTTCTACAGTCTGGTAAAACAATCATAAATATTAGATCGGAGCATCATATCAACATTTGGATTCATCAACTGTATCTATTAGTCATGAGAAGGTTAATTTAGGCACAATAGATATGATCATGATCAAGAAATCAAGTTTTGGATAAAGTTTACGACTGATATGAACAATTTGTCCCTTCATCACATTGCATATTGTGTATACGATAACCAAAATAAATTCGATCTTTTGTTACTCTTTATTCAGATTCGACTCCTATGCTTAGAAATGGAGAAACTGGAGACTGGATAGGAACCTTTGAAGGGCATAAAGGTGCAGTATGGAGTTGCTGTCTTGATACTAATGCTCTACGTGCTGCATCAGCATCTGCTGATTTTTCAGCGTATGTGTTCGTCATCATAAAAAGCTCTTCTTTTTGTTAATATTATAACAAAATTTTCCTTTCTGAATGTAATCTTTGCAGGAAATTATGGGATGCATTAACTGGAGATGTGCTGCATTCATTTGACCACAAGCATATTGTTCGAGCATGTTCTTTTTCAGAGGTTCTTTCATCTTTCTTTATAGTTTATACACAGAAATATGTATTATGAAGGAAGATTCTGATAGAAATCAGACATTTTTTGTAAAAAATTTCAGGATACACATTATCTTCTGACTGGTGGATTTGAGAAAATGCTTCGTATATTTGATTTAAATCGACCAGATGCCCCTCCAAGAGAATTTGTAGATTCACCAGGTTCTGTGAGGACTGTTGCATGGCTCCATAGTGACCAAACAATATTAAGTTCTTGCTCTGATTCTGGTGGTGTAAGGTATGTCATGTATCTCATGAACTCCTCTCATGTTAAAATTGATGATTTTTGTGAAATTTGTTTGTTGGGATGTAAGGGTAAAATGGTCGTTTCGTTTTATCTAGAGACGATTTAGTCAGTCTTGAAAAGAAACTTATACAACACATTATCAAGATACACATCATTACCCAAACAATTCAACCACTTTACCCATACATGACTTAAGGGTTATTTTCATATATGGAAAATTTATAATGAAACAGGGGAATAATTTAGGTTTTTTATTATAATTTGTTCATTCATTCAGTCATTCCTATTGTATTAATAGTCACATGGAGTGTTGATTGGACCCCACATCTATATCATATTCTCAACATTCATTTGTATTTATCGGATACACGTGCATAGACAATTGTGGACCACATCACATGGAATCAAACATTTTGTAAATTTAATGTATGATATCTACATGACATCTGTTATAATCATTGGATTAAAGAAAATTATACCACATAAGCAGTAATGATCATGCATTTATGATGCTTATGCATCTGGTTTGGTAAATAATAAAGCAAGATTTTAAATCTTCGAAAACAATGGTGAAATCATCTAACAAAGATCCCCCCCCCGCCAAAAAAAAAAAAATTAGAGCTCCATGTGAAAAAGGGTTGTCATTTAATCATGATTTCAGCTATGGGAAAAGAAGATTTAGGTCACTGGATGATGCTAGGGTTTCCAAGAACACAAATGGGTATTTCAAGAAAGTAGAATCTCCCTCAAGGGTATTGAACAAATAGTCATAATCAATCTAATAATTTAATTGGAAAGATAAAAGCATCGAGTTTTACCAGAAATGTTGATGATGATTGGAAGAAGAAAAAGAAGAGAAATAAAAAGAATTCGATAGAGAAGATGTTTGATTCACAATAGACTCTTCAATAGAAAGGTGGGTGAAGTTCTATATTAATTTAAATCCAGGGTTTCATAGAATTTTGTTTAAATTTAGAGTTCTTGAAGACGAAGAAGATGAGGGAGGCAAAAGAAGATGGAAAGAAACAAGGGCATAATGGTCAATTTAAAAAAAATAGCCGTTAGTTTATTACTAAACCATTCCTTTAGAGCAAGCCATTGGACTGGAACCATAAATTTTGAAAAACCAAAGGGACTATTTTTGTAATTTGGTCAAAATTTATGTACTTTTTGTAGATTAGATTAAATTGATTTGAAGATGGGAAATGTGGCCACAAAATTGACTCAATAATTTGCACTCCAGTTGTCTTGTTTTTGTGCCACATGGATTTGGTGAGAGGAGAAATCAGAGTTTTCTTCATTTGACATGATTGATTGGACATATTGCAAAACTTTGTAAACTTCTCTGTAGAACCCAATAATTTCAAGAAGACCACTTTTTTTTTTTTTTTTTTGTATTCATTTAGTTGTTGAATTAATGGATTAGAAATTGTTTTTTTGTAAATTTAAAAATCAGGCTTTGGGATGTGAGAAGTGGGAAGATTGTTCATACTCTTGAAACAAAAGCATCTGTTACAAGTGCTGAAGTGAGTAAAGATGGTCGTTATATAACCACTGCAGATGGATCTTCTGTCAAGTTTTGGGATGCAAACCAGTATGTTTTCTTTTTAATAAAACCATTTTTTTTATATTTTGTATATAATACTTTATAAACTATATAATTTATATTTTTATGGTATAGTTTTGGATTGGTGAAAAGTTACGAAATGCCATGCAATGTGGAATCAGCATCATTGGAGCCAAAATTTGGTGACAAGTTTATTGCTGGAGGGGAAGACATGTGGATTCGACTATTTGACTTCAATACTGGCGAAGAAATTGGTATGATTTTTTTTTTAAAAAAAAAAAATCTCTAAAAGGTTGAATATGTAAATTAGTAATTTTGCTAAAATTGAGATGTTTCAAATGGATAGAAAGTTGAACATAATGTACTTAGGTAGTGTTGGGTATGCAGTGACCAAAGAGGGAATGGAATGGAGCATTACCATTGAATGAAAATTTTAAAAAGATTAATCGTATTGAAGATTATATGAATAAAAGTAATTCATGATTATAGTATATATGTGATGAAAATGCTCCATTCCATTCCTTCATGGCAATAGTAATGTTACATTCCGTTCCCTCTTTGAATACTGCATACCAAACGCTACCTTACTTTGTTCATTCCATTCCATCTAACCAATTATTAAAAATATTATTTTAAAAAGCGAAGGGTGTTGTTGTAAATGTAGGAATCAACAAGGGGCACCATGGTCCAGTCCATTGTGTGAGGTTTTCACCAGGGGGTGAATCATATGCATCTGGATCCGAAGATGGAACCATAAGAATATGGCAAACAATGCCTTTGACTATGAATCAGAATCAAAAGGAGAAAGAAAACTCTGTTCCAAATGGCCCATCAACCACCAAAGAGGTGGTGAACAAACCAATAACAGCCGCTGAAATTGGCACAAAATTGGAAGATTTGAAACTTGGGAAACCTACAACAACCACTAAGTAAAGTACTAAGTAAGTAAAAGTAGTAAGGGGTGGTTACTTTGTTAACATTTGTGTGTGTAAGTTTATGGTAATGGTATGGTGTCACTTCATCTTTTTGAAATAAACACGACTTGACTTGACTTTACTTGTTGATTTTGGTTGATAATTTTCTTATTATATTTCATTATAGTTCTTTTCTCTATATAATTCTTGATATACTTTTATAGTGATTGTCACAATTGATCTAGGTTATGTATTTTGATGGTGGAAAAGGGTAGGGATTAAGAGGCCGTGTACACCTCTAACTTCTAAACATCATCTTCATTTAGTTTCAGTAAACCTAAGACCTGAATGAACATTTTGAAGTAAATGAATTGGTCAGTTTTCGGTGTGTTTGGTATACTCTTTGAATGAATCAAAAGCCTTTGAATGACCTTTGAATGGTTAAGGAACTCTTTCTTCTCTTAATCATTTAAAAGTTGAAATCAAAGTTGTCAAGATCTTGAAATCCTACGATCCTACCTATAAAAACATTGTCGAATCGCAAGAGGATCGTTTTATGTGTATGATTGCAGTCAGAATCTTAGGACTGGGATTTGATCCTACCATTCCTAATTTTTGATCCAGTTTTTACTATCTTTTATCAATTTACTGATTCACTTGGTCTCCTTATACGATGAGCAATCGAAAATAACCCTATTCCTGCACTGTTTTTTGTTTTTTGAACCGTAAATGACCAACAACCATATAATTTTTTTTCTTTTTACATTTTACCTTCATCGATGGTAGATTTTGAGACCTAGCTTTAGCTTGGTATTAGTTTCTTCATTCAATAGTTTAAGCTCAACAATAAATGTGAGCTTTTTTTTTCGATTTCTTTTCTTTTACCCTTTAAGTCTTTTTCCTTGAGAGCTTGAGAAATTGTGGTTTTTAATTGAGTTTTAAAAGTTGAAATTGTTATCGATTTCCTCATTACAATTAAAGTAAACAACATGAAGGTTGTGAATTTCTATTTTTGTATTATAAATAGTTAGTATTAGTACTCTTTTTAGCTATTTAACCATGTTATTAACCACTAAATGATCATTACTTTTCTTTTTAGAGCTAATTAACTACGATATACGGGAAAAAGTTTTATATATGATCAATTACCTTTTTATTAATGTTTTGTGGGATCTTAGGATCTCGATCCTAGTGTTACAATCTCGATCTTGCAAACCTAAAAAAAATCATATATAGGATCCCCGATCTTTACTACTTTGGTTGAAATCATTCAATAGTTCATTTATATTAAACATGCTAATTCCTATGAAGATTAAAGCCTACAAATAAAAAAAATTAATTAAATAGTAGAGATGCTTTTTGGAATCTTCATTTTTATCTAACACCTTAATTCCTATAAAGATAAAGCATGCAATTAAAAAAATCAAATAGTTCGAAATATGCTTTATGTGGAAAGATAATTCTTACGTAAAGATAAAGTCAATTATATCTAAACAAATCTTATTTAAATTTGAAAATAGAAAAAAAAAAAAATTTCCAGTGTTGGTCACTCAATTTAAGCTAGAGATAGCATAAGGCGAAATTGATACTGACCTATCTGAGATTTCCAAATACCGAATTGGATGGAAAGTTGATACCGAACATTGAATTTAACTAAGATTACTAGTACCGGGAATGATACCGGTTTTCGGTACTAGCACATGTATCGACGATACCAAATATCAAATTTCGTGATTTTAGAGTACAGGTAATCGTCTCATATTAACATAAACGTCGGTTTTTGGTGATTTTAATGTCATCATGCCATTTTAGTATGATGAAATTTACAGATTATCAATTTAGTTCAGATCCTTATTTTATTAAAAGTTAGGATGTACGAAGTGCATGCTTGTATAAAACGAGTTTGATCTCAGTTTAACCTATGGCGGGGGTCAAGGGGGTTGTGCTCTTGACGAATAAAATCATTATTTGATGATGGTTGATACCTTTGGTAATCAAAAGAATCTAAATTCTATAAAACCCAAGTTTGTGATATTTTATCAGTACCTTGAAAAAGATTGTTCCTTGAAGGATTATCTCACAGTCTAAATTTTATGTAACTCATGCATAAGACTGAAGTATCATATTCGAAAAGTGTTGTAAATGTCTCAAGCACCAAGGAGGTGAAAACCAATAACAGCAGCTGAAATTGGCACAAAGTTGGAAGATTTGAAACCTAAACCTACAACTACCAAGTAAGAAAGTAAGTAGCAGGGTTGGTTTTGGTTTTAACTAGAAGAACACATACAACAATTAAGATTTAAGTAAGTAGCAGGGGTGATGTTAACTAAAAGAACACCTACATGTATCTTTGTTTTACATTTGTGTGTAACTTATGCCATGGGCAGAGCCACATGAGAGCTAGGATGGCCCCAGGCCCACCCTCAAATTCTCAAAAAAAATTGCTTTTATATTGTTAATTATTTAGAATATACAATTTTGTGCAAATATCAACATAAAATTTCTTTAGCTCAACTGATGGAGGTGTTCTCTGCCTTCAATAAGATACCTGGGTTCGAATCTAATTGTGGCCAAATTTTTAAACATAAAGCATTTAATTCCCTTTCTTTACGTCATAACTCCGACTTACAAATTTACCCATTTATTTATACTTTTACTTTCACAATTTAACCCATCTTTTAATTTTTTAACAAATCAGCTTAAGAAATTATATATTATGCCCCTTAAATTTAATAAAAATTTTATTTTTCTTATTTTAATTAATTTAATTACTTTTTAAGTTTTCCAACTCATTTCTTTAAATTAATTTTGTTTATAAAATAAAAAATTGTATTTAGAGGGGCCCAATTTTAGTTTTAGCATAGGGTCTTTAAAATCAACGGTCTCTCTCTTTCTCTCTCTCTCTCTCTCTCTCTCTCTCTCTCTATATATATATATATATATATATATATATATATATATATATATATATATATATATATGCGCGCACACACATTTTTTCTAACTAATTTACGAGGAACACCCTAAAAAAAATTTCTGACTTCGCCCCTGACTTATGCCATGATGTCACTTCATCTTTTTGAAATAAATACGATGTGACTTAACTTGTTTATTTTAGTTGATAATTTTCTTATTATATTTCATCATTTCATGCTAGTAAGTCATCCGTTATTTTTGATATAGTTTTGTAGTGTTTGCCACAATTGATCTAGCTTATGTATTTTGTTGGTGGAAAAGGATAGAGATTAACTTCAAAACTTCTAAACATCATCTTCATCATGTAAGCCTTAAAACCTTCTAAGCATCATCTTCATGATAACCTCTAAATGAACATTAATTAACATTCAACGTGTTTGTTACTGTTTTTGACGAATAAATGAGTTTTGAGCTGTTAAAGGAACTCTTACCTTCTTTTCGACCATCTAGAGGTTTATTTTTATCAAACATCCTAATTCCTATAAAGGATTAACGCCTACAATAAAAAATCAAATAGTAGAGATATGTTTTAATTAGAAGATAATTTTTAATTAAATATAAAATCAACTAGATCAAAATAAATTTTATTTAAAATCTGAAAATAAAAAAAAATAACAAACTATGTTTCAGAAAATTATGAGTGTTTAAAAAAAAATAAATGGGTCGTCGTTTAAGAAAATAAATAAACCCCAAAGTTATATGTTTCAGAAAAATATGAGTGTTGCAATCATGTTAAATAATACAAAAGACGAGGTAAATATTGTTGTAAGAAAGCCACTCTTTAGCTACAAATAATAAGATTATGTTAATGTTATTTATTTTAATCAAATTCTTATAGGTTTCGATTTTTGAAACCATGATAATCACTAAAGTACGCTCAAATACATATAAGACAAATCTTTTTTAATAAATAAAAGTTTTTTTTTACACATGTCAATCTCTCATGAGTTTTGATACTTGTCATTTTGTGGTATTTTTGAAATAAATATTATCCACTTGTCAATTTTTTATTTATTTCAATTTTTAAAATTAAAGTCATATATTTATATATGTAAAGTATTGAATATCATATATATGATATTAAATTGCAATAAAAACGTTTTTTTTTTTATTTTAAAATTGTATATTATATATATATATATATATATATATATATATATATATATATATATATATATATATATATATATATATATATTAAATCAATCCGTGTAATACACGAGTCTCACACCTAGTTCTTAATTACTACAAATCCCTTTCATAACATTTTATGTATTCTTTGTTTGCAAGGCGAATTTGTTGTAGCCACAAAATTATAATAATGGTTTGATTAGATTAGCTAGATTTGTTTTTTTGGACGGAAAGCAAATATTTATTTAAAAAATAAAACTGATAACTGATAACTAGGGACTAAATACAAAAAGTTTAGGTAATTACAACTTACAAGATCAATACCAAATATTCCATTACAAAAACACTGACGATTAACAAACTAACACTAAACTCATATTCTCGCATGCTGGATCCACTTCGTCATCAAACCGCTGCTGCTGCTTCTTCTCCTTCAGTCTCCCTCCATGAGAATGCGCATAAGTGTTTGATGAAATGTTCTACTAAAATAGGTAAATTTTAAACTCAGAATGTATTTATATTAAATTGTGAAGTTTGTGTGAAAATAAGTTTTAAGCTGTGAATGTATTTGTATTAATTGTGAATTTTATATAAGTTTATAATTATTCTTATAATGAACGAATGGTTTGTATTATTTCTTTTGTAAATGTATATTTTTTTTTTGTTTTATAAATATGTATGGATGTATTACTTTTTCATAATTATTTTGAATTAAAGTGTGAATTAGTATGAAAATGTACATTAAAGTGTGAATGATGTATTACATTGTGAATACTGTTGGAATAATGTCTAAGGCTGCAACTATATTAGGTAAGTATTTGATCCGGTTGTGCATGATCCTTTTGGGTTGCCTTCACCATAGCAACTTGACAGGATGATTTATAATGAGAGAAGAAATATTATTAATATATTATGAGAATAATATAAGGAATAATAATATTATTATTTGATTAATATATGTCATAAATTAATTAGGAATTAATTTGGTGACTTAAAGAGATTAATTAAATAGAAGGGCATAAACTGTCAATTGTATGATAGTTGTATTTGGGCTATAATCCCTTAAGGATAAGGGGGGACGGTTTTGAGGGCTTTGGATAGACCTTGAAATCGTCCAAGGCTTATCATTAGGGTATTGGATTGCTTAGGGCCTAAGTTATCCAATTAGGGTTTTAAGGGTGAAACCCTAGGAGCCTTACAAGTATAAATAGACCCAAGGGGTTGATGAAATCGACACTCTTGCCTTTGGAAGAACCCTGGCCGACTTCTAGCTCCTCTCTCCTCTCTCTTTATAATCATCCTCTTGCTAGTTGGTGTTTGTAAGCCATTAGAGGAGTGACAATTGTGACTCTAAAGCTCCAAAGACAAGAAGATTCAAGCAAGTGATTCAAGGTAATCATCTAAATCTGATTTCTTATGTTATTATACTAGAATTATCATTAGAAGTCTTGGATTCAATGCATGTTCAATTAGAGAAACCTAGATCCAAGCATTAGGGTTTCTATGTGCACATAAGAATGTTCATATGGCTAAAACCCATCAGTGGTATCAGAGCCTAGATTGGTTTCTATTGAATTGATGCATTGGTTGCTTGTTTATTGCTTGCAAAATTCGAATTTTGTCATTCTGCCTGATAAACTCGACGAGTCCCATAGTGGACTCGGCGAGTCCATTGTGGTACTCGGCGAGTTCGAGCGTCAGAAAGAGCTAATTTCGGGATTTCTTGTTGTTTATCTTTTGGATACTTACCATAATCTTAATAGGTCAATATAAATCTGATTTTAAGATATATTTGAGTATATTCTTGACCTAATTGAATATATTTATCAATTAATTGAATATTAATTTCCTTATATGATAATTGATTAATTATTTTAATTAAATTGGTAAATTATTTTGCAAGAAATAATTAAATAAATCAAATATGGATAATTATGTGATTAAATGTTAATTTGGATTATTTGTTATTTGATCCCCTATGTTTTAAAAGGTTTAAAACTTGCCCTCAAGTTTTGAAATTTATGTTTTGTGATTAAAAGTTTAATTTAGACAATTTAAATTTCAAATCCTAGAATTTTACAAGTTTAAAATTCAACCTTATACTAATATAATATTACAAGATTTATATATATATATATATATATATATATATATATATATATATATGTATGTATG
Source organism: Lactuca sativa (assembly GCF_002870075.4). NCBI lineage: Eukaryota > Viridiplantae > Streptophyta > Magnoliopsida > Asterales > Asteraceae > Lactuca > Lactuca sativa. The sequence continues at coordinate 189,759,478 of NC_056626.2, forward strand.
TATGTATGTATGTATGTATAATTAAAAATGCTAGTCTTACCGTTAGTAGGCCTCATTCACGAAGCCGGTCTATAAGGTGGGTATAAGGTTGTTGCCTATAAAATGGCGCTTAATGGGTGTACACTCACACCCACCGCTTGCTTGATCGGTGGAGGGTCGTTAGCCGAACGGGTAGGATAGGGCAACCTCATCTCCTCATTAAAAGTATAATATGAAATACAAAGTAACTACATGTTTTTTCAAAAATTCCCAATCCTAGTTACTTTAGGAAAAGTGAATTGATGCAATCCCATGAAATTACACTTTGCACCCTTGCTAAGAAGTTAGTGGAGCGTGTGTGGTTTACCGGCACACTAATTGGTTCTAAGCAAAAGTGGCAAAGGGTGATTCATTGTTTATCATAGTTCGATGGAGCGTGTGTGGTTTACCGACACATCGAATAGGTGATTGTTACAATAAAGGCGCCGTGTGAATTTGCATGGTAATTCATACCCACTTTGTGATCCTCGGTATCCCAGTCACAAACGAGAGGGGCATATCGAGATTTAAACATGCCATTGAAAAGTTCAATGAATCTCATCAAAACCTAGGAATTCTCAATACATTTAGAACTTAAAGTTAGGTTTTCATGGTGGAGAATTAGTGAATCATCATTCACTTACCTTCAAATTGTTTACATGTTAGATTACGACATCCCTTTTCTAATATGTAAATATTGTTGTTGGATCCTATCCCTAATTTTTCTTATTGGGTGATAATTAGGGATTCAAATTCTAATCTATATTTGTCCTTTCTATTTGTAGATGTCGAACACGAACAACGCTGCTGCTAGCTCGTTCACATTGATGAGCCTTTGCCAAAAGGTGACTTTCGATGGGACGAACTTTAGTGAATGGATAAGATACATTCGCACAGTTGCTCGCTACGAGGACAAGGAGTATGTCCTCGATGAGAAGCTCGAGAAGATCAACCCATAAATCGCTACTCCGGCTGAAATGACTGCTTTTGAGACTCATGAACGTGATGCGACAAAGGTTCATTGCATCATGATAGCCACAATGAACGCTGAATTCCAAAAAGTCCTACGAGGACATGTATCCGTACAAGATGCACCAAGACTTGTTGGAGAGATACCATCAAAACGCGAGGCAGGAACGTTACGAGATTTTCACTAACATGATCTCTGCTAAAATGGGTCATGGAGAATCTCTAACCGTGCACCTGAAAAAGATGCAGAGGTATGTTGATCGTCTTCGCAAGTTGAATGTTGACTTTGGGGAAGACTTGGCGATCGACATGGTGCTTCACTCCTTGCCTCCGTGTTACAATCAATTTAGGATGACCTACCACATGAACAAGGAAGAGGTCACCCTAAGTAAGCTCCAGGGTCTCCTTAGAGTTTCTGAGAGCAACCTTAAGGACAAGTCTGTTGCACCCACTCCCAATCCACCCGCTGCTCCTGTTTTGGCCATTGGGCAAGGAAGAGGCAAGAAGAGGAAGGCTCCGTCTAAGAGCCACCGCAAGGGAAAGTCCCGAGATGGTTCCTCTTCTAGTGGGACCAAAGTTGATCCCGCTAAGCCCAACCCTAACCCAAAGGAGGCAGAGTGCCACCACTGCCATAAAATAGGGCATTGGAAGAGAAGCTGCCCAGACTACCTGCAAGCCATCAGGGAAGGAAAGATCAATCCGTCTTTCGTAGGTATATATACAATTAAATCTAATGATTCATCTCATGCTATTTCTTGGGTCCTCGATACCGGGTGTGGTTACCACATTTGTTCTGAATTGCAAGGACTAAGAAGAAATAGGGATGTGGAGCATGGAAGAATAAATCTAATCATGGGGAACAGAAGATCGTCGCCTGTGACCAAGATTGGAGTGTATTCTCTAGTGCTTAGGAATGGTTTATGTTTAGATTTGAACAATTGTTGCTATTCGCCATAAATGGAAAGAAACATCATTTCATTTCATGGTTTGTTTAGACAAGGATTTAGATTTTCTTTTAATAATGAGAATGGTTCTATTTGTGCTTATCTAAATGGTGTCTTATATTTTGAAGCAATACCATGTAATGGAATTTATGAAACTGTTATGATTGTAGATAACCTAGGAAATGATGTTTTATGCATGGATTCTTCCAATAGTATGGATAAAGCATCCTTGTGGCATTGTCGTCTTGGACACGTCAACAAGAAGCGCATATCCCAACTCCAAAAGGATGGAGTGTTGGAGTCATTCGACCTTAGGGAAGATGACACATGCGAGTCTTGTTTGCTTGGAAAGATGACCAAGTCACCCTTCACTAGTACATGTGAAAGGTGTGAGGGTCTATTGTACCTCATACATACCGATGTATGTGGACCCTTTAGATCAACCACGAAGGATGGAAACCGCTTCTATGTGACTTTTACCGATGACTATAGTAGATATGGGTATATCTACTTAATCAAGCAAAAGTCAGAAACGTTTGAAAAGTTCAAAGAGTTCAAAAATGAAGTGGAGAATCAATTGGGCAGGAAAATCAAGATGCTTCGATCCGATCGAGGAGGAGAGTACCTAAGTCTTGAATTCCACAACTATCTCAAGGAGTGTGGAATAGTTTCACAATTGAAGCCACCTAGGATACCGCAGTTGAATGGTGTGGCAGAAATGCGTAATCGAACCTTGTTGGACATGGTTCGCTCTATGATGATTCGTGCTTCACTACTTATCTCATTTTGGGGGTATGCCTTAGAGACTGCCGCCCATATCCTTAATCGAGTCCCTACTAAGAAGGTTGCCAAAACACCTCACGAGATGTGGACAGGGAAAGCTCCCTCGTTAGCACATATCAAGGTTTGGGGTTGTGAGGCTTTCGTAAGACGAGATACTCACGACAAGCTCGAACCTCGTAGTGAGCGATGTATTTTCATCGGCTACCCGCAGAAATCCTTTGGATATCTCTTCTATAGACGGAAGGACAATGTTGTCTTCGTTGCGAGGAGAGGAGTTTTCCGAGAGCGAGAACTCATAAGCCAAGGAGACAGTGGGAGACAAATCGAGCTTGAAGAGATTCAAAAGTCGATAGATGAAGGAACCTATACCGCTGGCACTCAACCCGAGGAGGAAACTCCGGTTGAACCGATTGACGAGTCCTTACCTCTTAGACGTTCCGAAAGAGTTAGAGTTCAACCCCCGTTTTATGGTTTTCATATTACTACCGAAGGGGACACTTATATTAGTGATGGTACACTAATAAATTTAGATGAACCTACTAGCTATAAGGAAGCCATGGCAGGCCCAGAGTCTGCAAAATGGAAAGAGGCAATGGACAACGAGATCCAGTCCATGTATGACAACCAAATTTGGAATTCGGTTGATAATGTGCCCGGACGTAAGACCGTTAGGTGCAAGTGGATCTTCAAGAAGAAGACCGACGTGGATGGAAATGTACACACATATAAGGCGCGATTGGTTGCGAAGGGATTTACTCAAACTCCCGGAGTTGACTATGATGAGACCTTCTCACCAGTTGCGAAGATAAAATCTATTAGAGTGATGCTAGCAATTGCCGCATTTCATGATTATGAGATTTGGCAAATGCATGTCACGACCACTTTCCTTAATGGGAAGTTGGCTGAGGATGTTTACATGGCTCAGCCAGAGGGTTTTGTTGATCCGAAGCATCCGAATAGAGTGTGTAAGATTGAGAAGTCCATTTATGGACTTAAGCAAGCATCTCGCAGATGGAATCTTTGCTTCGATGAGAAAGTCAAAGAGTTTGGATTTGTACGAAGCGAAGATGAATCTTGTGTATATGTCAAAGCCAATGGGAGTACAGTAAGCTTCCTCATTTTGTATGTCGATGACATACTACTCATAGGAAACGACGTCCCGACTATGCAGGAGGTTAAGTCCTGGCTCAGGAAGTGCTTCGCTATGAAGGACCTCGGAGAGGCTTCCTATATTCTGGGAATAAGGATAGTGAGAGAACGAAGTAAGAGACTAATAGGACTTAGTCAGAACACTTACTTAGATAAAGTACTAAAACGTTTTAGTATGGAAAACTCGAAGAAGGGAGAATTACCGATACAAAGTAATGCCAAGTTGAGTAAGACTTAAAGACCGAGTACCGAAGCTGAAATAGCAGAAATGAGCCGAGTTCCATACGCTTCCGCAGTTGGCTCAATCATGTATGCTATGACTTGTACTCGCCCTGATGTAGCTTTTGCTTTGAGCATGGTTGGCAGATATCAAGGGAACCCTGGCAGAGCCCATTGTATTGCGGTCAAGAATATCCTTAAGTACATTCGGAGGACGAAGGAATGGTTTTTAGTCCTCGGAGGGAGTGATGACTTGAAGAAGCGAGGGTATAGTGACGCCAGTTTTCAGACCGATAGGGACAACTACCGTTCGCAGTCGGGTTGGGTCTTTACCCTGAATGGAGGAGCAGTAACTTGGAAAAGTTCCAAGCAGGAAACAGTAGCTGATTCAACGTGCGAATCAGAGTACATTGCAGCGAGCGAAGCATCGAAGGAGGCAATATGGTTGAATAACTTCATCGGTGATCTTGGAGTTGTACCTGCCATAAAGGAGCCCATGGAGATTTTCTATGAAAATGAAGGAGCGGTTGCCTTGACCAAGGAACCGAGGGATCATGGTAGATCTAGACATATCTACAGAAAATATCACTTTATTAGACATCGAGTAGAAGAAGGACAACTCGTGGTGAAGAGGATATCATCAGAAGATAACCCAACAGATCCGCTTACGAAGGGACTGAGCAGGGGTAAGCACTTGCAACATGCTAGGAGTATTGGGCTGAAAGATGATATTAGTATAGATTAGATAGTATTAGAAACGTGTAATAGATAAATGTAATTAACATTTGATGATTAAATAAAAGAGTATTATTTATAAGTAATGTTACTGTCTTATGTTAATTGTTTAACTATTGTTTCACTTTGCATGTTTTGACTTCCAGAATAATTGAGTTTATTAAGAATAATCGAATTATTCAAATTGTCCACAGTCATTCATATGTTGGAAGTAGGTATGAATGAAGATTGTCATGAATTGGTGTGTAGATTGTCTAAATGGTATTAGACATAGCAAAAGGTTGCTGCAACGTTCATGAGTGCTTATGAACTGGTTTTGAGCATTGGAACAAACCCGCACTTGCTGGAATCACCTTATGGAATGTGATAAAAAGGGTGATCGCAAGACGATAATATCATATGGTCTTAAAACCTAGATATATGGTTTGTTATTTGTTGATTGGTTGTACATTGATAATGCAAAACCGCATCAGTAACTTGATGTTATAAAACGCATTGTTGTGTATAGTTGATTAATGAATAAGTAAATGCATATAAGTCGAAGTTTATCTGTTACTTTTATCCTAAGAGGGTAAAAGCGATATCTCGGCCGCTCGATGATTTGATTTGACTTATGTGTCGGGCCCGGTCAGAACTGAATTGATGTGTTCGATTAAGTTCTATGTTGAATAAATCTGAGATCGAGAAACCAATTGCTGGACAAATTGGTTCCATAGAATTGTCAGCATGATATCTAAACAGAGGACTGTACGATCCCTTATCTAAAGGACAAGATTGATAAGATCAGAGTTTGACAGCGTCTTTGAGAGCTACGATTGCTAATTGGATTATATTTGTATATATAGTTACTATACTTATCCAAGTGGGAGACTGTTGGAATAGTGTCTAAGGATGCAACTATATTAGGCAAGTATTTGACCTGGTTGTGCATGATCCTTTTGGGTTGCCTTCACCATAGCAACTTGACAGGATGATTTATAATGAGAGAAGAAATATTATTAATATATTATGAGAATAATATAAGGAATAATAATATTATTATTTGATTAATATAAGTCATAAATTAATTAGGAATTAATTTGGTGACTTAAAGAGATTAATTAAATAGAAGGGCATAAACTGTCAATTGTATGATAGTTGTATTTGGGCTATAATCCCTTAAGGATAAGGGGGGCGGTTTTGAGGGCTTTGGATAGACCTTGAAATCGTCTAAGGCTTATCATTAGGGTATTGGATTGCTTAGGGCCTAAGTTATCCAATTAGGGTTTTAAGGGTGAAACCCTAGGAGCCTTACAAGTATAAATAGACCCAAGGGGTTGATGAAATCGACACTCTTGCCTTTGGAAGAACCCTGGCCGACTTCTAGCTCCTCTCTCCTCTCTCTTTATAATCATCCTCTTGCTAGTTGGTGTTTGTAAGCCATTAGAGGAGTGACAATTGTGACTCTAAAGCTCCAAAGACAAGAAGATTCAAGCAAGTGATTCAAGGTAATCATCTAAATCTGATTTCTTATGTTATTATACTAGAATTATCATTAGAAGTCTTGGATTCAATGCATGTTCAATTAGAGAAACCTAGATCCAAGCATTAGGGTTTGTATGTGCACATAGGAATATTCATATGGCTAAAACCCATCAAATACATCTTATGTTGGAGGTTAAAAATGACGATTTTGTCAATTTTATTACTAAAAGAGGCAATAAAACATGATTTTAGTCCATTGCATTTGCTCGTTCATTTTTTGAATGAAATGCTAATATTAGTTGATTTGATTCATAACCTTTAATGGTTTCTATCTGAATCACTTCGTGTCAACCGGTCTTGAAAAATTAAATATTCTCAAAGGCCACGACGAACAAGAAAAAAATGGTCATTATCTTCATTATAATTTTTTATTTTTAAATAAAAGTATATAATAAAAAAATTGGGTCATGTACAGCTGCCCACTTTGCCCTCCCTTAACGCCCCTCATGCTTCGTGTGTATATATATATATATATATATATATATATATATATATATATATATATATATATATATATATATATAGCCATTTATCCGCGCTAAACGACAAGCGTGATTAGTTTGTTATTTGAAAACATATTCCAAAAAACATGTACTACATTGGTTAATCCAAAGATAGTTTCCACATTATGATTAGTTTTCTTTTGGCAGAAGATAGTTACTTTCGGCTTTTTGATACATTGTTCTGTGAATTTAGTCGCTTTCAAGTTTTTGGTAGGTTGTTTTTACTATTACATGTTTGATTGACAAGATATGAATAGTTATTTTTCAACGATGGATAATTATTCTCAGTGAATAATTTTTTTTCTTCTGGATATTAGTTTGTTTCGTTTAATAGTTTATTTTTAAAAAAAATGCCATATAATAAACAATATTTATTGCATCAACGAATAGTTTCATTTCGGCGAGCTATTTCTTTGAAAGTTTAGTTTTTGGACTGGGGTTAGAGGTTTAGGATTTTTAGTTTGAGGTGTATTGTTTAGAATATAAAGTACATATAAATTACAAAACAAATAGGAATTATATATCATACGCATATCCGCCACGATTTTATATGATACGGATATCCGACATCCAAAACATTAATTGTGTGTATATAGCTAATCATTTTGACAAAGGATTTATTTAAAAAATGTCAAATGTTAAATAGCGGTTAGAATCAATGTAACGTTTAACTATTAAAATTAAATGAACTAAAATTGACATGAATACAACAAATAAATTATGGTGATGTGTATTAAACTACTCACGCCTAAATGGTTACAATGGCTTATATACCACGACTATTTTATACAAAATCAACTATCCATTGGCAAATATTTTTTTATACTTAAGTTCATGGTTGTCAAAATCGCGATCCTGATCGTAGGATTGTACGATCATAGGTATGAAAAACGATCCGGATCGTATTTGTGGGTAGGATCGCAGGTAGGATCGTAAGATCGTAGAATCGAGATCCGATCCGATCCTACCTTCCTTTGATTTTTTTTTTTTTTGCAAATGAATTTTTTTTTACAATTTTATGTTTTTTTATCTTTTTCCAATCTACCATTTATCATTTTTTATTGTGACTTATGACTAATATTTTAAAGTTTTTATAACTTTTGAACGAAAAATAAATGTTTGAAATATTTTTCATGATTATATTATAAATTAAAATTATATTCTATTTTGTGGGATCTTAGGATCTCAATCCCGATCTTGCAAACCCAAAAACGATCCTAGGTAGGATCCCGATCTTGACAACCTTGCTTAAGTTTATACTTAGAATTTAAGAAATTGTTTCATAAGAAAAATACATTATTATTATTAAAGTACAGTTTCTTAAATCATTAAAATATTAACTATTTATAATATTCATTTTAACTATTTTATATTTTTATTTATTCGATAATCTTACAAAACACAAAAGATAAAGAAATATAAGAAAGCGAAATACAAAGAGAATCATTGTGGTCATTTTTTTCCCAACTTCATATATAATCACATACGCCCATTAGTATTAGGAACTTGAAAAAATGTTTATTTTGTGGGAAATGAACTAATAACATAAAATATCCGTCAAATTTGCATTTTTAAAACCAAAATATGTGATTAAGTAGTTTCTTACCAATTTATGAGACCATCGTTTCATTATTAATTTTTTATAACAGTTAATCCACTTCAAAGATAAACTTAAAAACCAGAAAATAATAATCAATGTATACCTTTTTTAAATTCGCAAGTATTATTTATCCACTACTACATTTTATCTGATGCATCAACACAATTGTTGCTATTAAATATTAAATATAAAACTAAATCCCCATTGGGATCAGTTTATTCGCCAAGACATTAAACATCATGAAATCACCAAACTTGAATCTTCAAGCCGCCAAACATCAAATAGGATCAATACAATGTCTATCTAAACCTGTTTGAACCGACATCAACCTTGAAACTCCATGTTATCAGCATCAGTAACGGAGCTAGAAATTTTTATATGGGGATACAAACATTATCAATAAATATTCTATGCATTTATCATATTTGGGGCATTAAAAATATGATATAATCTCTTGAGTTGGGGGTATGATAACATAGAATATGTTTACAAATAAATTTTTTTATATACATAAAACAATTTTTTTGGAGATGTTGTAGTATCCCCAACGTCCCATGTAGCTCCGTCACTGACCAGCATTCATGTCGACTCAAAAAATCATTCAGTATCGACCAGATGAACTACAACATGCCATTTTATTGTCAGGTTAAAAAAAAATCCAAACTAAGAAAAATTATACAAAAGTAAAATCATGCCTATTTATTGACTTCGTTTATCATATTAAGACGATATACAAGTACAAAAAAATGCTCTCATTCTTTAGGGTTAATAGTTCATTCATTAAGATCACAAGAAAGCACGAAAAATACTTCATTGATTAAATTAATACCCATTGATTTTGATTTATTTTATAAAGCTTGCTTCAAGGTTCATGATAACAACCTACTCCATCACCAAGAAGAATTTAGTATATGCTTTTAAAGATCAAAAAATTTTACCCTCCCAACATCAATTACTTTTCCTGACTTCCCATTACGAAGCAACAAACTCAACATAAGAACAACACAACACTTGCTATAATTCTTAGAGTTTTAGGAAATTGCTTTGTTAAATTGCACGTTTTTATATAAAAATACCAGCTATGCTTGGTTCCTAGACGACAACAACATCAATGTTTTGAAACCAATTCTGGGACAACTAACATGATCAATGACATCTGTAAAGTTTACACAGTGGAAGAGAAAAGGGGCAAATCTTGCAAAATAGAAGCAATAAGAGTTGCTTGAAGTTTGCAAACTTGGAAGGTAAAACAACTTACAAATCAAAGTATCCTCTAAGTTTTTTAGCATAATACATTAGCATACCTTGATGACCTTGAAGCCCATATCTACATTAGAACATCTTAAGTTGCATCGACTTAAAGCGTTTGTGAAATGGCTAATTGAGAAATGGCCACATTCACTTTGTTAACACATTGGTCCTCCTGTTGAAAGCCCAAACATTTCAAAGCAAATTAACAAAAAAAAATATGAACATCATAACTTTTGAACCTCATCAAATCCTCCAATGGCAAAAAAATCATTGTGTTTCACAAATCAACCTTAACATCAACATTTGAGACTGCCTATGCAATTACAGATAGTCATTTTACAGAAATTAGTTTCTTATTATTTTTCTAACTTCTTCCCTATTATCCACTTAAAATGCTTTTTATTTGTAGATTCAATTAAAATCTATACCTCAAGACACATAGAAAGAGACCATTACCAGTACTCAGCAAGTAACATATTCCCTTGAAAGTTTTATCCCGAGATAGAATCAAACATGAGGCTGAGAGTTTAAGTACAAAGAGGTTAGAAACCATTAAACAAAACTGAAAAAAAAAGATAAAAATATATAGAATCAGATAAAAAGAAATTAAAAACATATCTTTATGAAAAATAACTTGGAACCTGATATAAATAGGTCTTTGACCAATCTGAAGCAAATGTTAAGGCATTTACATATGTTGTGTTTGATGGTGGTGAAGATATGTTTGAATTATTAAAAAGTTCTTCATCCATATCAGAAACCACTGGACCAAATGGGAAAGCAACTACAACTTAGTAATAGAAAAACCATTGATCATTAGAAAACATGAGTACATTACTTACAATTCCTTATCGCCAAACTTCTACCACTCGGCTTCACACCACCGTATAGTCGACTTTCTTCCAAAGCCAACATCAGAAACCACTGGACCAAAGTGAAAAACACATAAACATTCAATTAGAGTTAAACACACACAATCGGGATAATTTATCACATAAATAGTTAAACACACACGGGTGGTGTTGTCGTTGGCTCAAACTTTGAATCGATCGTGAGACAGGGTGAGAGAGATGTTATATAATATATAAATGGATTAGGGTGATTAAGTTGGTTGAAGAAGAGGAATACTTGGTCAATTTTGACCAATTCGATTGATGAAAATAAGGAATACTAAGTCAACTTTGACCAAATTAGTTCCTTAATTTTCTGTAATACAGTTAATGCATAATATGTTTGTATAGGTCACAATAAGGTTTGTACCTCTTAAAATTCAGCATTTGAGGCTAAATTTTTATTAAGGTGTGTATATATATACACAAGCGTTTACCCACGCTAAGCGACATGTGCGAATAGTTTTTAGAGACGATTAATTCTTTTACACAAATAGTTTACTGCACCAAATAAACGTGCCAAATAAATAGTGTTTTAAAAACTCGATTCATGGCAATCTAAAAAATCTCATACTCAACTCACCTGGATATATGTTTAATGTTTATTAAGAATAATTAAATATATGACTTAATCCATTGAATTCATACCCATCAACAACAGTACAACGCTATAATTGTTTACTTTAAAGAGCAAACAAATTATAATAAACGGAAAAAATAATAGTTTTTATTTTATACTTGGACATGATACCGAGACACCAAATTATAGATATGCTTGTCCTCTAGTAAAAGCTGCCAAATTTGTCCATCACTTGATTTTGTATGCATTCCTGCAAAAAATGGAGCTAAGATCAACACATTTAGAAATCAGAACCAGTGGAAATATATTAAAAATAATAATGAAAATACTTTTACAGAAACATAATGAACCAAGTATATCATCGTACTTTCGTTTTTTTCTCTTATTACAACATTGTAGTTTTAAGAAAATGGAAAGATATGGAAGTAGGATGCTACTTTCCAAAACCTGCAGATATAGAAATCTATGAAATAATGTGCCGGCCATCCCAAGTAACCACATCACAATAGAAGTACAATGTTATTTCTTGCAATTTACTAAAATTAAATGCAATATATATCAACTGACTTTCATTTATTAGCAAAAATAGCAACTTGCTTCTGTTTTTTTTTTACAAATAATCACATACATACTATCCGTAATAGTAAACTGGATCTAAACAAATATAATATGTGCATATTCCTTTGATCTAAATTTTGTTATTCCAAGAAAACAACATACTTTCTAATACCCAAATAATAGAATGGATATTGTTTATTGCATTAAATAATCATTAATTGATAACTGTCTAAAAGATCATCATGAAAAGAAATATAAGGGTCCCCTTAATAGTCATTATAGTGACCACCAACTCATAAATAATTCTCATCTGCTTCATCTTGACTTCCTTTCCCATCGGTATATTCATAAAATTGTTCGCAACTCTAAATTTTAAATATATTTAAGGTATTAAATTTTAAATATTATTGTATGAAGGGGTTAAATGTACAAATTCAAAAACCAAAACAACCACTTATATAAACTAAATCTAATAAGTTGTTAATACAAATGAAGAATAAAAGTTTCATCTCTTTTTGTTTGACTTTTTCCATAACCTGCTACCCACTTTTACATTCCTATTGTCATTTTTCATAGACAATACCAATTCCTACAATAGAGGAGATATGCAATTGATCAACAATATTATTCATAGATATACCTATTTAAAATGTTGAAGTGTTTAACATATATGCATAATATGATCAATTTATGATCATCTAACTAAAAGTGAATAGACTAAAATGAAATCCTATAAGTGCTTAACCTACTGACAGCTACAATATAATTAAGATGTCTTGCTCACTGGCCATTAGGAGAAGCAAACAGAGGGCATAAAAATTTGAAGCATAGAGATTGGAAATCTATCAAATTAGACTGACTTGCTCATAATTTTCTTTGAATAAGTGCATGATTAACCATATCAAAATGCAAACTCAAATAGACATGAACAGAACTCATGATTAATAGATAAACCCAAATAAGATCATAAAAAATCAAGTTTATAATAAGTTGCAAGTTCAGAAAAACAAATAATCTGTGTTTTTAAGGGCATATAATTTATAGCCAATATAAACAAAAGTGAGATAAATACCGGTGCAAATGGTAAAAACAATTTGCATAAGTATTAACGTGCATAACAAATGTCATTGTTTTCATATTAAACGAATAATGAGCTAAGAACTATGACTAGAAATTGGAGAATGAAACAAAGATTTTTCACAAAGAGCATTCCACATTAACCAAGGAGGAGGGTGTGTGGATGACGGAGCAAGAGGCATATATAAAGGAACAAAATATTAATAGCATTTTTATCTTAGAAAATACAAACACCCTTTACAACTTTCATAAATCCAAGCACCCTTTACCATTTTCGACTTGTTTTAACATAAATCCAAACACCTTATATATCTACAACACCAAACAAACACAAAACAATATTCATATAAATTTGTAAATTTTAAATAAAAAATTAATTATGTAAAGTATAGTATAGAACTTAAATAAACACTGCTAATATAAATAATAAGATTGCGGTAAATGAAAAAAAAGCCTTTTATATTACCTGTTTTTAGGTTGATCTTCATAAACTGTGATTCTTTGAATTTTGCTTGAGCAATTAATCAAAATTGTCTTCCAAAATATAACAATTTTGATTATATGAAATCGACCAAAGAAAAACATGATCACAAAACATTAGCAACATTTCATAAACACTTAGGGAAAGAAACATTTTAAGAAACCAAGATAGGCACACAAATAATATGATTGAGGTAAATGTTTAACACCTCAAATTTCAAACCAAAATTTACATTTTTAAATTACCCAAAATATTGTTTATAAACCAAACCACCAGAAAATCACAAGTATCAAATACAAATCATATATGCAAATATCATAGTACCACAAAATACCGAGTAACAAAATCTCCCAGTGAGTGTGTACAATTAGACCTTTGCTTTACCGCGATCCTCAGAAGTACCTGCATCACATATAATCAACAAATGTAAGCACAAAGCTTAGCGAGTTTACCAAAATACCACACTTGTTCTATGGGTTATCGACAACCCTAGAGACCGCCTGAAGTCTTAATGGGTAAACAACAAGCCATATGTGTTAGCAACATCCCTGGAGACTACCTGAAGTCTCAACACATATAATCAACACATACACAATAATATCACGTAGACCTAGTTGGTCAGTCTCAACACATATAATCATCAAATACATGGTAATAGCACTTAGACCCAACTAGTCATCACATGTAAATATATATACAACCATTCTACCATACATGTAAGAATAAGTTAGGAAACTCACCTAATACTGATGACTGGCAAATCTCACTCAGTTTGAGACTAGACTCCGCCTAATAAACACAAGTAACCCTAGGCACTTAAGGTTATAACCCGACTCATAGGTCCAATCCCACAACTACGCCCCCTAAAAGTCAATAACACCATTTTGCCCTTCCATGGTCCAAAACCCTAAATCTTTTGACCAAAAGTCAAAAGTCAACAAAAGTGAACAAGTCCACCTTCTTGTCCATTATGCGGGGTGTACAACTCGAGTCAACAATCATCAGGGACGAGCCTGGCTATGCAGTGTGTAGCAAGGAGTACGTCCAACGTACTCTGCCTGGTCCCAAATCCCAACTTTTATGTCTTAATCCTTTAAGACACTTATCCCAACTTCAGATCTGACCCCTATAGAATGTATTAACCCATAAAGCCACTGACTTTAAAGTTTTGCATGGCTAGATAGGGGACAAAACACAAAGCCCTAACTTTTACAACACTCTAAGCCACTTAAATCGTGCATGGACCAAGGGAAACGACCAAGCAACCATTTTTATGAATCTAAGCACTCTAAAACATATAAAAGGACAACCAATATGCTATGGAGTACCCCATACTCACAAAGGTCCAAGATTTAAGACAAAAATCTCATAATAAACCCATCTAAAGAGATCTAGAGAGAACATTAGCAAGGTATGGACTTTATACCCTCAAAAGATGCACATAATGATATAATTTCTAGATCCAAAAACTTGCATGAAACACCACCTTCTTCAATGGCCTTCTTCCTAAAAAAGAATGCACAAAATTACCAAAAAGGCTCCAAGATATTCACTCTCGGTGCTATGGTTCGATATTAGGGTTTAAAAGGAATGGAGGTTGATCATGAGACCCTAAAATTTAGGGTTTGACATCAACCCGCATACACCCGACGTACTCCCTTGTATGCCCAACGTACGCTGTCTCCGTACCGAATAAAATAAGGACTTACGCCCGATGTACATTGCTAGTATGTCCCGCGTATGTCAGAAATCCTCAATTCTCGAATTAATAAATAAATATATTGGTACCTCAGGATTCAGGATGTGACAAAATGAAAAAATGTTTTACATTACCTATTTTTGGGTTGATATTCATAAGCTACGTTTCTTCGAATGTATATTGAACAATTAATATAAATTGTCTTTGAATGTAGCCTAGCGTCCATCCGTGATCTTCAGAGTAGTTGGCACAGGGGCCTACACCGAACTTGCAGCAAGCAAGGGGCAGTTGGCCTTCATATGACCAACTTGCTCACAGTGATAATGTATCCGGGTGCTCGACATTGGGACCTGATGATGAAAATCCTTGGAATAATGCCACTCCTTGACACATTTGTGGCATCCGAAGAAGGTCGAAAAGCACCATCATGAACCTTTCCGCACTTTCCATAAATGCGGCCCCTCTGTCCCCCAGATCTTGAATCAGCAGGCTTGAACCATTTTGTTGCAGACTGAGAATGAATGGGAGCCTGACTCAGCTCCCTCACCTGGAGCTCCATCTTTATCTCCCACCTCCTCGCGGCCTCCTGTAGCTCAATGATAGTATCATAGTGTTGGGTGGACACAAACTGGCGGATATATGTCTTGAGCATGTTCAAGTAATAAGTCATCCGAGCCTGCTCAGAAGCAGCAAACTGGGGCCGAAAAGAGCCCTCTTAGCAAACATCTTGGTGATCTCAGTTATCATCTCAATTCCCTGCCTCAGATCCAGATACTCCTAATCCAGCCTCTCCCTTTTAACAAATGGAACATACCTCATGCGAAACATCTCAGAGACATGCTCCCAAGTCACAACAGCCCTCTGCTCAACAGTGTACAAGCCAGTCACCAATCTCCACCAATCCTTCGCCCCTGGCCGGAGAAGGTTCACGACACACTTGACCTTCTGGTCAGCAGGGAATGAGAATGTGAAGAAACAACCCTCCACATCAGATAGCCACCTCATCTCCATAATTGGATCTTGAACTCCATCGAACACCAGGGCTTTGTATTGTCAAAGTCCCGATACTGAAAACTTTCTCCCCTCGTATCCCCGTAGCAGCAATGGTTGCGGTGGCTGCAACAACAGTAGCCTCAGTAAGAGTAGCGTAATGATGTTCAAATAGCTCAATCATAGAGGTCTTGATAGACCCATACATCTTCGGCATAGACCTTTGGACATCAGCAGCCACCTCAGTGGCGATGATATCCCGAATCTGATCATCACTCAAACTCGACCTATCATGGTTACTTGCTCTAGATCCCGATCCTCTCGTTTCCACCATTCTGAAATTAAACCAAAACACATCAAAAAAACCACAATACACATTACTAAAATCACGAGACGAGACTGGATCCTTGGGGTTTGCGACTTCCTTGTTACATGTACGGGTCCTGTGCTTTCAGTAGTATCAGCCCATACTACCTTCCACACCTACCCGTATTTGTCTCAAGGATCATCACACCCACCAAACACAATTATAACCACTAGGATAATGTGACAACCCAAAATTCCTATCTTGAAAAGTCAACCAAATCAATCAAAAGTCAGGCTTGTTTCTGTTACCTTTTCCTGTGTTAAGGGTTATTTTTATGTGTTTCTAAGCCTTGTACACTTAAGGGTTGGGTGTTAGGAAGTAATAGCTTGAGATCACTGGACTACATCCGAGCCAGGACCCCTTCAAGAGTGGTTCACGGCCGCAAGCTAGGTTCACGACCGTAAACCCATCCTTGGTCGTGAACTCCATGTTATATATAAGAGTTTGGCTCATTATCTCATCATTTCTCCATCTTCTAGCCGTGAACATCAAGTTTTCTCTCAACTATCATCAACCAAATGCTCTTTTTTCTCCTCTAAATCGTAAGTAACTCATCCCTTTCTTTTTGTTTATAAGAATTTCCTTGCCTTTCATCTTGATTCATCATCTTTTCATCAAAGATCTTCCAAGAGTTCTGCCGTGAACCCTTCTTCTTGGCCATGAACCCTTAAAAGTTTCATCATTAGGCCATGAACACATCAAGTGTTCTTAGGTTGCGATCAACTCAAGGGTCGTGAACCCTTCACTCTTGGCCGTGATCATCTTCTAGCCTCCCATTTTCGGTTCTAACACTTCATTGTAAGTGTTCCCTACTTCCTAAGGTTGTTTCCTTTACACTTTAGTTGTTATAAACACTAATTATGTGTGTGTGTGTGTGTGTATATATATATATATATATATATATATATATATATATATATATATATATATGTTATTATATGCTAAATAGGATTCGTTTGTGCTCGAGACTTCACTAGTGATACCAAGCATCCTATATCGATCTTTCATCCAATTCACTCACACAAGGTGATTTCATACCCCTACAATTACACTTTTAAATGTTTTTTTTTTTTGGGGGGGGGGGGGGGGGGAATACAAGTAGAACACAATACGAATGTGTTAACCATTTACATGCGAAAACAACAAACAAAAGGATTTATTATTCTTAAAAACTTTTTAAGACTTTTTAAAACTATTTAAACCTTCTTTTATATCAAAATCATATTCGTCTATTTATTTACATATAAGTATGCTTTAACGGACTTAGGATTATTGCTAAATACATTGTCTCCTGTTCCTTGTTTGGTTGTGGGCTTAGGGTTGGATCACTAGTTCGACTGTCGGTTAAATCATAGTTATACTTATTAAATACATATATGAATATTAAACCCGTTTTAAGGATCATTCTTAACTCAGTTGCTTCCGTTGAACAATTGAGTCTTTTCTACAAATCAGTAACAGTTCAAACAAAAGCACTAGTAAACTATAATAGGTATAGTTTAGAGGTTCATTACATACTATTTCTAGAACAGAGAAACATACATGAGTCAGTACACTCATACCATTACTATACATTACAAAACATAATATAAAGAACAAAAAGGAGCATACATACTATAACAAGAATAGAACAACTAAAATGTGAAACGCTATTTCATGGCATAGCAATATACTTGTTGTGTCATGTTTTGTAACCAGAGTCTCCTGGAGGGAGAGCGTGAATTTGTGTATAGATCTATATGGGATTGACCATCCTACACGTTGTTGCTAGCTACAGTGGGACCTGCAGGTCTAAGGTGACAAATGTCATACCATTTTTGACGTCTAAAGAACATTGTGTTTTATACTAGTCAAGCAATCATGGTTATAACTTAATCACATTCTTACCTTAATTAACAGTTTGGTTTTAAGGTAGTTAGTATATCAGTGGAGTAATTTTATACAAAACTACAGTACATCTACATTTTCCATTACATTCATACAGTGATATTCTCACGTAAGAAATGCATACTACTTTTCATATATAGATAGTTTTACAAATATGGAAAACGCACATTTATACTATTTCAAGTACAAACATACATTTCACACCATTTTTCAAAGAGATCAAAACATACAAATAGTTGCGTCTTAGTAGAAGACTACTTTTCATTTTAATAGAAAATATAGGATTTTCTAGGAAGCATACAAACATTTTCATAATTCAAAACATTTTCATGAAACAAAGGCAAAATTTTTTCACTAAATTACTTATGAACTCACCAATTTAAATGTTGATTCTCTCTTTCAAATTAACTTGTATTCTCAGGTCGTCAGTAGACAGGTACTTTGGACCAGGTTTTGAGAAGACGGAGCTTGTTCAAGACTCGTCTTTTATTTTGATATATTTTTGGCGCCTTACAACTATACGTAGAACACACATGTATAAACTATATTATTTATGCAATGGATGTTGTTTCTTGTTTTACTATTATGCATTGTTATGATACTATACATGGCGTCCTCCGCCCCCGAATGCTTCCGCCAAGTAGGTTTGGGGGTGTGAAAGATACACATACACCATCCTCACTCCTTCGCAAATGGCTACACATTCTTCATATGGCCAACTGCTCACACGTATACTCATCCATGAAACTTCCACCAACCATGCAGCACTTGCGTATGCTAATCATACATAACACTGGATCCTATAGACAGTCGAATACTTGATTCTACCCTAAACCCTTCAACAAACAAGAACAGGAAATAAGTGATGGGTTTTGGTCATAAGACATCCTATGTGCTCATACAAACCCTAATGCTTGGATCTAGGTTTCTCTATTGTACATGCTTTGAATCCAAGACTATAAACCCTAATTCTAGCATATGGAAATCAGAATTCACATGTAAATAGGTTTAAGAACATACCTTGATTGTTATATAGCAATAACAATCTAATTCCTCCTTGAATTGACCTTGGAAAGCTGAGAGTCATAAGTGTCACTCCTCTAATGGCTTACAAACACCATCAGCAAGTGGAGAAGGTATAAAGAGAGAGTAGGGAGGTTAGAATTCGTCTCTAAGACTTCTTGGGAAGAGATACACGAATTCATGACCCTAGGGGTGTTTATATAGGTGTAGAGATAGGGTTTCAGTCATTATCCTTATCTAGTTGCTTATCCACCAAGCAACCAATAAGATAATCCTTGAATCCTTATCATACTCGAATTCTAAGGGATTTACACCTCAAATTCGTTCACCATATATATAAGATAATCCTTACCTTATTTTGTAACTATCACATAATTACAATTAAGCCCCTTTAGTTTAATTAATTACACTTGATCACAAAATTAATTCTTAATTAATTATTGACCAATATTAATTAAACAAATATGATTTCTCCTTTAATATATTATTCTTATAACATATTAATAAATCATAATAACCTCTCTCTCTTTATTTATTTCTCCAATCAAGTTGCTTTAGTGAAGGCAACCCAAAAGGACCATGCACCATCGGGTCAAGTACATACCAAAATAGTTATGGACTTAGACATTAATCCAACAGTCTCCCACTTGGATAAGTCTAATAACTATTCTACGTATGACTTCAGATCCCGATCTGCAATCGTAGCTTTCCAAAGCCGCTGTCAACTCTGATCATATCAAATACGCGTGTCCTTAGATAAGGGATCATATATTCCTCCATTCTAGATATCATATGAGATATGATTTCAAATCATTCTCTTTGTACTATATCTCGATTCCCGATTTATGACGACTGACTAATTGAACAAATCAAATTAGCCCTAGCCCGGCCGAGCATTTACGTTTGTCATCACTAAACCATCGAGGGGCCCAAAGATATCGCTTTTATCCTACTTTGAATAAAAGGAACGGATAAACTTTGATACAATGCTTGCTTGTACTCACGCACCGAATCACACACAACAATATGTTTTATAACACCAAGTTACTGGTGCGTTTACATATTATCAATGTGTAACCGATTTGCAAGATACAACTCACACATCTTGGTTTCAAGAATATAAGATGTTATCGTCTCACCAATCACTCGTGATACAATCCATGGAGTGATCCAAGTGAGCGTGGTTCTAATCCAATGCTCAAATCACATTCATAAGCACTCATGAACGTTGTAGCAAACATTTGCTTATGTCTAATACTCTTTTAGACAATCCACACACCAATTCACGACAGTCTTCATTCATACCTACTTCCAACATATGAACGACTGTGGCCCGTTTGAATAATTCGATTATTCTTAATAAACTCAATTATTCTGGAAGTCAAAACATGCAAATGTGAAACACAAGAATAATACTAATCCCATATGGCCTCAAACCTTTGAGTATAAATAAAACTCCTTTTATTTATCACCATATCGATTACTCATTATTTGTCGTTTCGGGTAATCAACTTCTTACTTGAATTACAACACTTGTCCCATGCTCCTAGCATGCACACAATGTTTACCTATGGTTCTTACTTTGTGAAATAGATCACATTGAACACATTTCCAATCATTCTCATTTCACAACTCCAAATCCTTTTCATAAGTGAAAGAATATCAAATTCTTGCTACTTATAGAATATACTAGATTCTAACATTCTTATGCAACTATCCTTTCGTAATGTCACTGCCCCAAAGTCACTAAGGCTATTGCCAATGATATTACAAAGTCTTCTTTTGGAGATTGTTACAAGACAATTCCATAGATGTGATGTCTCTCACTCAAAGTACTTTCTTTGAACATCCTTTTGCATAGAAGTTTCTAATCTAGTCATAGATTACTCAATATTCAATTCCCAATATGGACACACTTCCATATGTTCCATATGACAACTCATTCTTAATAGAATCTTATCTATTCGTAATGATGTCGATATGGTCCATCCAATATGGAAACATTTCCATATTTTCCAATACTATACTTCCAACTACTCACAAGCGACCAATCCTCGTCGAACTTGGATTGTCCTTTGATAGTTGTTTAATTATTTTAGACTAAACCGATTCTAGTCCTTTTTCCCTCTAAATGTGCTTGATATTTGGAAAATTTTAGAATGGTCAAACATTAAAGCATTTGCAATTGATCCTATACCCGAAGCGTATGGGACACGACACATAATGTTTTATTTGCTATGTTCTCAAAATTCGAATTGTGAAGAGGGATGCCGTAATCATAATCGAAATTTTAAGAACACACTATGTACATTTGACTAAATTTTATTAACATTCCACAACCTAAGCCTTTAGATTTGAAATGAAGCATAATATTCTCTCCCTTAATTATAGCAAAACAACCTTTCAACTCTTACAACTTTGCAAAGTATGACTCTTGTTTTCTATAATTAATATTGCTAACCTTGCAATACTTTCCTTAATAATTATACAATCATAACTTTTATGCTCCCACTATCTTGATGATTATTATAAAACATAACACTTATGCTCCCACTAGCTTCGACATGTATTCATAAACATCTTAACTTTCAGAAAAACAATGCTTATTGAATTTCTTAAGTTCATGTTTCTAATACTTAGTGCTTTGATAATCTTTTATCAAGGCTTCTTGAACTTATACACCTTTGCCTTAGATAGTTTATATGTGTGTGTAAACAATTGCCAAACCCCACAATTCAAATTATAGAAAGGGATGCCGTAACCATAATTGAATTCGAGAATGCAATTTTACAATCACTATCTTCTTAAAATCTGTCTTAGTGAAAGCATTTCCTCACAATCATTTTCATGAAGGAGGAAATCTTATGACACTTAGATTTAAACGGTGTATTTGTTCCTATCCATGTGAATTTGTCAAAGATTACGACAAATTCAAACTCATATGGATCGAACTTTCTTAATCTTGATTTCTTGCCTTATGGTAGCATAGCTGCCCACCATGTCTTCCAAGTAGTTAAGCATCTCACCTTTTCTTATCAATGTACTTTCCATTGATCAAGGTGCTTCGCCTTTTATGCGTTCAAAATGAGAACTCATAGAACTCTCATGCATAATTAACTCGATTGGATTGGCACAGAATCAAAATAATGTCAACACGATAGGTTGTAAACCTCAACTCGTGTGCTAGTGATGATCGATAAGGTTTATTTGATTTGTTCTTGAAACCTTTCAAGACCATTAAGACTCCCACTGACTCCTTGACATATACGATTCTCTTGTCAAAACATTTCTTGACAAACAAATATTCAAGAGTTAGTGTAGCTTTTATCAAAACACTTCATAAATTGGTCCAAGTTGGTCTTTGTCTTATTCAAGACATCACAATCTTACCACATTTAATGAAAGTTACAAACCTTCTTAATACCTTTCACTCAATGTCACAATCTTAACTTTAAGACTTGTTATTGGAACGAAGTATGATTGACTTGTTGATTTAACCATTTCTTCAATTCTTGATTCCTCTTCTTAGACATACATTTGTACTAAGACTCACTTAGAGGATCAATTGAGATATGGTTCTTAA
The DNA here is from genome assembly GCF_002870075.4 of Lactuca sativa. NCBI lineage: Eukaryota > Viridiplantae > Streptophyta > Magnoliopsida > Asterales > Asteraceae > Lactuca > Lactuca sativa. Next base: position 189,782,308 of record NC_056626.2, read on the forward strand.
TCATTAAGACCTATCATAAAGCATAAAAGGTACTCTCCCTTCTTCTTAGAATGGAGAAACTTTTATCTTTCTGCCTTCTTGATTCTTCTTATTCGTTCTGCTATTGATTTAAACTTTTTCAATCAATTCAAAATTACACTTAATCTTATAAGTATAATCATATTTACTAAACCTTTAGTAAATCATGACGAATATCATTGTTACTCTTATGGTTGACTTGATCAACACGCAACATTGTGTGCTCGATCTCTTAGTCCCTCACTTGACACTTTGTCAATGAATTTGTCTAATTTCCAAATATGAGATTTCTCATTCATCATGCAACCAAGTTGCGTGATTCCAAATTTCTGTCCAATTGAAACGTTGGGCGATGAGAAATTCTCCCTATTTGGTAAATTCTCGACTTTTCCATAAACACCATAAATGAGAATCATATCCATTTGTTGTAGAAATATGCAAACACCGATTTTCATAATGATTTCATTGTAAGGAAATAAACAATTAAATAAATAAGTCAAACAAAATTTATTTTATTTATAAAAGCAGCGGAAAAAATTTGTCCTTACAATGCAAAATCCATTGAAAACTATGTACAAAAGAAAATTTCTAACAACTCTATCATAACTTTCTAAGCTCAAAATCTAATCTTCAAGTCCATGCGATTGAGATCCATCTCTTGTGATTAGATTCATCTTGCTTTCTCTTATCAAGCTTCCTTTCTTTTCACCGACCCTACAAAACATTCAAATGCAATCTTATTACATCATGTATTAAGAATCAATGAATAGGAACTTAATTGAGTTAGATAGTGGATATTTACCTAAAGCGCAATCATACTTTTGACTCTCCCATCTCTTAGATCTCTTAGGTAATTAGGGCAACTTCGTCTCCAATGCCCCTTCTCTTGGCAATAAAAGCAAATTGACTCTTTTGGAACAACACATGGAACTACTTCAGACATCGCCTTTCTCTTATGATCAAATTTTTCGATCATTGCATGTCTTTCATTGCCATTGTCTATATCCATAGAGGTCTTGAAGGCAGATTCACCAATCAACTTTGCTTTTCTATTGCGCCAAACCATTGTTGATTCGGCAGCAATAAGCATATAGGTGAGATCTATAAGGGTCACGTTGTGGTTCGTCATATAGTACTCTCTTACGAACTCACTATATGAGTTGGGAAGTGACTGAAGAACCCAATCAACAGCCATCTCTTCACTAACAATGGATCCCATCATTCTTAGTCTATCAATGCGCGACTTCATCCCTAGGACGTGTGCACACACCGACTTTCCGTCTTTATGTTTACTTGCCAAAAGGGCTTGAGTGATATTGAACCTTTCAATTTTACAATCTTGTGGGTTAGGGAGAATAATTGGAGGAGGAGGAGGAAGTGAAGCATGATTTCTTGATCCTCGATTAAATCGTGGAATATCATCTTCACGTGGAATGCTTGTTCCACGGGATTTGGGAAGACCATAGTTGTCGAACTTTGACATCTACAAAACGGGAGAAAACAAATTCAAGTTAGTTGATTGATTGAGTCCTTGGTAGATCACCCAAATGAAATTCCAAGGCTAGGACCCAACACAATACGCTACAACCTAGAAAAGGGATGCCGTAATCTAGTTGCAGAATATTTGAAGGTAAGTGAATGACGATTCACTAATTTCCACCATGAAAAACGAAAAGGAAATTTAAGTTTTAAATCTATGAAAACTCCTAGATCCTTTTAGATACATTGAACTTTTAATGGCATGTTTATATCTCGATATGCCCCTCTTGTTTGTGACTGGGATGCCGAGGATCACAAAGCGGGTGTGAATAACCATGCAAACTACATGGTGCCCTCACATGTTACAGTCACCTATTCGATGTGCCGGTAAACCACACACGCTCCACCGAACTATGACAAACATTGAGTCACCCTTTGCTACCTTTGCTTAGACCCATTTAGTGTGCCGGTTAACCACACACGCTCCACTAACGTCTTTGCAAGGGCACAAAGTGTAATTTCATGGAATTGCATCAATTCACTTTTGCCTAAGTAACTAAGATTGGGAATTTTGTGAAAACATTTAGTTACTTTAGTAATTCATTATACTTATAATGGAAGGTTTCGTCCTATCCTTCCCGTTCGGCTAACGACCCTCCACTAGTCAAGAGTGCGGTGGGTAAGAGTGGATACCCATTCAATCGCCATTTTATAGGCAATTTCCTTAAACACCCCTTATAGACCAGCTTCGTGAATGAGGCCTACTAACGGTAAGACTGACTTTTAGTTATACATATATATAATGTTAGACTTTTAATGTTATATATAGTATAGGGTGTATTTTATAACTTTTAAAATACTATGTGGTTAACTTTAACAATTACACTTTTAATTCTATTAAATGGTTAACCTAAACTTTTATGGATTTATTAAACCTCTTTTAATTATACACCTTAATTAATTAATAAAACCATAAGGGTGTGATTTGAACTTTTTCAAAACAATACTAGAGTTTTAGAATTTAACATTTCTAATTAAACTTTTAATCAACCTTTAAATTCCAAAACTTGAGGGCAAGTTTTGAAACATTTCAAACCATAAGGGTTTAGAATTTAAATATGCATCAAAATTAAACTATTTAATCAAAATTTAAATTCCAAAACTTGAGGGCAAGTTTTGAAACATTTCAAACCATAAGGGTTTAGAATTTAAATATGCATCAAAATTAAACTATTTAATCAAAATTTAAATTCCAAAACTTGAGGGCAAATTTTGAAACATTTCAAACATTGGGGTTTTAACTATTTAAATTTCAAAACAACAAAACCTTTGGGTTCAAATTTAAACTATAAAACTAAAAGGGATAAATTGAAACTATTTCACAAGATAATTCAAATCTAAATTACAAATAATCAAACTTTATCTAATAAAACAAGTGATTATCTAAATGTTGACAATTATCTTCTATTTAGGTAAGGATAATCACATAATAATGAAAAAATTCGGATTTTATCACAAAAACGAGTTTATGGTAATTATCCAAAACCAAAACAGGAAGAAAATCGCGAAAACGAGCTGGCAGACACTTTGACTCGTCGAGTCTGGGCTTGGACTCGTCGAGTCCAGCTGACTCGGCGAGTTCACCAAGTGACTCGGCGAGTCAAACCTTCAAAACTCAAAAAAATCGATTTTCAGTGCTTATTTCGATCAAATATGCATTAATACAATAGAAACCAATCAAGGCTCTGATACCACTGATGGGTTTTGGTCATAAGACATCCTATGTGCTCATACAAACCCTAATGCTTGGATCTAGGTTTCTCTATTGTACATGCTTTGAATCCAAGACTATAAACCCTAATTCTAGCATATGGAAATCAGAATTCACATGTAAATAGGTTTAAGAACATACCTTGATTGTTATATAGCAATAACAATCTAATTCCTCCTTGAATTGACCTTGGAAAGCTGAGAGTCACAAGTGTCACTCCTCTAATGGCTTACAAACACCATCAGCAAGTGGAGAAGGTATAAAGAGAGAGGAGGGAGGTTAGAATTCGTCTCTAAGACTTCTTGGGAAGAGATAAACGAATTCATGACCCTAGGGGTGTTTATATAGGTGTAGAGATAGGGTTTCAGTCATTATCCTTATCTAGTTGCTTATCCACCAAGCAACCAATAAGATAATCCTTGAATCCTTATCATACTCAAATTCTAAGGGATTTACACCTCAAATTCGTTCACCATATATATAAGATAATCCTTACCTTATTTTGTAACTATCACATAATTACAATTAAGCCCCTTTAGTTTAATTAATTACACTTGATCACAAAATTAATTCTTAATTAATTATTGACCAATATTAATTAAACAAATATGATTTCTCCTTTAATATATTATTCTTATAACATATTAATAAATCATAATAACCTTTCTCTCTTTATTTATTTCTCCAATCAAGTTGCTTTGGTGAAGGCAACCCAAAAGGACCATGCACCATCGGGTCAAGTACATACCAAAATAGTTATGGACTTAGACATTAATCCAACAATTAGGCCAAGCCAAACATTCTTAAGCTATAGAATCTTAGTTATGTACAACTATGGTGCATACATTAAGCAACTATAGTAATGATGTCAATTCCGTATAGAAAGTAATCCTAGGCTAACAGGCATCATATATCAGGCAATCCTATCATGCAATTCCTGAAGATCCCTAACCTACCACTAACATGATGTTCTATCATAAATAACATATCAAATAACACTGTAACATCCATAAAATTCATAAAAATTTTAAACTTTTTCAAACATCCAAAAACTACCATTTATTACAAATTGTTTTCAAAATAATTTGTAATCAGAGTAATCCCAAAAATCATAACATAAAATACGAGGAGGTGCACAATCTAGCCTTCGTCTTCCCGCGATCATCTGAAGTACCTGAAACAAAATCCACAACCGTAAGCCCAAAGCTTAGTGAGTTTCCCCTAGAATACCAATACAATAACAACATACATATGATAACAACATACTATGGGCCCAATCAACCATCGGGTTGGAATGCCAACATGTTATGGGTCCAATCAACCTTCGGGTAGGAATACCCCCGACCCTCAACCATCGAGTTGGAATGCCAACATACTACGGGTCCAATCATCCTTGGGATGGAATACCATCGGCCCTCAACCATCGGGTTGGAATGCCCCATCCTGTTGGCTTACGCACAAAGCAGAGAAGCCTCAACCACTAATCAAATATGTGCACATATAACAGATAATCATATAACAGTCTACAAACAATCAGACAAATCTAACAAGCCACTAAGCATAGCATCATCTTGTCTACCAGGTTACCGATCTAACAGATCATAACAACATAGAAACACGTATAACAAAATATCAATCCGATGGGCCGACATTGGTGCCTTCGACCCGTAAGTATAGTGAGGAAAACTCACCTCTTAAGAAGTGTTTAACCCACTAAATCCAACTCCAAAAACATAGCTTCGGATTCAACAGCTTACAACCACCATATGACCATTCTATCAAACCTCCAAATACCCAAAATGCCCTCAAACTTGGTCAACATGGTCAAAGTCAAAGTCAAAGTCAACAGTCCATGTTAATCCAACTCGTCGAGTGCACATGCCAACTCGTCGAATTCCTTCAGTACTTCAGAAAACGAGTAACCCCGAACCAATTCGCCGAGCTGCTAGAATAACTCGTCGAGTTTCTACAGTGCTTAGAGGAACAGGGAAAAGTCCGAGCCAACTCGTCGAGTCCTCCAGACGACTCATCGAGTTCCTTCAGTTTTCCAGAGAATCGGGAAAACCCCAAACCAACTCGTTGAGTTGTTAGAACAACTTGCCGAGTTCTCCTAGTCTTAAAGCATTTAGCCAATTCCCAAGCGGATCGAGTGCCATTAAGAACATAATTATTAAGAAGGGTATTTTGGTCATTTACTATGATTATTAAGTCAAAAGTAAGTGAAAGTATAAGTTATGTCCTTTGTGATCAAATGATGAATTAGAATTTAGAGAATAAAGGGAAGAAATCATAAGTATAACTGAAAGTGTAAAGAAGGGCAGAATAGGAATAAATAGAGAGAAATTCATGGACAACGAAACCGTGTTGTGGTGAAGGCAAGGCCACGATCTGGGAAATCGTGATAACTTTGATGTAAAATCGATAACAACGTACTTTGAAAGGTCCACGACGTGTAAAGAGTATGCCACGACATGGTGAAAGTAGATTGTTATGTATTTAGTGACAAAATCTTTTAGTGATGGATAAAATGTGGTGAAAAGTGATAAAATACGACATAAGAAATTGTCATGTCACCATGGCGTCGTGAGGATAAATCCATGGCGAGGTGACGATATCAGGAGAAAAATAAAAAGACAATAATTCATCTATTTACTCCAAAAACATAACACAACAGAGCTGGAGCGATATTTAGCATCCATGGGGTGATTTTCTAGTTGGATTATCAAATATTGAAAGGAGACTAAAGGTATTAACAACGAAGTTTCATCTTGGTGTGTAGATTAATGGTAAGAGGTTTATTCTATTGAAATCCTCTTGAAGTTGTAGTAAATCGAATTGGGGTTGAGAAACCTAATCCAAAACTAGTTATGGTAAATGTGAAATTGAAGTGTATTAGGTCATTAAAGATGTACATAATTCGAATACATGTGTATGTGATGATTTATATGGTTTAACTCTTGGTTAAAGGAATTTTCATCATAAACCCTAAATTGAACTTTGATGCTAATAGTTAGGGTTTGAGTACAAGAAAAATAACAGGAGTAAGAACAAGTATGTTAAGAGTATTATTGTGTATTTATCTTACTCAAATTCGTGAATTGAAAGTTGATTGCTATAAACTTGATTTATGTTTTATGATGAATTGGTTATGTAAGCACATGGCTTAATGAATTAAGGCTTAATGAAAGTTAATTGTTAGAATTAACCTGAATTTGGTATGATGGAAGAATGAAATTGAAATGTTGAATTGAATTGAACCCTTTAGTATAAATCGTGCTTATACATATAAATGGTTTAAAGATGTAAGAATATTTTAAGTTCTTGTAACGACTCAAGGTGGTTATACATATAAATGGTGTTGGGACTTCAAGCAACCAACCAGTGATAAGGTGTGTAAAACATGTTTTACTTATGGATTTGATATCATATGATTAAGCTAGTGTGTTTATTATTATATATATATATATATAGAGAGAGAGAGAGAGGGAGAGAGAGAGAGAGATGAAAGATAAACTTTGGCAAACATGGTGTTGAAATGCTAATGTTCTAGAGGAATAAAATCGGGGATAGTCTTAGTGACTATAATATCCCATATATGAAATCACTATCATTGTAGTCTTGGTGACTAAAATACCACTGAACGAGAATGAATTGATATGGTAGTCTTTATGACAATAATATCACGGTTTGGAATAGGTGTGAGATATTATTGGTAAAACATAGAAAAATCTCATTTATAGTTTTAAATTTTATTATGAGATGCAAACTTCATGAAGTTAGTTTTATCCACTAAGCCTTTAGCTTATTGTGTATGTTTATTAACATGTTTTCAGGAATTAAGGATGTTGTAAGCAAAGATCTTTTGGGAAGGAAAGGAAACTTTGAAGACATTTTGTACATTATTAAATATGCAAAGTAGTATTTATAACGACCCAATATGACCTGTGAGCTTTCTTTTGTATGTATAATAACTTTTGAAAACTTCACTACAAGAAAAATACCCTTTAATGACGCGCAAACAATGACACTCGCTGATTTATAATACGTAATTTTGTGTGTCCTTAAAATTGATGTCAGCCTTCCAAAATTTGAAGGATAGAGGACACGTATTTTCGCGTGCCCTTAAATTAGTGTTTCAAGAAAAAAATAAAAAACACGGAGGGCGCTTTATCTTAAACGTGTGTCCTCTGTAGGTGTCGCTTTATAATTTTAGTGAAACGCACCTTGACTAGATAATGGGGGAAAACGAAACCATAAAATTTTGAAAACACTCTAACTTCTCCTTGGCCTCTACAAAAATGGTCGATCTCAGTACCTCTCCTCATCTTACTGAATCTCTTAGAGTTAATAAACTTAAAGCGTATGTAGATCACATGATCTTCGAAGCTGAGGTACTTTAATTTCCTACTTTCTTCTTCCGCAAAGCTGCATCAAACCAAGTTTATAATAATTCTTTGGTTTTAAAAAATCATAGGAATTCTTTTTCCAAATGGGGCGATAGTGGTGAAGTGGATCTGAAACTCGAACTAGAACACCTAATCATTCTTACAGCCAATAGATGTCTATTGGGTGAAGAAGTTCATAACAAGCTTTTTGATGACGTGTCTGCTCTTTTCCATGATCTTGATAACGACATATTGCCCATCAGTGTCATATTCCCGTATCTCCCCATCCCAGCCCATCGGCGTCGTGACCAAACCCATTGGCCGCCGTACATCTGAATCGGAGGTCACCGGACTTCTCATCGCTGCTCTTTTTGCAGGGTAGCACATGAGTTCTGTCACCTCAACATGGACCGGAGCTTCTGCAACCAGAAACACATGGCGGCGGTGGTTGAAGAACAGAAGGATCTTGTGAAAAAACACAGCGACAAGGTTGAAATAATTGTTTCTCAAATTCTTTCACAATTCTTCCAATTTCCAAAATTTCAATTTCAACCATATCGAAATTTGAAAGCAATTGCTTCAATCGATTTCCTGTGGGTTAAGTCGATACCCTTCAACCAATTTCCTAAGGGTTAAGTCAAAATTTGAAAGCAATTGCTTCAATCTGATTTCTTCTTCTTATACTGCTTCTGTGGTTTGTAAACACAATTTTGATTCATAAAATATCTGTTATTCTTTCTACTCAATTTGCAGTTACAAATTTTGTTCTTTCAGTTCACAGACGTAAGTGGTAGGGGTGTGTATGGGACGGTTTAGTTCGGTTATTGGTTAAAACCGAACCATAACCATTATGATTGGTTAATGCATTTTGGTAGCCATTGAGTATGGTTAATATTGGTTATGGTTAATGGTTTTTATCGGTTAACGATTTTGGTTAATGGTTAATATTGGTTAACCATAATGTTCAAAATAATATAAACGACGAAAGTATATTGGCATAAAAAATGAAAATAGAATACCAAAAAGTCCTCGACGCCGATGTTTGTAACCTAACTTATAGTAATAGAATAAAATATGTATATTTAATACTTAGAGTGAGATAACACATAGTCACATTCAAAATCAAAAACATTCAAAAAAATATAAAACATTAAAAAAATTGATATTAATATTAAAATAAAGTCAAACATTCATACACGTTCAATACGATTAAATCAAAACGATAAAATAAAAGAGCCGAACATTCATATTATGTGTTATTGGATAAAAAAAAGTCAATCACTCATATACATTCAATGTGATTAAGTCAAAAACAGTAAATAAAAAAGTCAAAAAAATACATTCTTAATATATCACAGAGTCAAGAAGAACTAAAACTTAACTTACCTAGAAGTCTTGATTATAAAGTCAAAAATTCCTTCGAATAGGACTATAAAGTCCAAACAATCTTTGATTAGGACTAACGGTGTGAGAAACCTTCGATTATGATTATGAGTGTGAAGATTAAACTAATTGTGAATAATGTTTAAAAATTGTAGAATTAGCCGATTAGGAATTACACACTCTCGATTTGGTGTGTCTGCGTGATCAGCCTTTGATGGTTGGATTGCTTGTTCGTCTCCTGGCAAGTGAGGATTAATGGATTATATTTTCAAAATTTTAATGGATCTTAAATAAGTTTGACTATATTATTTTATATATCATCTATAATTTTTATATATTAAAATATAAAGTTAGCGGTTCGGTTAATAATGGTTCGGTTTAACCTATAAAACCATAACCGAACCGTTAGTTATCGGTTAACAAAAATTAAAAACCGAACCAACGGTTTTTAAAATGGTTTGGTTATTATGGTTCGGTTAATTTGGTTTTGGTTCGGTTTTTCGGTTATTATGCTCACCCCTAGTAAATGGTATACAATTTCACTGAAGCCAAGTTCCATGTAGTGAATATGATGGTTGTTATCATAACTTCATAATCAAAAAAGCCAAAAAAATTGTTATATTTTTACATATCTATTCAGATCACAAGAATTGGGTTCTCTGTGTTGCAATGTTGAGAATTAGAAAACATTTGATTTATTAGTTTTACATATTTATGATTGCTTATGCTTGGTTCAATGATTGGTGTATCCTAATAAATTCAAAAATATATTGAGCTTTGTAGTTGTCATCCAGAAGTTAAGTGGGCTCAGAGAGAGGATAAAGTTTATATCACAGTTTTATTGGCGGATACAAAACATGCAAAAGTGAATCTTGCTCCAGAAGGTGTTTTTACATTCTCTGCTTCAGCTGGTCAGCATGAGTATGATCTTAAGCTTGAGCTTTTTTGACAAAGTTAATATAGAGGTAAGCAGCCATCTTTGTATCTAAACTCATTTTGACTTTTGTTTTTAATCTTTAGTAAATTAATTTTGATCTTGTTATGTTGTGGATATGTAGGAGATCAAAATCAATATAGGGAAGAGAAGTGTGTTTTGCATTTTCTTGATGGTGCTCCAGTGTACTGCCTTGCTTGTTGAAGAGGATATGTTTCCATCCTAAATTGTCTAAATTGTTTTAACAACAGTGTAGCTCAGCTAAACAGATGTGGGGTTGTTAATGGTGCTCATGTTTTTTACAACGAGTGCGATGTCAGGTGCATATGTTTGTCATACTTCATCTTACTTGTATATTGCTAAAAAAAATTCATTAATATCATCTATTTAAAAGAATTGGTTATCACACTTGGTATTTTCTTATATTGTATATTATAACTCCTGTTCAAAAAATTACAAATTTATATGAAAATAGAACGCGTGGTTTGATCAACTGCATTAGTGTTTGTCTAGAAAGACTTTAACTATACTGATTTCATGGATCAAAAGGATAATGTCGTTGATAACTTGAGTTGTTCTGATGTAGATATGAGAACTATAATTTCTTCATTGAGTTTAATCAACTGGATCAATACCTATTATGTGTTAACAAAACATCGGCCAAGCCAAAAGAGTTCCAAAGAACAACAGAAAGGTTGATATATGACCTTCAAATTGCTGCTATAAGAACATCGAACTTCTATACAGTTTCTACAAGGAAATTAGAAACTGGTGGTAATGCTATGGTGTATGGAATTGCTCAATATCATTTAAATCTAAGTCGAAGTTCTTGTCTACAATGCCTAAAGTGGAGATCCAAATGTTTATATGATTGTCTTCCTAGAACTTCTAGTTGGGCAATCGACTATGGATGCTTCATGAGGTATTTCACGACTCCAGTTTTTGGACATACCCAGACATTTGATCTTACATCTCTTCTTTGGGATGGTGAGCCCTCTACTCTTATTGAAATGATGAGGTCACTGGATCATTTTTATTCATCCATTCATCATTTTGTTAGAGTTTTTGCAAATTTTACTGTTTGATTCTTTAAACTTCTGGCTAACTAATATTTTACATGCTCTATAGAATGCATTTCAAGTTTCCTGATGGATTCTATCTTAATTTTTTTGTTTTCCAATTGCTAGATATGTTAACTGGATCAACCGAATTGCTGCAAGGTCCAACTAGTTATAGCTACAACGATTTAAAAGCAGCAACCGATAATTTCAGTGACGAGAACAAACTTGGTGGAGTGTTTGGAGAAGTATACAAGGTAAAATGTCTACTAATTAGATTACATTTCTGGAAGCATAATACGCTCATTACCTCTATCTAATTCACGATTTGTGTATGGTGAAATGATTCAGGGAACTCTCATGGATGGGTGTGCAGTTGCAATTAAGAAAACCTTTATGGCCTCTAGTAGAGGAAAGAAACAATATTGTTAATACTTAACAGGTGAAAAAAAAAGTATTATGAACTGGAAACAAAGGTTTGAATAATCTTTGGGATAGCAAGGGGTCTTTCATATCTACATGAACAGCACCATGTTCCCATCATCCATACAGATATAAGAACCAGCAACATTCTACTTGATAGAGAATTTCAGCCAAAAATAGCAAATTTTAGGCTTATAAGACTGCTACCAGAAGATAAGGCTCATCCTAGCACAAAATTCTCAGGGTCTTTGTATGTTTAAAAGTACATATAACTTAACTACTAACTCAATTTGATTAAAGTAAATTTTCAATAATCAATGTTAAATCTTTGCAGGAATAATGGTTATGTAGCACCTGAATATGCAATTTATGGGCAATTATCTGAGAAAGCTGATACATACAGCTTTGGTGTGGTGGTCCTAGAAATCATTAGTGGAGACTGATACAAGGATGTTGACTACCAATTAGTCACTCAAAATCTCATTGATCATGTAAGTATCTCATAATTAAGGGTTGGTTCATTCAACCCGTTCTTTTCATTTATGGTTTTAATGATGTAGGTATCTCAAACAATCAATGATTTATTCTATATTCAGTGAGACCTTAAGCTTAGGTGAGAAGTTCTTACTAGCCTTTCTTTTGTTATGTGTATGATAGGCATGGGATCTACATGAGAGTGGAACGCATCTGAATTTAATGGATGAGAAACTAGATCCTAGTGAATATGCAGTATCTGAATTTAATGGCTAAGTTCAATAGAAACATGGTCTAAAAATGATGTTTTGAAGTTAGTTACTGATGTTGAATCCAATACAATACATCCAACTGGAAAAGCTATCCTGGAAGCTGCCAAGGCTGCTAAATGTCCCAATGTAAAGGTACCTTATAAAAGTTACTGTTTTGCCCTTACTGAAATGAAATCACTACTTTTTTTGTTTTTATAAATATGATTGATTAATTTTTTTAATGGTATGCAGGCTAATGATGGAACATATATGGAGGAACCTGGTTCTGGTGCAGTAACTTCAATTGGGACATTGGAATGGGTTAGAAGGTATAATAAATTGTAATGAGACAAAAATGAAAATATTATGTTGTAAATAATAGGAAGAAATGATGAAAGTACGATATGCTATTTGTGACATGACAGACATGGAGTTAATGAAAACCCATTTGTGGAAACGAAATAGTTCAAAAACCAATCAGTGGTGTATGTAGGAATAGATGGTGTTCTTGCAGGTCTTATTTATGTTGAAGATCAAATAAGAGAAGATGTTGCACATGTTATTCAATCTTTGACTAGTCAAGGCATCAATGTATACTTACTTTATGGTGACAAAAAAAATTCAGTTGAATGTCACATCAGTAGTCGGAATCCCAAACAACAGGTAATAAACATTAATAATAACTACACAACAATGTTATGGCATTATACTTTCTATTTTTTTTATCTTTTAAGGTACCTTTGAAAAATTAATATAAATTTAGCTTTGAACTGTCATATGTGGTGATATGTGTTATGCACCTCATACATAAAAAATTAATAATATGGTGTAGATTTTATAGCATGGCGTACATTGATAATTATGACTATGCTTATGATTGTTGTTTATTTATTTTTTTAGAACTGATAACATTTTCTGATGGTATTTAAGGAAAAATACAGAAAAAGCGCTTATACTTTACCATTTATCAGTTTAGCCAATTAACTGCCATGTATAGTGATTAAGCCATCATACTTATTTTTTTCCTTTTAAGAAAACCATTTTCATTGGTTACTTGGTTTTGAAAAAGGGCAAAATACATAAAAGCATAACATACTTTCAAGATTTTATTAATTTAGCTACTGAACTAAAATCATTATTTATGATTAGTATGATAATAGTTTGGTGACTAAATCAATAAAACATAACATTCAGTGGCTAAATCAATTAACTGATGAAAGTATGTTGTTCTTTTTGGCATGATTATAAAACCAAATAACCTAGAAAATCCTGTTCTAAACAGTCAAAAAGTAAAATGATTTAATCACTACATAGAATAGTCAATTGGTCTAAATAATAAAATGGTGAAAATACATTGTGCTTTTTCTGCAATTTGCTCTACTAGATATATGAAAATACATTCATGTTCTCTTGATGATACAAACAATTCTTAGGCTTCTTAGTGTCATATTACATACCAAGTAAGTATCTAAGTCTCTTAGTAACTTTGTAAGAGATTGATTACTTGAGGGTACTTATGGTATATAATGTTATATTCTTTTGTTAACACTGTCCTTATAGGACAGGGACAAAATAAGTGAAGTAAGACGTGGGCCAGATTTAGACATTTAAGACAAGTATGCTATTCCATCAATTATTTAGTATTTACATTATTCTTTTTTTACTTTTTGCATAATCACTTGAAAAAAAGTGAAATAAAATATGAAATTATTGTAGATACAATCACTTAGCAAAAGGTTCACCATGGTTATCTGGTATTAATCCTACTGGTAATGACTCGGTAAGTTCTTTTTCTTTTTTATATTTCCTTAGTGGTTTGTATATATTAATATATTATATTTTTATGTTTACACAGCAACCATAAGTAATGAATTCAAGTCATTACTTGTTATCCACGCTCGGACAACAGCCCAGTACACCAGGTGGCAAACTAATAATATGGAAGGTTTTTTTTTTGACATGATATATGTAACAAGAAGGTGTCCCTTAATAGCAATATAGTATTAGGTTATATAGTTAGGGAAAACCTCTTAATAACAAAGTACAATAAGATCCATTTAATATCAATGTATTATAATTTTTTGACATAATGTTATTGGATGAAATTGATTGTTTTGGTATATATATTTTTTCTCTATAATGTGTAAAAGAGTATCATAAAGGCACGTCGTATATGCATATTGTAAATGGTTGCTGAAGTTTATGACACGCAAATGTGTGTCATCTTCATTTATGATAGGGGATTTAATGATACGCAATGCGTGTCCTAAACGTGCGTCGTAAGGTTACGACACGCAAATGCGTGTCGTCTTCCTTGATACACATTGCGTGTCGTAAATGAGCGTCATAAATGTGTGTCATAACTGCGCGTCGTCTATAGACGACGCGCAAAAGCGTGTCGTCTCTCGTTATGACAGGGCCTTCCTTGACACGCATTTGCACGTCGTCTGAGTGTTTTACGACACGCATTGCGCGTCGTAAAAGACTGTTTTTTCTAGTAGCTTGATGTTTAATATGTATTTATACAACTAATGTTTAATTTTGTATAAATGAAAAAGAAAAAACATTTAGGAGTATTTAGTGGTGATAATTTTGATTGTTACAATTTTCTATTGCGATACCATTAACGTTGTTTACATGTCATCTAATCTAGTGCAATAAATGCGCACAAAACAAATCATATAGACATTCACTATGTTTATGATGCAGTAGCCTTGGGACATATTCAAGTTTCCATGTTCCATCTAGTTCTCACTATGCATATATTTTCACAAAGGGCTACCGATGTAAATATTTGATTTTCGGTCTAGGTTGAACATCCGAACCAAACCTCTCAATCAAACATATGTATGATCGATGTTGGTGTATATAGAATTATGTGTAATTGTATTATGTGAGGCCCACTTTTGAGTATGCATTGCATTGGCCATTTTATATAGCCTTATATCCATAGTAGTTTTTGTATATAAATGGTTCAGGGTTTCATGAAATAAAAGCTTCATGGAAAAGTAATATCCTTTAATATCTCTTATTATTTTATTCCAGTAATCCAAGATTTCGGTAAATATTTGCTAATGAGGTCTAAATTAGTTATTTACTCTTTGTGGATATATCATTGAATGATCGAATACTAAAAGTATTTTCAAAATGTTGTACAATTTTGAATTTTCTCAAAGCTGGAACCAATTTTATATGTGGTAAATGAAGGGTTGAATTATTTATTAAAAAAATCAAATTTGTTGGAATAATAATAATAATAATAATATGGTTTGATCAGGAGCCGACACCAATTTTATATGATATAAATTTTATATTATTACATTAATAATTTATTTCTTGGAAAAGAGATCGAAGTCTCGGTAAAACAACATTAATACTTTTTATTATATAAGAGATTAATAGATTATATTTTGTTTATGATATTGTATCAATTTGACAACGGCTTTTAATCTCTTTATTTTTTAGCTAAATTTATAGATTCATCGTTTTGTGTGTCCGATTGTAAAATACAAAATAGTTGGTACTAGGTACTACGTTGATCAAGACATTGACCTGTCAGCGATGGGCAGTTATTTTAAGAACCTCTTTGCTTCATACGGTTGACTTCCATCTTTCTGAATTCGGTCATACTCAACACTTAGGCTTTGAGTAGCTTCTCAACGTTCTTCATCAGGTTTTTTTTTTTTTTTTTTTTTTTTTTTTTTTTTTTTTTTTTTTTTTTTTTTTATGAACTCTTATTTTCTATCAGTTTATGTGCAATATACTAGTGTGCTTCTTCAGTTTACTGTAAATATTCTCTATTGTACATTCATCCATTTTCGTCTTCTTTGCAAGTTAGTTTTTTGAAATCTTGTAAGTCTATATGATTGCATTCAAAAATGTGTTTATATATAAGGATAACTAGTCGATAATCAATCGCTGAAACGAGATTATGAGATTGAATCTGGATTTTTTTTTTAAGTTAAAACTGATTCTTAACGTTGACCTGATGACATCTATACAATTTCAGAAATGGAGCATTTGAAGTCTCCTTTTAGAGGGATTGCACATGATGTTAGAGGAAGAGCATTGTGCTATAAACAGGATTGGAATGCTGGAATTCGCTCTGGAATTGGGTAATCCTCTTCAATCCTTTGGTTTACATGCATGATATATATATATATATATATATATATATATATATATATATATATATATATATATATATATATATATATATATATATATATATATATATATATATATATATAACGCGATCTTGTTTTGTTTTTGCAAGATCATGATTGTTAGATCGAATCAACGTGATCGAAAGATCCTAAACAGTTCAAAAAAAATTATAGGGATCACATTTGATTCACTTAACTCAAAACAAAATTTAGATTTGTTTTAGATAAATAAATAACAACGATATTACAATCTTACCCAAAACGATCCAAATACGACGAGGATCGCGATTTTAAAAACTTTAGATCATATACTTACATATATGTAGTTCTATGTGTATGTATAACCTACTAATTCATCATTTCAACGACTATTTTGTCACCACTTTCTGAAAACTACAATATTGATTGAAAATGGTAATTACGATTTTTCTTTAGGATTTTGGCTCCAACTACATACATGTTCTTTGCTTCTGCACTACCTGTCATTGCATTTGGAGAGCAACTTAATAGAGATACAGGTATTTTACAGAAGAGGAAACTAAAGATTAGGATATGATAGGTAATAATTTTGTTAGTTAACATTTTCAATTGTTGTTGTAGATGGGAGGTTAAGCACTGTTGAAACTTTAATTTCTACTGCTATGTGTGGCCTCATACACTCAATACTTGGTGGACAACCTCTTCTGATATTAGGAGTTGCAGAACCTACTGTTATAATGTACACATACTTGTATAACTTTGCTAAAGGGAGACAAAATTTGGGGCAAGAGTTGTTTTTGGCATGGGCTGGATGGTAATTTTGTAACAACGCTAGTATTAGTATTTGATCATTGGATTTTGACTTAATTTTTTAAATTTTTGCAGGGTATGCACTTGGACAGCTATGATGTTGTTCATTCTTGCAATTTTCAATGCATGTGTTATCATCAATAGGTTTACGAGGATTGCAGGGGAAACTTTTGGGATGTTAATTTCTGTTCTTTTTCTTCAAGAGGCAATCAAGGTAATTAACTAAAGTCACGAATAATTTGTTAGTGTTGTTTCATGTTTTATAACTTTTGTTGCTTAGGGACTTGTGAGCGAGTTCAAGGTTCCTAAAAATGAGGACGCAAATAAAGTGAAGTATCAATTTCAATGGCTTTACACCAATGGTATGTTGGCAATTGTATTCTCATTTGGTCTTTTATACACGGCATTAAAAAGCAGGAAAGCAAGATCATGGTGGTTTGGAACAGGTGAATGGAGTATTTTTTTTTATCAAATATGTTGTAGATTCTTATCATCTTAATATGTAACAAGTATTATCTGAATATAGGGCGACTTAGAAGCTTGATAGCAGACTATGGAGTCCCATTGATGATTATAGTGTGGACAGCTGTCTCTTTCAGTGTACCTGGAAAACTCCCTTCTGGAGTTCCAAGAAGACTCTTTAGTCCACTCTTATGGGAATCTGAATCAACATACCATTGGACTGTTATCAAGGTAAATATATATTTGTAGACATTTTAAATAATAAAACTTCATAATTCGATCTTAATTCTTCCCTTGAATTTAAGTACAGGATATGGGTAAAGTTCCTCCTGCATACATCTTTGCAGCCTTCATCCCAGCTCTTATGATAGCTGGGCTTTATTTCTTTGATCATAGTGTTGCTTCACAGTTGGCTCAACAGAAAGAATTCAACCTTAAGAATCCTTCAGCCTATCATTATGACATTCTTTTGCTTGGATTCATGGTACCCATGTTTTATTTTTTTGCTTTATTATTAATTTATTATCCGAAGTTAATATTCATTAATCATTATCAAATGTTGTATCAGACATTGCTTTGTGGATTGTTAGGACTGCCTCCTTCAAATGGTGTCTTGCCTCAATCACCCATGCACACTAAAAGCCTAGCAGTTCTCAAAAAACAGGCAACTCCACAAAAAAAAAAAAAATAATAGAATTAGAAACGTATCATTAATTTGATTTATTTCTTCTAATAATGTAATTGTTTTGTTCTACCAGTTTATTAGAAAGAAGCTAGTAGCGAGTGCTAAGGAAAGCATAAAGCAGAAAGCTACCAATTCCGAGATCTACAACAAGATGCAAACCGTTTTCATAGAAATCGATAGCTCTCCAATTGTAAATCTTCAGTATCTCAAGTGTTGAACACAAGAAATAGCAACACATTTTCACAATTTTCAAAGTATGCTTTTCTAACTTATTTTTTCTTACATTACAGACAACTACGATAGTTAAAGAACTAAAAGACTTGCAAGAAGCAGTGATGAAAGTAGAAGATGGAGAAGAAAACACAAAGGCGAAGTTTGATCCTGAGGAGCACATCGATGCACACTTACCTGTGAGAGTTAATGAGCAAAGAGTCAGCAATCTACTGCAGTCGCTTCTTTTAGCAGGATCTATTTGTGCGATGCCACTTATAAAGTTAATACCAACTTCAGTTCTTTGGGGCTATTTTGCTTACATGGCCATTGATAGTCTTCCTGGAAACCAGTTTTGGGAAAGGATCTTGCTTCTCTTTATTCCCTCTGGCAGAAGATACAAGTGAGTTCTTTCATTTTTCGAGTATTAAGATTAATCACAATTCTACAGCTTTTTATTTTGTGTCATCTCAATTCCAACTTAAAAACCTAAAAATCTTTGCATCTTCACCATAAGAAAACCTTTTCCTCGTCTTAGTGGTCGATGGGTCCAACCAGTTTTAATTTTCTTATTTAATGTGAATCGTTATATTTGAAATAGAATTAGAATAACTAGATGGTATATAAAGTAAATTACAATTATGATCCTTAAGTATATGTGATTTTTACAATTTTGGTCCTTATTTCATGTGTAGAGACCAAAAACATAACAAGCACCTCAAATCATGACCAAAACTGCAAGAGAACTTTTTGGGACCAAATTTACAAAAATAGCTATACTTAGGGACGAAAGATGTAATTTGCTCTAGTACTATATGATTTTGTAATTATAGAAAAAGAGAAGTAAACTTAACAATTCATATATCTACATTATATATTTTTAGCTATTATCAAGTGTATATAATATACGAGTTAAAATCAAATGAAAACTTAATAACCCCCGAGAACTTGTGAACTTTTTTCTTGATGGTTTATTTTCCAAAAACGAAAACGACACCAAACAAAAACTATGGTTGTACGTCTAGATGAATCGCTGAAATAATTAAAAAGTGCATATGCATCCATGTGCAGATATGCACATCTATCCAACGCACATATGCACGAAAAAAGAAAGTCATTTTTCCATGTTTTTCAGCTATGAAAAAAAAAAAAAAGTAGCTTGTGCAATGTGCAATTACAAACTTGCTTTAACTTGAAAGGGCTACGATAATAATGAAGCTTTTCAAAAAGCTTTTGTTATCGTCTTATCGATGCTCCAGTTTAAAATTTCTTTTTATATTTGTATATTTATATTCTGTTATAAATAAAGTATATATATTTATATGACAGGGTTCTAGAGAAGGTCCATGCTTCTTTTATCGAGTCAGTCCCATTTAGAAGCATAGTAGTATTCACAGTCTTCCAAATCGTGTATTTCCTTGTGTGCTACGGTGTGACATGGATTCCTATAGCTGGAATTCTCTTCCCAGTTCCTTTCTTCCTTCTCATCAGCATACGCCAACACATTCTACCAAAACTATTCCAACTTCATTATTTGAGGGAACTTGATGCAGCCGAATATGAGGAAATCCTGGGTAGTCCACCAAGAGTTCCTAGTTTCAATCTCAGGGTAACTTTTTCTCAACCCATGACATAATCATAACTGAAGTTGTTAATTTTGAATCTTTGGTTTCTTCATGAACAAAATACATGTAGGAATCGGTTAGTGATCATGGTGGGAGCATTGAAGGTGAGGTGGCGATATGTGATGCTGAAATACTTGATCAAATGACTACAAATAGAGGGGAGCTCAAGGTTCGGAATCTTAGTTTCAGAGAAGAAAGACGCACACAGGTAACCCTAAATTTTGTTCGAATGATAAAACTGATTAGTATTCATATTATTTTAACCCACCTCTCCTTAAAATCTCCCCCAAAAGCAACCATCGTGTTCTTTTGGGGGCAAAATGGTCATTTGCAACAAGACTTCTTCTTTGGACCAAACCCGTAATAAATGATATAAAATAGGGACCAAACTTTTAAAAACATGTGTACTCCAAAATAAACTATCATCTATTCTTAATTATGTAGTGATTAATGACTCGTAGATCTTAAACTAGTGGTGCATTTTTGTGTTTGTGCAGCAAATTTATCACGGGGACTATATCCAGCCCGAGTGAAACACAGGAATCAATGATCATTGATGGATACCACTATGATGGCTGTGTAAAGGTAATGAATAATTAGTATGCATTTGGTGTATGCACAAGAACTCAATAAGTCTTTGTGTAATTGTGTATTTGTGTTGGTTTACTACTTTCGTTTACTTCAAGTTCAATGTGAATGTGATTATGTGAAATTGTGAATGTACAAAACAGTTATTTTATGGGGCCCAACCCAGTGGAACATTGAGCCGATCTTTATGGTTTTTAAAGAAAAAAAACCCATCGAGCTTAATTTTAAGCTTGAAAATTTCTTGAAAGGATTAAATTCATAGCAATGTGCAAAAGTGAAATATTTTGAAACTTGAATCACTTTAGAAGGAAATGGGTTAATGTTGGGTGACCAGTTAAATTTTTTATAAAACAACATTGTTTTATAGAGAAGTCATTACTCCACTTATGCTCAAGTCTTTGACCTTTTCTTCTCCGCGCCTGCTCACACGTCGATGAGTAAGCAATTGAAAATTTTTTGTTCATAAAATACCTTTATTTTAAGTAGTATTTTGTGTACAGAACAAATACTTTGTTAATTATTTAAAATAGGTGTTTTAAAAATAAATAAGCATTACCGGTTAACCTCTACCACCTACAATTAATAATACAAAAAGAAAAAAAAATCGAAAACCCTACAATTAGTATTAAAAAAAAATTGCAAAGAGTGTTATGTAGTCTTTTTATATCTGTGAGAACAAAAAACACAACAAAATCATATCATAAGGACAGTAAAGTTAGTGACAAAACACACAATTTTAACCAAACCGAAAAGACAATTTAGTAATTTACTAAAATAATTAAACTCCACATGATATGCTTACGATAATTTTGAGTATTGTTTTAAAAATTGTCTCTAAATATTATTAAAAGAGAAATCTTATGATATCATCTTAAACAATCTGGGTCATTGATTGTGTTTTCTTTATAGATTTTACACCCTCAGATCAATTTGCTTACGTCACCTTGATCAAACAAAAAGTCAACCCGTTATATTAGGAAATTAAATGTAGGAATTGAATGAAAATGATACTTGAATTCTTTCCAAACTTACAACTACAAAATCGGTTCCTTATTAATGTAAACCTTAAATTTAGGCTCTATTTCCATTCAAAATTGTTTTCCAAATATATTATATGTTGAAATCTCGGAAACAATTAATTTATAATTTCAAAAGTTTCGGATATTATTATGAACCAATACACTTTGAAGCATGATATCTTCTATTTTAAGTTTAAATGAGATTTCAATTGATTATCTGCTAATTTTCATCATATTGACTTGTATATATTTTTTAAATCTTTTTAATAATCGATTTACACAAACATTATGTCATAACTCCTCGCAGAAAACAAATAAAAAAAAAACTTCAACCTTCCCATCAGTCTGATTAGTTGAATAAATGTATGTAGTTCTTCCTTAAATCTTTTTAATCTGTAAGTTTGATATTGTTTTCGAATTTATATGTTTTTACTCATTCGTATGGTTTTTTGTTGGATACTTATAATTTGCATGTATAATGTTGTTTTTGAATTTTTTTTTGATGTTGTGTTTGGTTCTTGGTTCCATCTTTTTAATAGGTAACTATGATCCTTTTTTCGAAAATAGTAAACTAAATGTTAAAATTGAATGTTATATTATAATGAAATTATGATGTTATATGTGTGTGTATACCTTTGTAAAAAATCAATAGACAAAACAAGAGATGACATGACATAATATAACAGACGGGTTGTACAAAAGACATGAAAGCCCTCATTAGAAAGTTTTCTTATGTCTTCGGTAGTAACAGAATAACAATAAGAAATATACATTCTCAACAATTGATATGAGCTTTAAAGTTAAATATAAGCATCTTGTGAATGATGAAAATAGGCTCCCGTATTCTTTGTTCAAAAAGAATCGGTACCATACATAGGCAGGTAAGAATGCACGGTATAATAGAAGTGTGTACTCAACTAGAGTCAACATTTGACCCTGAAATACCGAAAACACCCCTCAGAACCTTCTGAAAAAAAAAATAGGTATACTCAAGGACCAAAAATGTAATTTACTCTAAACTTAAGTAAAAAAAAGAAAAATATAAATTTTGTTGTTATGCTATATGTTTTTTAGTTTTGGTTCAAAGGCAAAATGGTCACTTAAAAAAAACTAACAGTTAGGCTGTTAACTTAGGCAATCATAAAAGTTTTATGAAACAGTGAAACAATGTCCAAAAACTACAACCTGATTCTTTTAGGGACCAAAACCGACAACTAAACACATGGACCAAATATGTAAATTACTAAAAATAAATGAAGAAACTTTTGTTTATACTGATCCCCCCCAGCCCCCCCAGTTTTGGGGTCATGGTGGTGGATTGAGCTTCATCACTTCTGCCTCTAATTTGCTCTTTGCTTTATGGTAACGAATGTTCTTTGCTACCACTGGATTATTTCTTGCACGTTCAGGATTCATTGATATAATCCCTGTTGTATTTCAAATTCAATAACAAAATTGTAATTAATTAATTTCTCATTGAAGTTAATAAATTATAAATTTATCTCACTTCCTGTTCATCCAAGTTTTCTCATTGCTATAGCATTAAGAAGTTGATCATATCTCATATTTTTCTAAATAAGAAACACTAATATCAATAAAAAAGCTATTTAATTTTGTAATAAAGTTGAATTAAACAATAAGTAAATAAATAAATAATAAGAAGAAGAACCTTGTACTACCATCATATTTTATGTTTGACCTCATCATCATATTTAAATCCTCCCATAATTTGAGTCATTGTGATTAACCAAAATGCAACAATGCTTGGATCTTTCATGCTATCAATAATATGCTGAAACACAAAAACAGATGTTTTGAAGTATTGAAGTGAGATAATTGTTACAAGAGGAAAATGAGTAGAATCGTAATTGGCATTTACCTCATAAGGGTTTTTTGTTTTTTTTCATTATGTTGTAAGCTTTGCATGAAGGCTCGATGATCTGCAAAGTAAATAAAACTAAGGGGGTGTTTCTTTTTTTCCTTTATTAAATTCTGTAGTGAATGACTATATGGATAAAATGTTCTATACATAAAGATGGAAAATAAAACGCAATGAATTATGAGAAATCACAAAAAATAAGAACCAAACCTAAGAACCAACATGGAACAAAAGCCATACTTTCTTTACTTCAAAAAAATCAACGTACCTGCACATACTAAAAACCGTAAAACGAATTTCACAAAAAAAAATGTTATTTCAAAAAAAAAGGAGTCTGAAAAAAAAAAGATGGTGGTAAACCGGAGAAGGCATATCAAAATCGACAAAAAAAGCGAAGATATAAACATAAATGATGGACCTGATAAATGATTTATGTCATAGTTATCCCTAAAATAAAAAAGAAGTCATCAATAAATCTTAACATTGTCAATGATAGTGACAACAACTCAGATTAAAGAAAAAAAAGACATGATATTAGAGATGAATTGGAAGGGATGATTAGCTTCGTTGCAGATTTATTGGTTATAGTTTCTTTGTTGGTGGGGGGGGATCAATGTGGAAGGGATTATTATGTTTTTAATTATGTAAAAGTGTCGTTAGAAGGATTGTTATGTAATTAAATAGAAGTGTCGGTAGAATAATTATTAAGTGTCGGTTGATGTAACATAAAGTGTGTAACCCTCAATAGTCTAGGGAGCTATAATGTAAATATATATGTCGTATTGCAATCAAACGATTGCAACAATAATTGTAACCGGCTCTCTTGAGCCTATAAATAGGGCCTTTGCCCAAATGAAATAAACAAGCTAAGTTTGAGTGTTTAAGACTTGAGTTGATCTCAATTGTCTTCTCTGTTGAAATAGTTGTTATATTTCTGAATAGTAGAGTTCTATCCAAACTATCTATATAATTATCCAATTATTCAGCACAATCCATCGTTAATCCATCTCAACGCATCATTCAGGTATAATCTTTTCCTAGTACTCATTTATCCGTCATGTTGTTAAACTTATCAAAACAATTAATCCGTCATCATTTATTTTCAATTTGGTATCAGAGCTAAGTAACGTTCTTACTATTATTTTAAATATTAAATCTTTTATTCATATGAATATATGCATAAGCAGTATCATAAACATAATAATGAATATTCATTTTTTAAATATATGTTCAAAAAAATTCGTATGCAAAAGTCATCATTATTACTCAATCCACCAACAATTGAAACAATTGTAGTAAAAATACTTAATGCAATTATGAGTATATACCAAGAAGATTAAATATTAATAAACATTCATTTATTTCTATCCTTGGTATGACCGTCTTTATTTGTCACCATAAACATTATATAAATAATCATTATTATAAGTTATTCAAGCTATAAGTATGAGTTTTTCAAGCATAAACACAAATAAACAAGAATTAAAAATTTTTCGTAAAACATTAAAACAGTCTAAAAAATTTCTTCTAAATTTAAAAATAGACTCTAACATATCAATAATAAATTGTATATCTAATATTGAAGCAATATATATAATAAATAATAGTATAAATTGGAAACAAGAACAAATAAAAAACCTTGAAGATAAGATAACAAAATTAATTTGTTAAATAAGTTTTAAAAAAGCGTTAATAATAACTAATTCACTAGGACTAAAAAATTTTATTTAATATATATGGAAAGTTTACAAGAAAAAGTAGAAACACTAACTAAATTATTTGCAGCATTAGAAATTCCGTCTGAAATTCAAGAAAATAATATAATAGAAAATAATTCAGATAATGATGACGCAGAAGTAATATATGATTTTTCTTCAGATGATGAAAACTCTTATTTAAATCCATATAGAGATTCACAACACAATTTTGGATTAAAACGAAAACAATCATATGTTGAAGATGATTATCAAAGTCAATATATATATGGACCACCTTCATTAGAAGAAAATTTTTTATATAGACAAGGAATTGTCAAAAATAAACAAAACAAATGGGAAAAAATATCTCCACAATATATACCTAAACTATTTACTTTTCCAACAAATTCAGATATTCTTTTTATTGATTGTGAGCAAAATCCCAAAGCAAAAATTCAAGAATGGAGTAATAAAATGGGAATTCAAAGTCAATTAACTGAAGAATTAAGAAATCTACATCCAAAAATTTTTCTTAATTATATTATACATAAAACACAGGGCAATGCATATCGTTTCCTTTCATCTCTCGATGAAACAGAGACGATGATGATAGCAACCACTGACGCTATGGAAACATTTAAAAATGTATTAAATCGGCTTATTCAAGAATTCATAGGAAAACAAATAGAAGATAAAACATCTCAAGAAGATTTTCAATTAGAATCATTATGGCATCTAACTAACTTACGAATTTGTAACATGTGTTATTTAGACCCATTTATATGCGAATATTCTGAACATTATTATAATCTAGATTTTACTAGAAAAAAGATAGCATTAGACATGTTTTACCAAAAATTACCATCATTAGTAAGTCAAAGTGTAATAAAAGATTTCCAAGAAGCATTACAACAAAATAAAATTGCAGATACCTTAGGAGCAAGGATAAGTATATTAAAAGCATGGATGTAGAAAAAATGTTTAGAACAAAAAACAACACAAGATGCAAGAATTGATTTATGTTGTGATACCCTATCTAATAAAGTTAATCAATATGGTTGTAAAGATGATAAAAAACAAAAATATAAAAAGAAAATTTGGAAAAAACAAACTTATAAACCTAAATATAAACAATATTATAAACAAGGTGAAAGAAAATATTTTCGAGACAAAAAACAATATAAGAAAAAATATCAATCTAACACAAATTACTGTCCATCTAATAAAAAAGATTGTAAATGTTGGATATGTCAAGAAGACGGACACAAAGCCTACGAATGTCCAAAAAAGACTAAAAAAGAGAAAGAAACAAACTTACTAAAAATTGCATATGATCTCGGGTATGAACCTATAGAAGATTCAGGGATAGATTCAGATATAGATATTTATGCATATACAACTGATACTGATTCTGATTCAGGTAAATAGTCCTATGAAAAAAGCATTATTGGGTTTAGAACATGAGGGAAACCTCATATCTAACCTATCCAAAGTACACATCCAAAGTAAACAATGATAAAGTATACAGTGTTATGAAAATATCACCAAAGCATACGTTGATATGAAAATTCTCATATCATCATTTAAAATATTAAAAGCAAACATCATTCAGCAATCATTCAGGTACCCAAAAGGCGCAAATATTCATTCAGCAGAAATATTGAAATGGAAGCCATCATGAAGCAAGTCAAACACCAGTTAAGACAAAAAGAGGAACAAGAAGCATCATTAATCAGACAGCTTGAACTAGTCAAACGTGAAAAAGAGCAACTACAACAAACAATACAAATTATATCATCTTGTTCAGCATCTAAAGAAGAAGCAGCCAGCAGCTCAACAACAAAGTAACCAAAAGAAGAAATTCAAGAAATATCATCCGATGAAAGTCAACAAACCATGACGCCAAACCAGGAGGAGTATCCACCACTACAAGCAGATCATAAAAATATAAAGAAATGGTACGTAATTTTCAACGAAAAAAACAAAGGAGTATATAACGATTGGGGAATCGCCAGTTCATATATTCTTGGAAAAAATATCATTCACAAAAGTTACAGAACGAAAAATGAAGCAGAAACCGCATACAACGAAGCATACAAAGCAGTGATAAAAGATAACGTCGAATGTTCAAAAACAGTTCTCCTAACACCACAAAAACCTATATCCAGCTTCACACCACAAAAACCTGTATCCATCCCAAGATCCCTTAACCAATTAAATGCAAAAATTGCCCTTGAATCCATTCTATCAACCAAAGAAAAAGAAGCCATGAAAAAACCATCTGCCAAAAAATTTGCCAAATTATGGGATAGCCTCATTTCATATACCGAAGTCCATTCTTTGATGGGCTTTTATCCAGTAGCCAGACGCCCAGGTCCTAAAGCAGTTTTCTTAGCCAACTTATCAGATCCTATGACTTTATGGGATTATTTTATTCATGGATTCATTGACACCATTTATCTAGAAGGCACCAATTTACACTGCATCAGCGAGTTCCCTTCTGCTGTGCAAACTATCATCAGAAATTATAAAATACGATTGGCAAAACAGGAAAGAGGATTATTCATTAAAATGCATTCTAGCTATCCAATTTTTGATGAAGACTCTCAATTAATTGTCCCAAGTATTACTTTCGCAAACATGGGAATAAGCAACGGCTCAAAACCAACAAAAGACGATCTACCACGAGAATCACCAACACAGGATCATCTAATCTTTGCACTCGTCGGTGTCTATTTAGCATCATCACGCATAGGCAATGGTAAAGATCAGAAGTCAAGAATCAGAGTAAATTACGCCAGTAAAACTTTCATTATCTATTCGTTAACAGATAGTGAAATCACTCCGGAAGCAATGAAAGCAATTGAAATTTTCGAACAACCTTTCGAAAAGTTTTCTCATCAATTAGCTGAATTACCTACTGATATCAAAAAACAACTTTGTAAACATATTATGCATGCACCAAGACACAATTGCAGTCACTATTCAGAAAACACAGAAGAAACATCATTCATGGAAGATTAACGATAAAAGAAAACATTATTCAAAAATATGTCTTTTTGGAGGCGGGAGGAATGACGTAAGTAATAACGAAAAAAGCCATTATTGAAGACATCTGTCCTTTCAATGTGGAAGGGATTATTATATTTTTAATTATGTAAAAGTGTCGGTAGAAGGATTGTTATGTAATTAAATAGAAGTGTCGGTAGAATAATTATTAAGTGTCGATTGATGTAACATAAAGTGTGTAACCCTCAATAGTCTAGGGGGCTATAATGTAAATATATATGTCGTATTGCAATCAAACGATTGCAACAATAATTGTAACCGGCTCTCTTGAGCCTATAAATAGGGCCTTTGCCCAAATGAAATAAACAAGCTAAGTTTGAGTGTTTAAGACTTGAGTTGATCTCAATTGTCTTCTCTGTTGAAATAGTTGTTCTATTTCTGAATAGCAGAGTTCTATCCAAACTATCTATATAATTATCCAATTATTCAACACAATCCATCGTTAATCCATCTCAACGCATCATTCAGGTATAATCTTTTCCTAATACTCATTTATCCGTCATGTTGTTAAACTTATCAGAGCAATTAATCCGTCATACAGTTATATTTCGCAATATAGCTATAAAATAACAATATATTTTGAAGTACATTGTCAAATTTTGGATTATACTTGTTTAGACCCATTTTCATGCATGGTTGGTTGTATATAGTTGTTTTCCGTGTCACAAGTAAAAAATGTTTGAAGATACTTATATGTGATAAGCAAGGTCATTGAACTAATAAAACAAAAAATATTGTCTATAAAGAGGTCCTTCAACGCTATATATATTTACCTATTTTAGTGTAATTTCTACACATTTCAATAATACCAATAACCATGTTTTTCTTATAATTATTTTGTAATATCTATATAAATTTGTATTTTATTTATGTGTTCCCCACGTTTAACGCGGGTCATAATCTTATATATGATATATATATATATATATATATATATATATATATATATATATATATATATATATATATATATATATATATATATATATATATATAAGGAAAAATATTGTTGTAAGAAAGCCAAGTTTTAGTTACAAATATAATATTATCTTAATAAAACTTTATTTTACTTAAATTGTTATATTTGAATTCCTGATACTCACTATTCACTAACATACGTTCAAATATATATAAGACAAATTCTTTTCTTATGTATTC
The DNA here is from genome assembly GCF_002870075.4 of Lactuca sativa. NCBI lineage: Eukaryota > Viridiplantae > Streptophyta > Magnoliopsida > Asterales > Asteraceae > Lactuca > Lactuca sativa. The sequence goes on from NC_056626.2 coordinate 189,811,831, forward strand.
TTTGTTTGGAAGACAATTTTGTTGTAGCCACGAAATTATTAATATTGGTTTTGGTTAGATTTGGTAGATTTGAAAGCAAATATATAAAAAGATAAGAACAGCCAACATATAACTGACAGAATATAAATAGGGCCAAGAATTATAACTTACATAAAATCATTACCGTTCAAAAACACCAAGATGAACTATTGTTCGTCCAACACCAACGATTAGATTTCGTAGATGCAATAACATGTTATGCTTTTTTTATTTTTATAAAAGGAAATACAAGGTACTTTGCCACTTTGATTATTGGAGGGGGGGGGGGGGGGGGGGGGGGGGGGGTAAATCTTGCATAATAAGCTAAAAGGAAAAAATATATATATTTTAGGCGAACGAACCTGTTACTTATTTCAAATAAAACTGCTAGACTTTTTGGTAAGCAAACAATAATAATTATTATTAACATCTTCATTAAACATTAGTGATTTCATGATGTAATGTAACCCTACATGCTATATTTGAACGATACCTTTATTTTCATGTTAAATATGAATTAAATGATTGAATAATGGAGTTCGTTCATATATATTTTCTACAAATAATACTTAATTGTTAATTTTGATTTTTTTTAATTGAGTAATAAGAAGAAAAACGAGTGCCAAGAGAGTTCATTTAGTTTTATCATCACTGCAGCGTTTTATCATCACTGCAGCGGCCTATCGAGTATTGATCATATTTTACTCTTCATTAAACAACAGAAAAAGTATGGAATTAAGTGTCATTTAAATAAAAATCAGAGGATATTAAATAACCAAGAAAGAAAACAAACAAAATTCGGAACGTCATTGATAATGTCATCGATTAGTGATTTTGTTGTTTAAAATATAAATACCTTACTTTTATGCTTATCCAAATATTTTTGTTTAAGTCTTCAATAATAAAAAATTATAACAAAATAATATTTTATTTTTGGATCTTATAATCTGAAAAACTTAATTAAATCTTTTGTTTTCAAACAAACAAATATTTAACATAAAACATCATAAGTGTAATAGAAAATAACTTATTCATTTATTGAGTTTTCGAAAAATCAATAAATTAAAAATGCTTTTTAGCAATTGTAAAAGTATTTTTCAAAATAATTTTTTTATAAGCTTAAAAAAAGAAAATTCTGAAAAATATATAAAATTTAACTTTTTAAAACTATTTTTGGCTTTTTGGTTAAAATATATTCAAAATGAAAAATTAAACGCCAAATATTTTTTAACTTGTTGGCTGAATATAGACACAGATTTTTGTCATTTAATCTTGATTTCAAATCTCACGTCATTTGTAATTTTACACTTTTGTCCTAAAAGTTACAATTTGTTATAAATTTGGTCCGAACTTTGGTTTTTTTAATTGATCCAAACCTTTTTTTACAAATCCCACCTAAAATTAGTGTTGATTTCAAATTTATTTTTTACAACTTTTTGATGGGATGTCAAGCCCACCAAGCAAATTACACCCTTTTGATTGCTAAATAAACGTAATATAATGGTAAAAATGGGTATTGATCATCGGGAAAATGGTTGTATTCAATTACCAATGCAATTCAATAGAACTAGTGAAATTAATCTAACAACTACAATTAAACTAAAAAGAGGGGGGTTTGATTACTTGAAAACTAAAATACTTGAATAACTAAAAAAAACTTTGCAATTAAGCAAGTTGATGAGATGCTTAAAGGTTGGGAATAATTGGTTGACTAAGGCAATTCAACACAATGAACATTTATGTGTTTATCATTAGGATCTAATACAAAGCTTATCCTTCATCCTAAATTGGTTATAGCAATCATGAAACATGATATGCCAAGATTCGTCATAGGTAGTATGGAGGTTGGGAAGCCCACAACACACCTTCTTAATTAAGATCAAGGGTCAATTGAAGCAATTAATCCCAAGAAATCAATTAGCCTTAAGAATGAAGGAATCCCCAATTCCTAGAGGATGTCAAATGTTTACACATCCATAAAGGAGTTATGATTCATAAACTAGAGATGATTTCTACCATCATAAAGCCTTTGTTTTAGATAAATTCAATGATCCAATGCAAAATCAATGAAACAAATCAACCATTGCTCAATCAAATACTAAGCTCATGATCAAAGCATCAAATAAGCATAAGAATTGTAAACTAGAATCATAAACATGGAATAAATTGATAATCAACATAAATCCTTCAAGACCCACAAACATTCATTGGTTTTCAGCCAAAGTCAACAAAATAAGAGTATTAGCCACTCATGGCAACAAAGTAACAAGAACAATAATTAATTTGCATCAAGAATCTACCTAAGACTTGAAAAGATGAAAGAAATTGAGTGTTTTGCTCTCCAAATCGCCTCTTGAAAGTCTCCAAAGGTGGAAAAATCGTAAATGAGCCTCTAGATCTGATCCCCAAGGGTTATGGTGTGCCAAATGACCAAAATGCCCAAACTGGGCAGTTGCGCGGGTACCCACATGACGAAAATTCCACCCGCGCAAATGTTGTTGTAATGCTATTGGTCCTTCCTTCCACCACTTCACCCTTCCACTACCAAAGATTCCTTTGGTCCCCCCCCCCCCCCCCCCCTTGTCCATGTAATTTGAATCCACCAATCATCATTTAGCCACCAAATGCATGCTCCAAGCCCAAAATTAGAAATTTATGATCCATCTTCACAAGCCCAAATAATCCAAGCCAATAACTTTCAAAGCCCAATCCTTCTTCTTTGATTCCGCCAAGCCCAATAATGCCTCGGGAGCCCACTAAGCCTGTCTTCAATCAACCCGCAATTGCAACAAGCACCGAAAACCTACAAAATATCTCATGCAACATAAAAAGCACCCGGTATGATCCATAATAAAGAAAATAAAGAATATACAATGCAACAATGATAAAAAGATCAAAAAAATCTAAAATAAACTAATAAAAATAAGGAAATAAAATAAGTTATCAAATCATCCCAAGCTTAAACCTAACTTGTCCTCAAGTTAGAACAAGACTAATATGAGATCGGGATGAGCTAAACTAAAAAGGAAAAAGAAAGGTACCATAGAACTTGGTCAACATCAGTCAACATGGTCAGAATTAGTCCTTCATGGACCCTACACATCTTCAAAATGTTCTCCGCTTTAGAGCCATAAACCACATTCTCAACCACTTTATAGGCGAATAGATCACGGCTGGATGCGGTTGCGGTGTGCAAGACAACGGAAACAGAGATGCGCCCAGTGGGGGCACTTTAAATCACCAATGTAGACCATAGTGCACGAAGGAAAGGCGCCTCTTCACACACTATGATTCCTACATTTTTCAGGACAAAGTGTATAATAACGAAATAGGGTTTTTGCAGCATGGCTTCCGGGCAAACATCCGGTTTCAGAGGCTTCTCCCTTGTACTGTCCTTTACAGTCTACCGTCTCATCGTCGGGGTCTTTTCTCACCAAAAATCAAAAATAAAATAAAATAAAATAATAAAAAAATCTACTTAACCTAAATCTAAACCTACCAACCTAAATCTTCAATCTTGAACTTCTGTTATTGGGTCTTCAATCACATTTGCTGCTTGACATTCAGATTTTTTTTTCGAAATCATATATATATATATATATATATATATATATATATATATATATATATATACTATATATATATATATATATATATATATATATATATAACATGAGTCTTGAACTTGGAATCTTGTTCTTCTTTTTGTGTTGCTCTTTTTCTTCATTTTTCTTTTTTGCTTTTGTTGCTTTTCTTGAATCATCTTTTATAGGCTCTTATTGTCTTCACTTTTTTCAAATTTCTTTATTTTTTTGTGCTTTCTTCTTGGAAGGTCTAAGGAATTTCACCATGTAAGATAGGATGGAGGCTAACATGAACACCTAATGATCCTTGACAATGTGCCAAGATCAACTAAAAAGGGTGGGATGTGACTCAAAAATGAGTGTTACCGAAAAAAAACTTGGTCCCAAAAGATGTGAATTGGGGGACCCACTTCAAAGTTCATCAAGCACCTCAATGTAAGGTGTGATAAACAAAATCTATCTAACTATCTACTCTAGACACCTAGAAAAATGATAACCTATCTTAAAAAGGCGGTGAGAATCTAACTAAGCAAGGCTCGGACGAGACTCGGGAGTACTAAGGGGTACTCCCTCCAAAACCAAGATGCAAGTCTTCAATATCTTCAGTGTCTTCAAAATACCTTACCGGGCTAGTCTTTGCTCGCACACATTGGCATGACCAACCACATCCCTCTGCACCTAGACCCAATCAAGCTACCTGCATCTGACCCCCACACAAGCGGTCTTAAAATGGTTTGTGAGGCTCAAAACGTGTCCCACTTATCAAATACAAGGAATTCCATATCAAGACCTGGGACTAATCTATGATTCAATACTTATGACTCGGTGCTATGGTACTTGTAGGGATGAGAAGACAAGAGAGAACAAAATGCATGAACTTAAACTAGAATGCATCTAAAAAGTATGAAAATTAGAAAAGAAAGAAACAAAATATGCAATTTTTATTTTTTTTATGCAATTTTTATGAATGCCCTAAATGACTAACTCTAAATGCAACTATATACAACCTAAATGCAATAAAAATAAAAGATTAGATTACCTCACCCCAAGGTTAAAATTAAGCATTGTCCTCAATGCTTAGGATGAGAGTAAGGAATGATCATACCGGGATCAAGGTGGAGGAGGCCCGCGAGGAGGATAACCTCCCTCGGGCCGAAAATGATAACAAAGGTCTTTCATGTATGTTTGGGTGCGTGCTTGTTGTTCATCTATGCGGTGGATGGTTGCGGTGTTCCTATTGCCCTGGAGGCGCAAGGAAGCAAGCTGGATGTAAATATCGAAAGGAAACTCGTGTGCGGGGTCGGGCTCATTGTGTTGCTGGTATGAGTGGTAATCATGTTGTGGCTGGAAGTGTTCTCCCGAGGGCTGAAAGTGTGACCCGGAGGCTTGACTTGGATGAGGTGGAGGCAACTGGCGGATCGGGAGATCATAATGGTCTTCAGCCTCGAATGGGCTATCAGCATTGTCAGGGTCCACCTGCATGTCATCATCCACGGCTGTATCATCATCGTCTGGTAACTCTTGAGGCAAGAACCATGTTTCGGGGTCATCAGTGGTGAAGGCGGAGATACTTGGATTGGGTAAGATGTAAATTGGGTCCTTGACATGGTTGAGCCAAGAGAAATGTCCAGGAAGAGTAGGATGAGGTAGCAGTAATTCCATCCGGATGAGAGTAAAGCAATCGAGAAGGTAGAGAGATGGATCATCCATTGGTACATATTTAGATTCTGGAAATTGAAGGCCCATACCCAAACCAATGAGGGTAATGAGACCTCCAATACAAATGTCACCAGTGGTCTTCGTCCTGAGGCTATCACATTTGTCTAAAAAGAAGGTGGTGAAATCGGGTAAAGACCAACGTTGGCTCGACATGCAGTAGAGAAAATACAACTCAACGGTGTTGATTTGTCCCGGCTCGTGACGAGCAAAGATAGAAGTGGATAGGATCCGGTGGGCAATTCTCCAGAAAGGATGGATGATAAAAGGGTCTTTTTGGCGACTGGGATTGAACTTGGGAAGGCTCATGATTTGGGTCTAAAAGTCTACTTTGGGAAAGCTTTTGAATTGAGACTATTGGTAGCTGTAAATGTCGGAGTTGTTGATGTCATATGTGCTCATGATCTTGTTGAGTTTTTTGTACTTGATTCGATGTTGTCGACCCTGAGCTTGAAAGTGAGTACCCTCGCCGTGTCATTGCAGGCATAGGTGGAGAGGAATTCGAGTGTGGGCTGCTTGTAGGTACATGCAGAAAGATCGAGAAACTCGTGCCAACCAATGTTGAAAAATAGTTGTCGCAAGTGGTTGTCAAGTCCGAGGTGCTCCAGAGAATCTTGGTGGTAAAATTTTCTGGCACGGATTGCACGCTTTTGAAGGTTGGATTTGAACTCTCGGCTTTGGGCACTCGTGAAGGTAAGGTTCCCATCACGATCAACATGGTCGGTGGACATTTTCTTGGATGGCCCCGAGGATTGAGCTTGACGAGAAGAACCATGAGATGCGTGAATGGTCTTGTCCCGTGCCATTGTACCTATGAATAAACCTAGCAAAGACAAAAAAATTGGATAAAATTATCCCTCACACTCGCCTCACACCAATCCAATCAAACCAAATACTTAAAACCGGGCAATATTCCAAATTGGCAATTTGGCACAATGCAATTCAATCCAATCAATTAAAGGCAAGCTAAGACTAATTCTATTTAACCTAATGCATAGCACAAGCCTCGTAAAATTAGAAATTGAATGCAATAAATTAAAAGGAATTACCAACTTCGTGTGTTGAAGTCCGAAAGAAATCCGCAAAAATCCGCACCCCAAGCTTGAATTTTGGCCCACAAATTAAGTCTTTTGAATCTCCGGTGAGAAACAAAAAAATTTAAAATTTTTGGTCAAAATTAGTGGTGGCGGCCGGCGGCGATGGCAGACGGCGGCCGGCGGCGGAGCTAGGTTTTCCGGCGACGAGATTCTTCCAAATTGACAGTAGATCGGCACGTATAGAAGTGTTTGGTGAATAATGCCCCAAGAAATTTTGAATTTGACTGATTTTTGGCTTCGGAATCGGGTTTTGAACGATTTTCTGGCGAGGTAGAGAGTCGGCGCTCCGAGCAGCTGTTTTCGGAGTTAAAGGGGGGAAGTCTAGTTGGAATTAGGTAGGGAGTTTGGTGGTGGTGGAGCGTCGGCGAAGGAAGCAACGGGGAGGTGACGGCTGACGATTTCCGCTTTTCCGGCGAGATTGGGGCTAACGGCGGCTGGAGACTGCCGACGAAGGGAAGGCGACGCGATGGCAGGTAGCGTCGACCAGTGGTGTAAACAGTGGCAGCGGCAGCGGAAGGACTCGTCGGTCGGAGAATGGAAGATTGACGGAGGGGAGCTCGTTGACGGGAGGCACAAGGTGGGTAGGGTAGTCCGCCAGGTTTAGGGGGTATAAGGGTTGGTTAAGGAGGAACGGGTCGAGTTGTCGGGTCGAAAGTAGTGTCGGATCCGGGTCGGAACGGGTGTGTGGCTGTCTTCCGGTTGGAGTTATAAGGGGGGAGGGTCGTGCAACTGAGGGTAGAATTTTCTTCTTGGCCGCGCAAAGGGTCTGCGAGGGTAGGTACCGGCCGCGCGCAACAATCAGAGAGCACCCCATGTTGGTGCAATTTGGAACTCGGAACCTGCGCGGCTGGGGTCGGCCGCCCAGAGGTTGCGCGGGTACCCGCGCAAAAGTCAAATTTTTGGAATTTTTCAAACTTCACCAAAATCACTGGAAGACTTCTATATGCTTATTTTTATGCCAACTTCAAGTGTAGAAACACCCAAAACTTTAAACGGACATTATTTATTCACATTGCATTTATTTAACGTCTTTGCCAAGACATAGTCCCGCTTCCATCAACTTTCGGAATTTGGGATTTCCAATGTTATGTTGTCGAATTCTCCCGTATCAAAGCCTTCATAAAATGGTTTCAAGCGGTGTCCATTCACTTTGAATATTTGATTTGTTTCCAAACTCTTAATTTCAACCGCACCATTATCAAACACTTTTATAACAATAAAAGGTATGTGCCATCGAGATCGCAACTTTCTCGGGAATAGCTTTAAGCGTGAATGATGAAGAAGAACTTTTTGGCCCGAAATAAAATGCTTTCAAGTGATGTGCTTGTCATGAAACGCTTTTGTCTTATCTTTGTAGATTCTTGCGTTTTCGTAAGACTCGTTCCTCAACTCCTCGATTTCTTGAAGTTGCATTTTTCGGTGCTTTCCACTTTCTTCAAGATTGAAATTGCACTTTTTAACCGCCCAATATGCCTTGTGTTCCAATTCCACCAGTAAATGACAAGATTTTCCATAGACAAGGCGGAATGGAGACATACCAATTGGAGTTTTGTAGGCGGTCTGATACGCCCATAAAGCATCGTCTAACTTTAAGCTCCAATCTTTTTGGGTAGTGTTGACGGTCTTTTCAAGAATTTGTTTGACTTCTCTATTTGACAGTTCGGCTTGGCCATTTGTTTGTGGATGGTAAGCGGTTAATATCCGGTGTGTGACACCATATCTCTTTGCCATTGCTTCCATCATTTTATTGCAAAAATGAGTGCCCCTATCACTCACCAAGGCTCTCGGTACACCATATCTTGCGAAAATGTTTGACTTCAAGAATTCAATTATAGTTTTTGAATCATCGTGCCGTGTAGCCTTTGTTTCAACCCACTTTGAAACATAATCAACCACCAAGAGTATATAAGTATAACAAAAAGAAACGGGGAAAGGGGCACATGAATTCGATTCCCCACACAACAAAGATTTCGCAAATAAGGATAGGGCTTTAAATCATCTCATGCCTCATGGATATGGTTCCCGTTCTTTGACATCTATCACAACTCTTGCAAAATAGATAGGTATCTCTTGACATTGTTGGCCAATAGAGTCCGCATTCGAGCACCTTTCGCATGGTTTTGCTTTGACCAAAATGTCCTCCGCATGCATACTCATGGAAAAACTTCAAAATTGACTCAACCTCATTTTGATGAACACACCTCCGTATGAGTTGATCCGGACAATGTTTCCAAAGATAAGGATCGTCCCATATGTAGTATTTGGAATCACTCTTCAACTTGGCCTTTTGGTGCTTGGTAAACGCATGAGGAATTTCTTTAGTAACCAAGTAATTCACAATATCCGCGTACCATGGAATGGAATTTGACATATAGAAGAGGTGCTCATCCGGGAATTCATCAAGGATAGGAGAAGAAGGATCACCAATATTCAACCGACTTAAGTGATCCGCAACTAGGTTTTCGGCACCACTTTTATCCTTTATCTCAAGATCGGATTCTTGTAAAAGAAGAATCCAACGAATCAACCATGGCTTGGCATCTTTCTTGGTCATGAGATACTTTAATGCGGCATGGTTGGAATACACAATTACTTTTGTCCCAAGAAGGTATTGCCGGAATTTTTCCAAGGCGGATACAATGGCTAGAAGTTCCTTCTCGGTGGTGGAATAGTTGGCTTGAGCATTATCCAAGGTTTTGGAGGCATAGTAGATGACATGTGATGCTTTGCCCTCTTTTTGACCTAAGACCGATCCAATAGCAAAATTGCTTGCATCACACATTATTTCAAATGGAAGCTCCCAATTTGGAGGTTGGATTATTGGTGCGGAAGTGAGCAAGTCTTTAAGTTTGTCAAAGGCTTCTTGGCATGCAACATTGAAGTCAAAATCGATATCTTTTTGAAGAAGAAGGCACATTGGTCGTGTGATTGTAACGTCCCAAAATTCAAGACTAAAAAATTCTTTTAATAAAACATTACTTAAGCAAAATCATCAATCCAAAACATAATCAGAGTATTAATTTCCAAAACACATGTTCGTTATCAGAGTAAAACATTCCCAGGCTGTCTAATCTATGGTGTGTGCCATGTGATCACCCCGATCTCTTCCCTCCGCTATCGGAAGTACCTGAAACGAAAACTGAAAATCGTAAGCATGAAGCTTAGTGAGTTCCCCAACCTACCACATACCATGCATAATCATATACTGCACATACTGGGCCACGCCCACTATTCTGGGCCTTGCCCCCTGCCTCGGGCCTCACCCGCTACAACGGCCCTGCCGCTCCAGGCCTCGCTTGGCTTCGAGCCCCGCTCGGATACATATCTATTTCACTTAGGCCTCGCCTGTCACTGGGCCTCGCCCGCCAACATATGATAGCACATATACATATAACATCACATAAGCTAAACATATACTAACAGGTCTTGTCCTAAGGCCTCGCCTATCCTGGGCCTCACCCTTGTCCTGCTACTGATGAGTCATGGAACCCCGTCCATGCTCCCACTGATAATGAGATACGGGCCCAGCCCACACTCACTTTTTCCCTAACTTGGGCCTCGCCCCTGATCTGCTGCTAATGAGATGTGGAACACCATCCACACTCTGCTATTGGTGAGATACGGGACCTCACCCACACTCACCTCCCTACCAGGCACATACAAGTATCACACAGACAACAAGTATAAACTATCATATAAACCATTCCTTGGGCACCCGCCTGCTATCATTGGACCTCGTCCTAACTATCATACAAGCATATTGTGCCTAGGGCTAACCCCCGGGTCTTCTACTCATAACTACATGGGCCGGTATTGTGGCCTTAGACCCATTCACACAAAGGGAAACTCACTTGCACTTGCTGAACTTGCTGCTGCCCGGCAACTCTCTAAACTCCTGCTCTGCTAGCTCCCCGAGCTATCAATATCAAAGCAACACTTAGTCTAACTGTCCCCCGAAAGTCAGCTAAGTCAACTCCGGTCCAAGTCAAAGTCCCGGTCAAAGTCAACCTTCCAGGTCAACCCTACTCGCCGAGTCTGCCTACGGATTCATCGAGTTCATTAGCTCGGAATCCTTCCATTCGCGACTCGACTCACCGAGTCCACCGATTGCCGAGTCCCGACCTGTCCAACTCACAGAGTCCCCACTCAACACACTGATCTGAGTCTTAACTCGAAGGGCTTGGGGTTTCGCGACTTGACTCGCCGAGTCCAAGGCAATCTTCAACAGACTCGCCGAGTTGTTCTTCTAACTCGTCGAGTTCCTGCCCAACTTCATCCAACTCGCCGAGTCGCTCCATCTCTTAATCCATGCAGTGGCTTTTCGAGCCAAACAGGGGCTCCAACACATAGATCCATACTTCTAAGGCCTATTCCTCACGTAAAGTGGCAAACTTTACGTGTAGCTATGAAGATCTAGGCTCAAAACACTCAAAACTAGGGTTTATGACAAACATGCTTCACCAACATACCAAGAGCTGTTACTTTATGGGATTCTAGACCAAAATAAGCATGGTCCTGAGGTAGCAACCTCATATCTGAATTTCTAGCTCGAAATGGTTACTTATCATGCCAAGAATGCCCAAAACTCACACATAAGAATAGATCTAGGTGCAAAGGAGTCCAAGTACTAGTTTATTACCTCCAAATGTTCTGAAATGTCTTCCCAATCCCAGATCTATAGCCCCCTTCTCGCACCTCCAAGATCCTTCTTCCTTCTCCAAGCTTTAATGCACTCTTCAAGGAAATAATTAGCTCAAAAACGGATATGGTGGCTAGGGTTTGGTGTTCTGGGTTAGAGAGGCAGTAAAGGAACCCTAGGGAAGAGAATGAGACGTTTAAATAGGCTCCAAGTCCCGGATTTAGGGTTTTCCTCGTTCAGACCAAACTCGTCGAGTCCACTCGTCGACTCACCGAGTCAGTCACTTACTCGATAACCCAGATCCCGCTCCGACTCATCGAGTTCCTCCCTGGACTCGACGAGTTGACCCTTTAACTTAGAGTTTTCTTTCATTTCTTGGCCTTTCTGATTTTGGGTGTTACAACTCTTCCCCACTTAAACTAAACTTCGTCCTCGAAGTTTGCTATGGCCAACTGTCCTAGGAACTGCCTCCAACTCTCTGTCTGGGAAAACTAACCCTTGCGGACTACCTCTGCTGGCCTTTCGCCCGGTCCTCCTGACGACCATTAATCCTTGCGGATAATAATCTCAGGTCAACCCTGACCCTGAACATCCTGGAAACACAACTTACTCAACCGACAATCCTTCTGGTACTCTCCGAGTACTGCAACTGAGCTCATAGGGATTCACCCCCTCTTTCCTTGTGCGTTTTCTTGCTTTCCCAAGGCGATGCTCCATAACCAACTATTTCCTTTGTCACTGTGAAGGTCCTATCCTTCACCCAATCCATTACTCCCGCTACCTCCCGTACAGGTCATGATTTCCAGTATCCACTGGGCATTCCTCTCTACTATAATTGGGTGACGAGCACCCCATGATCAACTAACTGAATTCCACCATAGACCGCTTACCAGCACTGCTACTGGCTGGAAATTTCTGCTATTCCTTATCTGCCTTCCGGATGAACTGAGACCACCCTGGTCCCTACCAATCTATCAATATCTGGATTACTGGCTCCCACCGGTCACTAGACCCAACACAACTCCTAGTCGCTCCCAGCGACTTCCGAAGAAACTTCGACCACCTATAAATGCTCAATATATTCATTCAGGCACTACAATCCTGGGATCGTCGGTCCCCTATCTTGACACGAAGGTCCCTACCAGGTCCCACCTGTGCTACTAAAACTCACGGGCCTCGCCCACGGGTCTCACCCGCCTCTATCCTTCTAGTCCCACTTGTCTAACCACTCTCGCTCGGGCCTCGCCCATGGGTCTCACCCAACCATACTACTGAGCAACCCTGCTCTCAGGTCTCACCTATACTGCTCCTCTCATACGGGTCTCGCCCACGGGTCTCACCCGACTATATCCTGGAGCGGCCTCTCCCAAAGTCTCACCTATACTGCTACTCTCATACGGGCCTCGCACACGGGTCTCACCCAACTATATCCTGGAGCGGCCTGTCCCAAGGTCTCACCTTTCTAGCTCGAAATGGTTACTTATCATGCCAAGAATGCCCAAAACTCACACATAAGAATAGATCTAGGTGCAAAGGAGTCCAAGTACTAGTTTATTACCTCCAAATGTTCTGAAATGTCTTCACAATCCCAGATCTATAGCCCCCTTCTCGCACCTCCAAGATCCTTATTCCTTCTCTAAGCTTTAATGCACTCTTCAAGGCAATAATTAGCTCAAAAACGGATATGGCGGCTAGGGTTTGGTGTTCTGGGTTAGAGAGGCAGTAAAGGAACCCTAGGGAAGAGAATGAGACGTTTAAATAGGCTCCAAGTCCCGGATTTAGGGTTTTCCTCATTCAGATCAGACTCGTCGATTCCACTCGTCGACTCGCCGAGTCGGTCACTTACTCGATATCCCGGATCCCGCTCTGACTCGTCGAGTTCCTCCCTGGACTCCACGAGTTGACCCTTTGACTTAGAGTTTTCTTTCATTTCTTGGCCTTTCTGATTTTGGGTGTTACAGTGATCTTAGATAAATCTTTGATGAATCTTCTATAGAATCCCGCATGGCCCAAGAAAGATCTCACTTCTCTAACACACGTTGGGTAAGGAAGGGTTTGGATGACATCAATTTTGGCTTTATCAACTTCAATGCCCTTTTTGGAGACAATGTGTCCAAATGGCATCCGTGAACACTTCGATTATATTTTCAACATACTCGGAGAAGATACTCACCATGCATCTTTGGAATGTGGCGGGGGCATTGCATAATCCAAATGGCATCCGCTTGTAGGCAAATGTGCCAAAGGGGAATGTAAAAGTCCTTTTGTCTTGATCTTCGGGGGCAACGGGTATTTGGTGAAAACCCGAGTATCCATCAAGGAAACAATAATGCGATTTTCCCGCCAATCGCTCGAGCATTTGAATGAAAGGAAGAGGTAAGTGATCTTTCTGTGTGCTTGAATTCAACTTTCTATAATCAATGCACACCCTCCATCCATTTTGAACTCGAGTGGGTACCATTACGCCTTTGTTATTCTCAACAACCGTGATTCCCGTTTTCTTGGGAACCACTTGCACCGGACTAACCCATTTGGAGTCGGAAATTGAGTAAATCATATCCGCATCAAGTAACTTGATTATCTCCTTCTTGACAACTTCCATCATGGGAGGGTTTAATCGTCTTTGTGCTTCCCTCCTAGGCTTGCAATCATCTTCCATGAGTATCTTGTGAGTGCATACATTAGGACTTATACCCTTGATATCCGCTATGGTCCACCCCATGGCCTCTTTATGCTCTTTCAAGACTTCAATCAATTGGTTTTCTTCAAAGTCTTTCAATTGAGAAGAGATAATCACCGGTAGAGTCTCATCTTGACCTAGATAAGCATATTTCAAATGGCTAGGTAAGACTTTGAATTCAAGTGTGGGTGGTTGGATTATGGAAGGTGGCATCTTGATTGGAGAATGAGATAAGGCAACTTGAGAAACATCCTTCTTTGTGGAATTAGTAATTTCTAAAGTCTTCACAATATCTTCAACTTCGGAATCCAATGTATACAAATCCAAGATATTCTTCAAACTGTCACCTTCAAGACTCATGTTAAGCACCATCTTCAAAAGATCCCCATTTGATAACTCGAATAATTGTTGGGTGATTGGCTCAATCACATCAACTCGATACAATAGAGATATATTGCTAGGATATCTCATTGCTTCAAAGATGTTGAAGTGAATGGTCTCTCCATCAAACTCCATGGTGATCTTCCCATTGTGGACATCAATAATCGTGTGAGCGGTATTCATGAAGGGTCTTCCAAGGAGAATCATAGATGACTTGGAAGGAGTCTTTTCTTCAAGGTCAATGACATAGAAATCCGTGGGAAATACTAGTTGATTGACTTGAACTAGTACATCCTCCAACACGCCTCTTGGAAATACACTTGACTTATCCGCTAATTGAATGATGACTCCGGTTTCTTCCAAAGGTCCAACATTGAGAGATTGAAAAACCGAGTATGGCATGATATTGATTGAGGCTCCAAGATCTAGCATGGCACTTTCAACATGTAAATCACCAATGGTACAAGGTATAGCAAACATTCCCGGGTCTTTGCATTTGGGTGGAAGCTTCTTTTGGATGACCGCGGATACATTTGCATTGACTTGAATCTTCTCATTTGTCTTGAATTTTCTCTTGTTGGTGCACAAATCCTTAAGAAATTTGGCGTAACGTGGGATTTGCTTAATGGCATCCAATAGTGAAATGTTGAGTTGAACCTTGCGAAAAGTCTCAAGAAACTCTTTCTCTTCTTCTTGTTTCTTTGAGGAAGCCAACCGGGATGGAAAAGGTGGTGGTATGACCAATGGTTTGATCGGTTTGTTGGAAGGATCGGGTTGATCAACATTTGGCACAACCGGTTCCTTTGGAGGAACCACAACTTTTGGAGGTTCCACAATGATCACTTCATCTTCGTCTTCTCTTGAAACTTTTTTAGGTTGACTTTCTCCAAGTGTTTTCCCACTTCACAAGGTGATGGCACTCACATTGGGGTTCTTCTTGGTTTGTGATGGAAGTTTACCCCTTTGTTCTATCTTGTTGAGAGTGGTTGCCAAGTCTCCAATTTGTGCTTGAATGTTGGAGAAAGTATTCTTGGTTTCTTGTTGAAATTGGGTTTGGCTTTGAGCAAGAAAAGTGACAAGTTCTTGAAGGCTCATTTGATGGGTACCACTTGATTGGCCTTGTTGTAGAGGTTGTTGGTAATTTGGAGGGTTATAAGAATTTTGTGGAGATGGAGCTTTTTGGGATTGGTATTGTGGATGTTGGGGTCTCATCAAAAGATTTGGTGGATTTTGCTTTGGTGGATAAGGGTTGTTTTGGTTATTCCTCCAATTTGGGTTGAAATTATTTTGAAATCCCATGGGTCTTGGTTGAATTTGATATCTGCCCATTGCATTCACATCTTCCGGTTCACTTCCAAGTGTGGGACACTTATCCGTATAATGGCCCGTCATTGCACAAATACCACATACCATCAATTGTTGGCCACTTCCCACCACCATTTGACTTAACACATTAGTCAAATCCAAGAGCTTTGATTCCAAGTGTTGAGTGTTGCTAACTTCACCAACCACTTGTGTAGAATTTCTCTTCATGTCATTTCGAGTCCCAAAATTCCTTTGATTTTGAGAAATGGTACCAAAAAGTAATCAGATCTCGTGAGGGGTTTTGTTGAAGATGTCACCACCACTTGAAGCATCAATCATCCTCCGATCTTTTTCATTCATACCCTCATAAATTTTTTGAAGAAGTAGTTGTTCGGGTATATTGTGTTGAGGACAACTTGTACACAAATTGTTGAAGCGCTCCCAAAAATCATGAAATGTTTCATTTTCTCCTTGACGAATCCCCAAAATGTCACTTCTTTGACTTGAAATTCGGGAGGTGGAATAGAATTTGCTATTGATCGCCTTGGGTAACTCTTCCCATGTGTGAATAGATCCTGGTGGTAAGTTGAATAACCACTCTCTAGCTTTATCTTCTAAGGTGAGCAGGAATGCGGTTAACTTGAAATCATCCAATGTGACATTGTCGGGTAACATGCTAACACATATAATATGAAAGGACTTCAAATGCTTTTGAGGATCTTCTCTATCCAACCCATGGGATTTGGTTAGTTGATGGATGAAACTTGACTTCAATTCAATCCCTCGGCGGTTTGCGGGATAAACAATAGCAAGAGGTGTGTGAGTAACATCTGTTTCCATCATTTGTCTAAGTTTCAACTCTTGAGGGGGATTGGGTGGATTGGGATTATTGGGATATTGTTGCAAGTAATTGGGTGGTTGATGATAAGGTGGGTAAGGGTATTGGTTGTGATTGTAAATTAGTGGTGGATAAGCTTGGTAATTAGGATATTGGTTGTAGGGGGTTGTTGTTGTGGGTACATTTGGTTTTGGTACATTTGAGGGGGTTGGTAATTGGGTTGATTTGGGTAATGCACTTGTTGTTGAACTTGAAAAGCGTTGTTTTGAGGTTGGTTGTTTTGGTGGAAGTTTTGGTTTTGTGGTTGATAATTGGGTTGGTTTTGAGGAGGGGCTTGATTCCAAGGTGGCATATCAATGAGAGGTTCTTGTGGTTGTTGTCTTGGTTGATGGGGTGGGGTATTGGCATCTTGATTGATTGGGTTTGGGTTGGGATTGTGAGGTGGAGTGTGATTCATGGCTATGTGGTTTTCAAATGGAATGTCTTCAAAGGAATGTCCAACAATTGGAGAACTTGGTTTAGTGTCGGTATCACTCGAAGTACGAACTTGATCTTCTATGTTGATTAGTGGAGAAGAGGAAGAAGTTTGAACTAGTTGTTGTTGCTTTGCTTGTTTGGCTAACTTTTTCAACCTTTTTGCTTCTTTTTCAATTTCCGGATTGTAGAGTAGTTCAGCGGTTCTTGTAGACCTAGGCATAAACAATTAAATAACAATAACCAATTTCCCCGACAACGGCGCCAAAACTATATGGGATGTCAAGCCCACCAAGAAAATTACACCCTTTTGATTGCTAAATAAACGTAATATAATGGTAAAAAGGGGTATTGATCCTCGGGGAAATGGTTGTATTCAATCACTAATGCAATTCAATAGAACTAGTGAAATTAATCTAACAACTACAATTAAACTAAAAAGAGGGGGGTGTTTGATTACTTGAAAACTAAAATACTTGAATAACTAAAAAAAACTTTGCAATTAAGCAAGTTGATGAGATGCTCAAAGGTTGGGAATAATTGGTTAACTAAGGCAATTCAACACAATGAACATTTGTGTGTTTATCATTAGGATCTAATACAAAGCTTATCCTTCATCCTAAATTGGTTATAGCAATCATGAAGCATGATATGCCAAGATTCCTCATAGGTAGTATGGAGGTTGGGGAAGTCCACAACACACCTTCTTAATTAAGATCAAGGGTCAATTGAAGCAATTAATCCCAAGAAATCAATTAGCCTTAAGAATGAAGGAATCCCCAATTCCTAGAGGATGTCAAATGCTTACACATCCATAAAGGAGTTATGATTCATAAACTAGAGATGATTTCTACCATCATAAAGCCTTTGTTTTAGATAAATTCAATGATCCAATGCAAAATCAATGAAACAAATCAACCATTGCTCAATCAAATACTAAGCTCATGATCAAAGCATCAAATAAGCATAAGAATTGTAAACTAGAATCATAAACATGGAATAAATTGATAATTAACATAAATCCTTCAAAACCCACAAACATTCATTGGTTTTCAGTCAAAGTCAACCAAATAAGAGTATTAGCCACTCATGGTAACAAAGTAACAAGAACAATAATTAATTTGCATCAAG
The DNA here is from genome assembly GCF_002870075.4 of Lactuca sativa. NCBI lineage: Eukaryota > Viridiplantae > Streptophyta > Magnoliopsida > Asterales > Asteraceae > Lactuca > Lactuca sativa. Next base: position 189,829,694 of record NC_056626.2, read on the forward strand.
AATCTACCTAAGACTTGAAAAGATGAAAGAAATTGAGTATTTTGCTCTCCAAATCGCCTCTTGTAGGTCTCCAATGGTGGAAAAATCGTGAATGAGCCTCTAGATCTGATCCCCAAGGGTTATGGTGTGCCAAATGACCAAAATGCCCAAACTGGGCAGTTGCGTGGGTACCCGCGCAATAAAAATTCCACCCGCGCAAATGTTGTTGTAATGCTATTGGTCTTTCCTTCCACCACTTCACCCTTCCACTACCAAATTGAAGTTGCCCCGTCACCCTTACACACCCCCACCCCTATTTAGCTAGATACCCTAAATCTCCCCTCGAGTTTCTCTATCTTCATCTTAAAATCACATCCCATGTAAAGTCAAAATCCGGCCACCGGAGCCCGGAGGTACTCGTCGTCCCCTTCAAACCACCGACGTCATCCCTTTCACACCACGAATTTCATCCCCTACAAGTAATCGTTGCCATATCCTCCATTCTGGCACCATCGCCTCTTCATTTGTGCTCTACCACTGTGGAGCTCAACGGACCATAACCATCCTCTCTGTCTCCCCTCCTCTTTCTTATCCGATCTGAATACTTCATCTTCGAACCTTCACCTTCATCATCTCAAATTGCCACTGCCTAGGGTTTCGTTCTGATTGTTGTCGTTGCCTAGGGTTTCGTCTCAGATCATTGAACCTTCTCTAGCATCAAACGTGATAAAATCTATGTATTTTTAGCGACTTCATCCCTACAAGATCCTCTTCTTGTGTCTTTAGCTCCTATTTGTGAAGAAGAGATTTGGTGGTAGCGATCTATAGTGGTTATGGTGAGCTATGGTGGTGATGACATTGACCGGTGGTGATATTATTTACCGATGGTGGTTGTAGGATCGATGGAGAGGAATAGGGGTTAAGAAAGAGAGAGAGAGAGAGAGAGAGAGAGAGAGAGAGAGAGAGAGAGAAAGAGAGAGGGGGGAGGGAGAGACGAGTTGGGGAGAGGGCAGGGGGTGTTTTGGAGATGTTTTGGAGTCATCGGAGATCTTTTCTAGCGGCAGGATGATATTGCCATATTTATACATATATTTAAGCTATATGTTAATATATTTAAGCTATATTTTGGAAAAATGCAAAGATATTTGGTACTTATAATGATTAAGTTGTATCTTGCAGCTAAAAAGACTACTCTTGAGGAAAAGGGCCAAAACTGAACAAAAACTAGAAGTTGGAGAATTGGAGCTGGAAAATAAGAGAAAAAGATTAAAGAAGTGAGGGAAAAGACATCCCCACGACGTGGTAATCCTCAGCCCACGACATGGCATTGAGAAAGTTCTCGAATACGAGTTGAACAAAGAATACCACGACGTGGCGATCTTAATGCCACGACGTGGCCATGTAATTTCTTTCTGCATATGGGATTTAAAAGATTCCCACAAAGTGGAACCTAATTCCCACGCTGTGGCGACTAGAATTTGGAAAGTATAAATATATCGGTATTAGGTCAAAATGGGGAATTTTAGCTGATCTTCTGGAGAAAAGTTGCGACAAATAACCTCTGGAAAACCCTTGGAGGATCAGAATTCGTTTGGAATTTAATTGTTGAAGAGATCTAGAAGAAAACAACATTAAATCTTTCAGTTTGCTAGCTTTAATCATGTCTAGTCTTAATTGCTTTGATTTTGTGTGTCTTTATGCTATGATTATGGGCTACAACCCTTAAACTTTCGTTGGTGATGATGAACCCTTTGAACTATGTGTTGATTTCAATCTTATGACTACTTATTGTTGGTTTTTCTATTGTTGATAAATCATAATCCTTACATGTTAAAGTTCAAGCTTTAATTTACCTTGTTACAAGTTTTGTGTTGTAGATGATCATTCTATTTGCATGAATTTGCTATCTAGTTGTTTATGATCATTAAATGCTAGATTTAGGTAACTAAAGTTACTAACTTTGAATGTGTTAGAGAGTATAACTGATCCATAATTTGTGTTTGGTTGCTTGACTTGATCATAGAAAAAGTAACTTTTAGTGTAACATCCGAATTTTGAGGTACTTTGTAATTATTTTCTTTTATGTTTAGTGCCTCCACGATGTGGTGAAGGACCACCACAACGTGGCAAGTCAAGAGTAAAACGTGGGTTTCATTTAGTCGCTACAGTGTGGCAGCCACCTGATGGCAAAAACCCTAATTTTTCAGGTTTCTCCCTATTTAAAGGAATGAGGAGGCTAGGGTTAGATCATCCTCAGCCTCCTCAAGCCTTGAAGAAACCATAATCTTTCCCCTCTATTATTGAAGCTCTTTTTGGTGCTCTTAGAAGCTTTTGAAGGAAGAAGGAGGAATTATTGAGCTAGGATCTAGCAAACAAGCTTCCATTCTTTGTCTTGGCACTCTTTTGGACCTTTGTAAGTGTCCTAAACTCAAATTTTATCATGTTAGGATGCTAGATCTTGAGCTTTGTCCTATAATCTTCTTGTTCTAGTTAGTTAGAATGGCGGGACCTGTAAGGTTTCAAAGTACTTCATGGATTATGTCAATGGGCCCCCTTGATGAAGTGTAGGTAAAAAGCCCAAGACTTGTCTTTTCCCTATAAATAATCATATATTATTCATAATTAGGGTTAAGAGTAACGCAAAATGTAGCCACCAAACATTATGGGGTTTCTTATGTAGAGTTAGATTTTTTAGTCTATTCTGAAAGTGTAATCTATTCCTCATGTTTTGAATAAATCGAGTGATCATTCAACATATCTTCTTATTTGTGTTTGTTCTTATTTTCCGCATCTTGTTCATCAAATCATGATTAGGGTTTTAATCCCAACAAGTGGTATCAAAGCAGGTGTTTCAAGATCTATTGATTTTTGTAGTATCGGTTCTTGATTTGATGATTTTCTACACAAGTTATTGAAGATTATTGGTGTTTTGGCGTTTTAGAATCAAAAATTGTTCAATCAACTGTTCATGGGAGAATTATGTTACTGTTCATCACTATCCATCTGGTATTTTTAATCCGATTCTTATTTAATTCGTTATCTTCTAGCTGTTTGTGGGCCGTTTTCTTATTCTATCACACTCTTACTTTTGATCTAGTCCATTAAGCACTTCATGTCCACTTTATAAGCCCAAACCTATTTCCTGTTCATTCAAGTTCTTCTTTATTCACGTTCATGTTTGATAATGCCATCTTGAAATCAGAGATTCTTATTCTTGGATTCATTCATTTAATTTATGCTTGAAAATCGATTATATGTTAAGATTCGACTGTTTCCTTCAATCTTTTATTTTGTTCATGTTTGATGACGGGATCTGGGTTATTCGAATTTCTTATCACATCGTTTTTTTCTTTTGAGCCCTCAGATTCATCCTTTATTCAATTAATTTCGAGGTTAATTTATTAACTGTTAGAAATTGATGATTATTTCAATATTGTTACTATGAGAGTGATGATTCTGGTCTGGTGTTTATAATTATTCGTTTAAGAACTAATGATGAACGGATGAAAAACTAGAAAATAGTTGTTAAATCGATGTGTTTAATCTGAAATATCGATTGGAATAATGGTTTGGTTGTTTATCGGTTGTGGTGAAATTGATGGCTAGTTTTGATTCAAAATCGATGGGTCAAATGAAAATATCAAAATCAAATTTGTAACTCGAATACAATCAGGAAGGGCAATGTGTAACACCAAAATTTTCGTTTAAAATTGTTTATCTCTTTAACACTTTACATAAAAATCTCCCTTTTTGTTTAAATTACAATGCATGACTCTTTTGTTCAATCAATCAATAGACCAGGATCCTCAAAACAAACGCTTCTTCTAGTGTGTACAATCGAGTCGGTGCCGTCCCGTGATCCTGAGAAAACCTGAAACATATAACACAAAACATTCTAAGCATGAAGCTTAGTGATTTCCTCAAAATACCACTCTAAAAAATATTAGCCACTCAAGACTATAACTCTATTAACCCTCTGGTCAGTGTATCTCAGTGGGACCCTCTAGTCCTAACTCTCTGTGGACCCTCTGGCCCTAACTCTATGGACCCAAAGGTCCTAACTCTGATAACTCTGAATCATGCATATCACATATCACAATAAATCTCATAAGATAAATAACATACAAATACACTGGCACATAACTCTAATCCTAACTCTGTGGACCCTCTGGTCCTAGCTCTGTGGACCTTCCGGTCCTAACTCTGATATACACACAACATAAATCACATAGAAATAATGTAGTGCCACACATCGCATAGATAGCATACAATAACTCTGTCACATAACTCTATTACCACTCTAGGTAAAGTATAGTGAGAAGACTCACCTCAGATGTCTCGGTAAATCTCTGACTCGGTAGGAATATGGTCTAGCCTCCGCCTAATCACATAAAGTAAATACTCTCATAAATATAACTCTCGAGACTAGACTTAACCCTCTCTTGGCACCCTCATAAGGGTAAAAGACCATTTTACCCCTCTTTTGACACAAAGACCCCAATGTTGACCAAACCCTCAAAGTCAACAAAAGTCAACGATCAAACTTTGACCCGACTCGCCAAGTACATTTGGGCGACTCAGCGAGTCTACACGTGTCCACCATCCCTCTAGTATCGCATGCTGCTCGATGGATTACACCTGGCATGAATCGTGGGGCCACCCCGACTCTACTCGCCGAGTCCCATTATGAACTCGGCGAGTTCCACCTTAGACTCCAGTCCTCTATTTCCCTTTGACTCACCGAGTCATTCCCCCAACTCGACAAGTTACTATGTGAACTATGGGAAATCCTAGCCCTACTCGTCGAGTCTGCTCTTGGGACTCGGCGAGTTCATGCCATGCTCAAGCTCAAATGACCTCCTGAGGTCAGATATGTTCCTCTAACCCATAGATCTGGCCTCCTTAAGCAATATAAACACGTAAAGTCTGGATCTTGATGCTCATGCAAGGACCCAATGGCTCTATTTGAATAAATGGCCTCAATATGTCACCCTAAGCTCATATTACCCAATGTCACCCCATAAAGATCAGGGAGTTAAGGTCTCTGGACCTCTTTGGATCCAGATCCGAAGCCTCAACACAAGAAGGGATCAATTGCACCATCATTCACACTCTAAATGGGCTAGAAACCCTAACTCTCAAGGATTAACACCCAAAACTGAAGAAGGATCGAATATATACCTCAATATGAAGTTCTTAGGCTCTGAAATCCACAGAATAGCACTCTCTTCAGCTCCCTCTTGCCTTGGTCACCTTCTTCTTGCAAAAACACCCACACAAGGATCAGAAATGGCATCTTCTTCCTCACAAATGCTCTAGATTGCTTAGGGTTTCACTCAGGGGTCTGGTAGCCACAATTTGTGGCTATAAGCCCCTTTAAATAGGTCTCAATCCCCGGGAATTAGGGCTTCATTATACAGAACGAACTCGCCGAGTCCACTACTCGACTCGCCGAATCCGGTCATTAACCCAGATGGAATTTACGACTCTACTCGGCGAGTCTAAGCATCAACTCGCTGATTCCCTCCAAAATAAAGAATAAATAATGTACCTGGGAATCCGGATGTTACACAATGGTCAAACTTTAAAAGTCAAAACTGAAGTTGTGAATCTGTTGGTACGAACTGTTTCACATGCGAATGGTTGGAGCTTGACAACCTGAAAATGATCGGAACTAAGTTTTTTGGGCTCACAATTCTGTTTCCACGATCACTTAAAGCTTTGGGTTCGCAGCGAACCTCTGTTTGGACTAGTGAATGTCGCTGATTCGCAGAGAATCGGCTGGCATTGGGTTTCGCAACGAGACTGATAACGTTCGTAATGGTGAATCGACTTGCATCGAACTTTTAACTGTCATTCGCTTTAGGTGTGTAATCGACAGATTCAGAACGAAAGGTGGGACTGGACTCGGATTCGTCTCAAGAACTTGTGATTAGATTTGGTTTGACTATGATTCACATCGTGTTTGTGATCGATTGATTCGGAGCGAAAGGTCAAGGAATCGAGGCTGTCTTGTTTCACACTGTGGCTCACATCTAGAACTAGATTCACAATCGCTAATGTGATGTTCGGAACGAATGGGTTTGTTGTTGGAATTATCTTGGATCTGCAACTCACGGATGGACCTTGTGCTCGGAACGAACCTAGATTCGTGTTTGTATCGTTGTGCACGGAACGAACGGTTTGATCGGCGGATTCAGTGTTTTTGGTAAAAGAGAGAAATCGTTGTGTTCTTCAATCACGTCTAAATGGGGAAGATGACTCATGTTACGTTCTTGGTCCCTACAACTTCAACGAATTGACACTTTTGGTCCCTATTGTTTTCACAACTTGGCGATTATGGACCATTTCCAGAAACTGTTACAAATGAAGGGGAATATGATGCAGATTTATTATTTTAATCCCCTAACTTTCAGCAATGTGACGGTTTCAGCCCATTTTTCTAAATGTTTGCAAATTTAAGGGTTGGTGAACAGTTTTGGATTTTTAAATGCACATATTTTTTCCGTGAATAGAAAATTAAGGATTCCATCAAGTCTCGACGGTTCGGAAAGTCGTTTTTCGCAATAACATCAAATTTATTTCGACTCTTTCGGATTTTAAACTTCATTTTTTATATCATTTTGTCGTGCGAGAGCACAATAATTATTTATCCATTCAAGATCATTCTCATGACCATTTGAAGGTTTTATAATCATGCTTTTTATTATAAATCGGGGGAGAATTTGGTATGGTTATTCGAAATTGGATTTGTGACTTTTCAAATTTGAAGATTTTTGATATTGTGGTAGAACTATGAAGGTAGCTTTTACAGTAGTAGTTCTTTATCGAGCTCTTCTAAAGCTTTTACAGAGAAGTAGCCTTTACAGTAGTAGTTCTTCGTCGATCTCTTCTAAGGCCTTGATATATCTCCGACTTCTAGTATTTTCTCGATCAAGTGGCGTTACGAATCTTAAAATTTAGGTTGTTATATGATAATTTTTGGTGACTTATATCATTAGCTTATTTGAAGATCATTGTGACTTGGAAGGGGAGTTCTTCAAAGACAAGAAGTGATTTTGTTTCTTAATTCTGAAATGGGTTTTCTCGCACAATATGCCCTCTACTCGACGAGTAGGGGCTACCAACTCATCGAGTCCCTCTTTTCAAATTGAATAAATACTTAATTAAATGCGTACCAGGGAAACGAGCGTTACAGAGGGTGGGCGGGGCCCAATACACTCATTGGGTGGGGCCCATTATGTGTTTGTTTATGTATGGTATGTGGTATTTTGGGGAACTTGCTAAGCTTTGTGCTTATGGTTTTCAGTTTATGTTTCAGGTACTTCAGGATCAAAAGAAAGAGTCCGGGATGATTGTAGAGCACACACCACCTTTTTCCGCATTTTGAGATTTACTCTGATATTTTTTGATGTAGTGACATACTTTGATCTTTTGGGGTTGTATGACAATGTTTGGATTAATGTTTTATTAAATTAAAAATGAAAATTTTGGGTCTTTTTTTGGGACGTTACACTATGAATGAAATGTTAAGAATAAATGATTTAGATGGGGTAATAGAGAACAAGGAAAATAAGGAAGGAGTCAATGAGTTAGAAGAAATAGAAAAAATGATGGAGGATGAGATTAGAGTTTGGAAGATACCACAAAAGCAAAAGGATGTGAAGCCCACGGAACATCGAGCTTCAGTTCCAATGACATTGAAGTATTTGAGTTCACTACACCAAAGGTGGAAAATGAAGAAAACTATTTTGTGTTGGGAATATTAGGGTTTGTGGTGGAGATCTAGGTACCAGCTTGGATCGTGATATCACTTTCCGAACTGATATTTCTACCTTATGCCTGGGTTACAAGAAATTCAGCCTAGGATAATCCAATCGGACACTTACGTTTCTAGGCACAGAAAACGTAAGCTATTATGCTAAAGGGTTGTGTGAATGTGTGATGAAAAATGAGAGCTAAAAAGAACGTAACCACCTTCTGGAAAAGAAGAGTCGTTTATATACTAAACACGATTAGGGTTTCATTAGGGTTGGGTCGTCATTAGTTGCATTGGAAGCCAGTAATATTAATCTGGATTAGGGTTACCAAAACTAACGAGTTTCATTAGTTTTACCATAATCACCCTCAAGAAATTGAGTTTTTCCATTAAGTTCCCACATGCAAAATTCGGTGAGGTTTTGGGGCGCTGCCCCAAACCCCAGGGGCTCTACCCCTTTGAAAACCCCGGACCTAGGGGCGCTGCCCTCAGACCCCCGACTAGTCGTCGAACCGGCTTCTGACTCGATCTTATACATGCATGCACTCCACACAACCCCGTACATGTATTAGAGTACAAATCATGAAGCCCCTTAGCTCACATGTTAGTTCCAGTTACTTAAAATGACATGGTGGCACTAAAATCACCAATATTTTGATGGGGAGCTGAGTGAAAAGGAGATTGAACAATACATAAAAGAGTCGATCCTTAACAATATGGAAGTAGAAGAAAGGGAACACACAAAATATGAAGGGAAGACGGTACTTGTTGGAAAAAGCAAAGGGTTGAAGCGAAACACGAGGACAACGCCAATGTGTAGAAAAAAGAAAACACAAAGAAGGGATATATAAGGTGAGATAAGGCTTACAAAAGAAGGTGTAAGGAATAGAAGGGGAAAAGGGAGACCCACTCCCCTCTGCAACACCATAGAGCAAGAAGGAGTCCAACTCACGACTCCATAAAAAAAGCGTTTATCGAGAGGCAAGCCGACGTTTTATAGAGTTTGCATTTTCTTTTTCTTTTGATTTTTACTTTATGAATTTTATTTTTGTTTAACTAAATGATTATGTGTTTCTCTAGTTCTTAATCTCATTTTTTAGAATACTAAAGTAGGTGGAAGCAGTTGATGTGCTTACACGAGGAAACCATTCGAATTTTTTAAAGAATATTGAAGACCATAACTTTTGATAGGTGTGGGGTGCCTATCAAGTGACGAGAGGAGTTTGAAAGAATTTTACAGAAAAAGAAGAGGTTTGTAATGGGTCTTAAGCCATTAAGAAGTAAAGATATGCGTGTCTTTACACTACAATTTGGCTATAAAAGACGTTCTGTGAAGCCTAGTATCCATGACATGGCCATATCTATGCCACCGTAGCGTTGTTTATTTATCGATCCAATTACAATTGGATTAGATCGGTTTTGAAAATTACAAATATAATCAATTTTCTTAATGATTTTGCATATTTCAACCTTGGTTGTTGATGTTGAAGACTTAAAGTGTCATTTATTAGTCTTATTTAGTGTAATCATATTGTTATTAGATAGAAAATGGATTAGAATTGTTGGATATTGGATAATTAATCAAAGATAAGGGTTACTCAAGTTTCTCGTCATATCATCAGAAAATCACTACCGAAGGACGATGATGATGAAGAATAGGATTGCATTGATGCACACACCATGTCTTTGGTTCTTTTCCACATTTGATCCAAGTATACTATAAAATTATCTCAAGTGATGATTACACAACAAAAGACTTGTGAGGTAATCTTGAAAAAATCTTCTTGAATAACAAGATGTCGTGTATGCTCCAATTACAAGATCATGTTTGTAATACACATAAGGGTTACAACTCTATCACCAAGTATTGCCTCACGTTGAAGAATCTTGCTGATGATCTCAAGGATGTTGACCGATCACGAAAGTTAAACTTGTAATTCAAATTTACGCCAATTACCTCCCTCCTATCATAATATTGTCGATGTCGTCACCAACACAAAGCCATTCCCGACTTTCCTTGAAGCAAAAAACATGCCTCTTCTATATGAGTCTGGTGAGGCTAAAAGTGATTCCACTATTGAAGCTCGTCTCTCAATAAATGTTGCTTTCTATTATTCTTCAACAAATTATGGGAAATCAAGAAAATAAGTGGTCTAAAAATCTCAAAAGGAGGAGGTAATTCTGGAACTTCGGGTGCTTCTAACAATTTTGTAGGTATTCTCGGGAATGCTCAAGCTTACTATAATCACATGGTTGGCCAACAACTTGGAAACCAAGTTGTTTACAACTTCATTGTTGGACCACATCAGGTGTTTCTGCCATTATCAAGCCCAACTCAGTCGACACTATAGTCCATCTCTCGCTTCAGCAATCGACCAACCTTCTTGCTGGGCTTCGACAACCTCCTGTCTTCGGCCCACAACAATTTGGATTGCTTCCATACTCCGCTGCAACATTGACTTAGCAACAACAAAAAATATAAACAACATTTTTTTTGCACCACATGCCCTACCTCCACAGATGAGCGCTCTAGCTTTTGGTGGTCACACAAATGCTCCTCAATTTACAGATTTGGGCTCTGTATTCCAATCTATGTACATTCAACAACCGTCAGATAACAAGTTTTATATGGACTCGAGAGCAAGCTCACATTTTTCGTTCAATCAAGGTAACATGCTCTCTCTAACAACATGTAGATTTTTACCAAATCCTAAAGTGTTAGCCAAAGAAGATGATCAGAAAATTAATGATGGCCAGAAAAAATTGGAGTGATTGAATGTACAAAAGTTAGTTTAATGATAAATTAATATATATATATATATATATATATATATATATATATATATATACTATATTATTAAGGATATTGCCCATTTCTTGAAAATTAAGAGGTACAACATATATTACCTCATGTACAATAATATTAAGCATATAACCAATCTTATATGTATTAGACTATATGGATCGTATACGTATTACACTACACGACGGACCTTACCTAATCTCCTAAACATAGCCGCGATCAAACCAATTCTCATCGTCTCCACGAAAGATGCAGTCCACCTTTTCTGTCACACACAAGTAGCCCTAACCCTAGAAAACTTAGATAAACCACGATCAACCAAGATTCTCGATTAAGTTAAGGAAGATCATCAAGAAAGAAAAGAGAAAATCCTACCATTGCCACCTGATCTCGGATGGTACGCCACAGGATCTTCGAAGGAGCATGGAAGTGAATGGGACCATGAGACGGCTTGGTATTCATACGCTTACGGAGAGGCAGATCTATTCAATGTGCACGGTGGCGAGCGTCCACCACTACCTCCTTTGCGCAAATACCTGATCCACGTCACCTGCTAAGCTTTCGCCTATGTTGTCGGAGTAGCCGGATGGTTTCCTAGATAAACCAATCTGGAATCCAAAAGGTTATCTCGATTTTCTATTCATAGTGGAATTACCTAATGTTTGACTAGATTTATGAAATTCGTGTTCTTTGGTGCGTATATTCTGAATTAAGCTGTTTTATTATGTAGATTCTGAGCAATTAAGTGCGGTCAAGGAAGAGAAGGCTGGGAGCTTGTACGTTTGTGGATGCCCAGGGACTGGAAAATCGCTTTTCCATGGAAAACGTGAAAAGGTCTATGCTGTTTAGGCTAAAGAGGTAATCTCCATATGCTTGATTGTTCATTTTGTAATCCCAGTGGAACTAATGCATTTACATAATTACTCACACCATCTAAAAGATGAAGATTATAACGAGTGGAATCATGTATTGTTTCCAGACAGGAGGTCAATTCCCAGACATTTTGGGCATAAACTGTACTTCTCTCTCAACTACTTCAGAAATTTTCAACAAGGTAAGACCTTATCAATACATTGATATGAATTGGCTCATATGCAACCAACTTAGCGCTTACAAGCTAATGCCTTTGGCAGATACTTGGAAAGAGTCAACCACATAGTCAACAACCGTTCTACTCCCTTAAGTCAAATTCAGCAATTATATTCTCAAAAGCAATAGTCATCTGGCACAAAAATGATGTAAGATGTATATGCCTTTTTAGCTACATTTGAAAAATCCATCCAATTATAGCAATGTGAATAGTTATTGATAAATGCTTTGTAAACAGGTTGGTTATTGCTGATGAATTGGATTACTTGATTACAAAGGACCAGGTGGTGCTCCATGATCTATTTATGCTAACAACATTGCCCTTTTCAAAAATTATATTGATAGGTATGATTTGACATGGTGTTTTTCAGTTTAATGTGTTCTAGATTTATCTATGTTTCTCATATTGGATCTAATTTAAATGTCAAAATTTATAAGACTTGAATTAACTTAAATATTGATTGGCAGAAAGTTGCAGCTTCATCTGGAGATATGAGGAAAACTCTTGGTATCTGCAGGTTGGCATATTATCCATTTTTTTTAAAATTGTTTTATTGCCTAAAAAGTCTCTCAAGGTTTCATATATTTGGATTAAACCGGCGCTTTTATCCTTGGTGCATTTTTTTTCAATGATTTTCAAGTAAGATACCCCCAGATTACAAAGTTTGGCATTTTCAAAGTTATGTTATAATAAACAGTCACTATTCACAAAATATTTAACTTTTTTACTTATTTTCTTTATCCTGGTTAGGAACTTTGACTGAAGGATGTTTTTGGTGATTGGAATTGATAGAGAGATTGAGAAGGAAACATGTTGCATTTTCCTGCTGTAGAATATTTTCAGCCTTAAAGTTAAAAATTTGAAGGCTCCCATGGTTGGTATTAACAAATTGGAGGTAAACACTTTTTTACCATCTCTTTTCATTTGTGGTTGTTTTATGTGCTGATGTTGTGTGTTAGTGGTACTTAAGAATGGTGTGGCCATGTATGTATTTATCCGACTATTTGATATTTTTATCTACTCTTCAACATCAAATAAGTTTTAAAATACCAAAAGCCTTAAATATATATTTTTAAAACTATTTATGTATCAACACTTTTTGTGCTAGAAAAAAAACTAAAATAATATATATTTGTTGAAATGTTAGTCTTATTGTAACAAAATGTTTTACCTTCATTTGTCTGGTGCAGGTTAGATGAGAGAGACTTTGTTATTGAGTGGCTTTATTGTCACATTTGGAACTTAAGAGCACCAGCTTTGTTCATTTCTACCTTCAATGTTGTATGTAACTTCATTGTCATACACTACTAGAAAAAGGGTGTTTTCCTACGGATAATAGCTACGGAAAATTTCCGTAGCTAATTAGCTACGGAATGGCTACGGATTAGCTACAGAATGGGACGCCCTAATTTAGTAACGGAATAGCTACGGAATAACTACGGAATAACTATGGATGCAATTCCGTAGGTATTCCGTAGCTAATTAGCTACGGAATCACTACGGATGCTACTCCGTAGCCATTCTGTAGCTAATTAGCGTCGGAATAGCTACGGAATAGTTACGGATGTTAACCCGTAGCTATTCCGTAGCTAATTAGCTACAAAATGGCTACGGAATAGCTACGGATATAATATTAAACCATTAAATGAATAAAGGATCTCAAAGGTGCAAACGACTGTATCAACACTATTAATGACTATAAGTTGTTGAAAATAAAGATAATCGTGTATAATAGAGGTGGAAAAAAAACGAAGAGAAAAAAACGATGTTTAATGCCCGGAAAATCAAAAATAATAAAAATCCGTAGCTAATTAGCTATGGATTAGCTACATAATTTTTTTATTTTCTATTTTTCGGGCACCAAACGTCGTTTTTTTCGCTTCGTTTTTTTTACACTTCTACTATACATGATTATCTATACTTTCACCAACTTATAGATATTAATATCATTCATAAAGTCGTGTGCACCTTCGGGATCAAGTATTCGTTTCACAGTTTTAACAATGTAATTACTATACTTTTCACCAAATTGTGATGAATTTATTTTTGTATATGTATATTTACATACATGAAAGAGTTGTGGTATATGTGTACGTGTATGTGTGTGTGTATACGTGTTTGTGCGTATTTATATGTGAATGTAGATCATAAGCGTGTTAAACCATTAAACGAGTAATGGATCTCGTATGTGCACACGACTTTATGAATGATATTAATAGTTATAAGTTGGTGAAAATAGAGATAATCATGTATAATAGAGGTGTGAAAAAAACGAAGCGGAAAAAACGACGTTTGGTGCCCGAAAAACTGAAAATAAGAATTATCCGTAGCTAATTAGCTACGGACTAGCTACGGAATTCTAACAGAAAGCACATTCCGTAGCTATTCCGTAGCTAATTAGCTACGGACTAGCTACGGAGTTAGAATTCTCCGGTGATGGTAATTAGCTACG